>NC_091958.1:24299186-24621686 GCF_031021105.1 Erythrolamprus reginae
ACCCACTGGGATGTTCCATGCGTACATGCAAGAGACCTCAAGCTGTGTGAGCAGCAATCGTTACTAGTGTGCTGTCCTTTACCAACCCACTCCTGGTTATGACCCACAAACAATCTGGCCGGCTTGTGATTGCAGGATCTCATTCTCACCGCTATCTTCAGGAAGGGGCCATCCTCAGGCTGGCAAAGGTCTGAAAGTCCCCAACTTTTTATATATTTTTTTAAAAAAGAAAGATGAATAGCCACCGTAACACAGGCATAAAAAAGGAACGTCAGACTCCATCGAAAGGGCAGCCAGCCTGGTTCTTCATTATGTACATTTGCTCGTGGAGTTAATAAGCAATTAACAGTCCAAGCAGAGATGTTGTCTCTTTCGACTGGTCACTCCGGGGCGTCTCTCAAACTGTGAGTGACCTTCACAGACTTTCTTCCCCTCTCACTGAGCCCAGCAGGTAAGATTTCAAAATGTGGCATGGCTGGAGGTTTCTTCTTTTCGCTTTTCCCTCCAGCGTCCTTGGAGGGCGGGGGGAACGGGCTTCTCCCCCCCCTCTCGAGCCTGCCCAGGGGGTAGGATTCAAATCTCCTACCATGCTTTGCCATCTGTACAAAAGTGAGCCGTTAAATAAAACAAAACAGTGGGGAGGGGAGGGAGGGAGAAGGGTATTTTAGCAGCTCCCATCGCGCGCTGGGGTTTCGTTTAATGAACATTGAATTGGTATTTTAGAGTTAAAGGTGGAGAAGGAGGCCTCAAGGTAAGGCCGGAACAAAAACTTTTCTGAATAGAAAGATTGCAACCTAATCGACCCTTCCTGATTTTCTTTCTTTCTTTCTTTCTTTCTTTCTTTCTTTCTTTCTTTCTTTCTTTCTTTCTTTCTTTCTTTCTTTCTTTTTCCTTCTTTCTTTTTTCTTTCTTTTTCTCTTCCTTTCCTTCCTTTCCAATTTCAATTTTGAACTACAAATATCTTTCCTCCCTCCCTCCTCTCTCTCTCTCTTCTTTCTTTCTCTCTTTCCTCCTTCCTTCCTTTTCTCTTCTTTCTTTCTCTCTATCTCTTTTCCCCTTCCTTCCTTTCTTTTCTTTCCTCTTTATTATTATTATTATTTATTAAATTTGTATGTCGCCCCTCTCCATAGACTCGGGGCGGCTCACAACAATAGTAGCAAAACAATATGTAATACAAATCTAATAATTTAAACTAAAAACCCATAATTTAAAAACATGCACACAACACACCATACATAAACAATATAGGCCTGGGGAAGTTATTTCAGTTTCCCCATGCCTGATGGCAGAGGTGGGTTTTAAGGACTTCCTTCCTTCCTTCCTTCCTCCCTTCCTCCTTCTTTCCGTCTTTATTTCTTTCTCTCTTTCTTTCCTCCTTCCTTACTCCCTGATTTCAATCTTGAACTACAAATATCTTTCCATCCTCCCTCCCTCCCTTCCTCCCTCCTCTTTCTTTCTTTCTTTCTTTCTTTCTTTCTTTCTTTCTCTCTCTCTCTCTCTCTCTTTCCTCCTTCCTTTCTCTTCTCTCTCTCTTTCTCTCTCTTTCCTCCTTCCCTTTCTTTCTTTCCTCCTTTTCTTCCTTCCTTCCCTCTCTTTTCCTATTTTCCCCTCTTTGCAGATGCTGTCACTGGACAATCCACTGTGATTGATGTCCTTCACACAGGATCTTTAGTGTGCTGATTAATTTCTGGCAAAAATTGCACGCTCCATGGAAGGAAGGTGAGCAATGGAGCCTCCAGAATCAGGTTAAGGAAGAAATCTATGTCTTTTGTCCCAGAAAGCCACTTTATTTTCTCTCTGTCTTTATTTGAGACAAGGGATTCATTTGTTCAAGTCACCGCATTTCCGAAGTGAGGAATTCTGCATGTTGCACACAGTAATGAAGCATCCATTTGTGGAAGCCTGTAGATCTAAATCTATGTGCAGAATGCACGCTTCCATTTGCTCCATTTCAGTGGGTTTTACTGAAGCAGCAAAGCACCCTGATTTCATTTGGCCAGCTGCTTGGCACCACAAAACAACAGCACTTTAATTTCAATCAAACACAGAGCTGGAAGGACCTTGGAGGTCTTCTAGTCCAACCCCCCGTTTCAAGCAGGAGACCGTATGCCAGTGATGGTGAACCTTTTTTGGCTTGGGTGCCAAAAGGGTGCACGTGGGGACGATAGTATGTGCATGCATGCCCACAACCATAATGCAATGTCCTCCCCCATGCACATGTGGACAAACCCCCCGCCCTGCCCCCATAGAAACATAGAAACATAGAAGTCTGATGGCAGAAAAAGACCTCATGGTCCATCTAGTCTGCCCTTATAATATTTTCTGTATTTTATCTTAGGATGGATATGTGTTTATCCCAGGTATGTTTAAATTCAGTTACTGTGGATTTATCTACCACGTCTGCTGGAAGTTTGTTCCAAGGATCTACTACTCTTTCAGTAAAATAATATTTTCTCAGGTTGCCTTTTATCTTTCCCCCAACTAACATCAGATTGTGTCCCCTTGTTCTTGTGTTCACTTTCCTATTAAAAACACTTCCCTCCTGGACCTTATTTAACCCTTTAATATATTTAAATGTTTCGATCATGTCCCCCCTTTTCCTTCTGTCCTCCAGAGTTCCTTAAGTCTTTCCTGATAAGTTTTATGCTTAAGACCTTCCACCATTCTTGTAGCCCGTCTTTGGACCCGTTCAATTTTGTCAATATCTTTTTGTAGGTGAGGTCTCCAGAACTGAACACAGTATTCCAAATGTGGTCTCACCAGCGCTCTATATAGCGGGATCATAATCTCCCTCTTCCTGCCTGTTATACCTCTAGCTATGCAGCCAAGCATCCTACTTGATTTCCCTACTGCCCGACTGCACTGTTCACCCATTTTGAGACTGTCAGAAATCACTACCCCTAAATCCTTTTCTTCTGAAGTATTTGCTAACACAGAACTGCCAATACAATACTCAGATTGAGGATTCCTTTTACCCAAGTGCATTATTTTACATTTGGGAACATTAAACTGCAGTTTCCCCATGCATGGGCACAGGCCTCACTGAAACGTCTGGACCTCTTGTAGGCCAGTTGGGCTGTTTTTCGCTCTCTCCAGGGTTCAGGAAAGCCTCCTGAAGCCTGGGGACGGCAAAAAATGGCCCAAAGAGCCAACCAGAAGTTTGCCTGCTGGACTGTTTATTGTCATCTACAGGCTTCAGGAGGCTTTCCTGAACCCTGGGGATGGCGAAAGGGGGCAGGAAGCATTCCTGAAGCGTGGGGAGAGTGAAAACAGCTGAAAACAGCTGAAAACCAGCTGACCAGCACGGACATGCGTTCTGGAGCTGATATAGGGCAATGTCTCATATGCCCTCCGATATGGCTCTGGATGCCACCTGTGGAAAACGTGCCATAGGTTCTCCATCACTGCCCAATGCCATTTTAGAAAAGTGGCTTGTCCACCGTCCACTTAGCATATGCAGTAAAAGAAATTCCTGGGACATTATTTTACTAGGAGTCTAACTTTACTGAGAGATCCATACAGACACAAAAGGAGCAAAGCTAATTGTGAAATTTTTATGCAAAAGCCAGCAGTTTATAGCAAGAGCCCTTAGACTTATATACCACTTCACAGTACTTTACAGCCCTCTCTAAGTAACTTAGAGCCACCCTATTGCCCCCAACAATTTAGGTCCTTATTTTATCCACGTCGGAAGGATGGAAGGTCTTGAGCCTGGTGAGATTTGAATTGCCAAACTGCAGTCAGCTGGCAGTCAGCAGAAATAGCCTGTAGTACCGCATTCTAACCACTGTGTCACCGCAGCTCTTAATTTCTCCTATTCTCTATGTGGGCCATCCAATGTTCATTGCCCACCAATCCAACATGTTCCTTTTATTTTAGTAAAACAATCTGCACCTTTGGAAGGTTCCCATCACACAGCTTTGAAGTATCAGGATTTTCTCAGGCTGCAAATGGCTCACATAAACTCACTTCCCTCCCAGCTGCCAATACAGTCCAAATATTTCCCCCCCTCCCCTTCATTTTTCTTGTCACGTTGTGAGTAGAAGTGTGTTACGGGTCAACCTTGACATGCCTGTCAAAGATCTCCAGTGATGGAGCAGAACCCATAATTTCTGAAGGCAAGCTGTTCCAGGGTTAATGTCAGCCAGGCAATGTTGTCTGGCGGGGGCTTAGGTGAAGAGACTTCTCTGTGGTGGCTCCAGCCCTTTGGAACCAACTCCCCCCGGAGATTCGTACCACCCCTATCCTCCTGGCCTTTCGCAAGGCCCTGAAGATCCATCTTTGCCAGTAGGCATGACTGTTAGAGCTAACTCCAGCCATGAATGGTTAAATCAGTTGGGTGGATGATTGTGTTTTTTTTAAGATAATGGGGTTTTATAAATTTTTAGATTTATAATATAAGGTTTCTACTCATTTTGTATTGTATTTATTATGTTATAAGCTGAGTTGCTTGAGAAGGGTGGCATAGAAATCTAAACCAACCAACCAACAAGTAATTGTTTTCACTGTTAGGAGGTTTCTCCTTAATTCCATTTAATTTCCATTCATTGTTTCTCGCCTTGCCTTCTAGTGCTTAAAAAAAGTAAATGACCTCCTCATCTATGTGGAGGCCCCTCAAATACTGAAATACTGCTATCCTGTCACCCCTAGTCCTTCTTTTTTCTAGAATAGCTAAACCCAAATACTGCTACTGTTCTTCACGGGTTTTAAGCCTCTTAGCTGGTCTTCTCTGCACTTTTTCCAAAGTCTCAACATCTTTTCTGTAAGGTTGTGACCAAAGCTTGATGCAGTGTTCCAGGTGTGATTTTACTAAGGTTTTATAAGGTGATACCAACAACAATAACCACAACAAAACTGAGGTTTTTTTGCTCACATGCATTTATATGCAAAAATTCTTTCTGATCTCAGGATTAAAGTAGCAGGCTATCAATCCAGCCCTTTGATCCAGGGTGATGGCTTAAGGCAATGCTCCATTTTGTATCAGCCCATCCACAATTGCCAGAATAAATCTCTATCATTCTGAAGAGATGTGCAAGTTCTCTAGAGATAGAACGATGGTGGAGGCATAATCTATATCAAATTCTGGCGTTCACCGAAATGATGGGTGGCAATGTCTTAGATTCAGAAAATGCAGCCCAAATGTTGTTCTATTCGCAGAAAAGCACAAATCAGGGAGGGAGGGAGAGGGAAAGAGAAAAATGCAAGCTGGATTTGAGATTCACCAAAATGAGAAAAACTAAGTACAGTGGTATCTCTACCTACAAATGCCTCTACTTATGAATTTTTCTAGATAAGAACCGGGTGTTTGAGATTTTTTTGCCTCTTCTCAAGAACCATTTTCTACTTACAAACCCGAGCCTCCGAAACTGTAACCGGAAAAGGCAGGGAGAAGCCTCCATATGGGCTCTCTTGGAATCTGCTGGGAGGAAACAGGGCCGGAAAAGGCGGGGAGAAGCCTCCATGGGGCCTCTCTAGGAATCTCCTGGGAGGAAACAGGGCCTCCACCCTCTCTGTGGTTTCCCCAATCCCACACATTATTTGCTTTTACATTGATTCCTATGAGAAAAATTGCTTCTTCTTACAAACTTTTTTACTTAAGAACCTGGTCACAGAACGAATTAAGTTCGTAAGCAGAGTTACCACTGTACATAGAATAGAATAGAAAACGTGGAGTGCAATGGAACGGAATGGAACGGAACAGAACAGAACGCCAGACAATGAATAATGGCTGGGAACCGTACAAAGAGAGATTCAACCTGGAAATTAGGAGGAATTTTCTGACAGTGAAAACAATCAACTGATGGAACAGAAGTTGCCTTCAGAAGTTGTGGGAGCTTCATCACTGGAGGCTTTCAAGAAGAGAAGGGACTGCCATCTGTCAGAAATGATGTAGGCTCTCCTGCTTAGGGGGGGGGGGGAGAGATGGACTTGATGACCTACAAGGTCCCTTCCGACACTGTTAATCTGCTAAATCTGTTAAAGGTTGGACGGACCTGGCTTAAGTGTCTTTAGAAAACAGGCATACCTAAAACACAGGCAGTCCTTGATTTTTTTAAACCATTTGTTTAGTGGCTGTTCCAAATTGCAATGACATTAGACTAACATGATCTGCCCCTTCGAACCATCGTAGCCTCTCTACAGGTCATCACGATTAGGGCGCTTGGCAACTGCAGTGCGTTGATGATGGTTTCAGCATGTCAGGGTCATGTAATTGCCACTTTCCCAGCTGGCTTCTGACAAGCAAAGCCAACAGAGAAGCCAGGTTGGCTTAACAACTACATGATTCATAAGAACCTAAGAAGAGCCCTGCAGAATCAGGCCGAGTCCAGCATTCTGTATCACCCAGTGGCCCATCAATTGCCATGGGGATCTTGAGCAGAAAGAGAAGGCAAAACCCTCTCTTTCCCTTGACCCCCAACAGATGGGACCCAAGGGATCTCTCCCTGCCTCAACCAACATAGAGGCGGCACTTGGACCTCCATTTCAATAACCACCAATGCACTTGGCATCCATGAATCTGTCTAATCCTGCCTTGAAGCTATCCAGGCTGACAGCTGTCACGACCTCTTCTGGAAGTGAATTCCATCAACCAAGGACCCTCTGGGTGAAGAAATATTTCCCTTTACTTGTCCTCGCTTTCTTACCTCTGAGCTTTAGGGAGGTCCCCCTCGTCCTTGCCTTTCGTAAACACCTTAAAACCCACCTCTGCCATCAGGCATGGGGAAACTGAAATAACTTCCCCAGGCCTATATTGTTTATGTATGGTGTGTTGTGTGCATGTTTTTAAATTATGGGTTTTTAGTTTAAATTATTAGATTTGTATTACATTGTTTTGCCACTATTGTTGTGAGCCGCCCCGAGTCTACGGAGAGGGGCGGCATACAAATTTAAATAATAATAATAATAATAATAATAATAATAATAATAATAATAATAATTATAACAACAACAACAACAACAACAAAACAACAACAACAATAATAGTAATAATAGTAATAATAATAATAATAATAATAATAATAATAATAATAATGTGATAGGGAAAATAATTTTTCTCCATCCACCTTTTCTATCCCATGCATAATTTTATACACTTCGATCAAGTCACTCCTTCAACGCCGTCTTTCAAGGCTGAAGAGACCAAGGCGTTGCAACCTGGTTTCATAAGGGAGGGGCTCAATTTCCTTGATCATTCCTGTTGCCCTTTTTTGCACCTTTTCCAGGTCCATTATATCCATTCACTTCATGAGCCAGAGTGATTTGTTTAACAATCTTGGCAGAAAAAAAAAGCAAGCTATAAAACCAGGCAGAATTCACTGAACAAGCATCTTATTTAGCAGTGGAAATTCTGGCCCTAACTGTAGTTGTAAATCAAGGACCAACTATACCTTTATGAGGTTCTTTGGAGGGGAGCAGTATCGGGCTGCACCCGGAACGGTCAGGAACACCATTCCGGTAGTGGAAATTGAGATGCCCATACATCCCCATGTCACCGATGCATGCAAGCACACCTGCATGAGATTCGGCTTCTGTGCATGCGCTGGAAGTGAAATCTCTTGCGAGGATCCTCGCACGGGTGATATTTCACCGATTTTCCGGCATTTTTGTGCTTCCGCGCATGCACAGAAGCAAACAAAACGGCAAAAATTGAATCACTCCTTGAGACTGATTTCTGACAGTCTCAAAATGGTGAACAGTGCAGTTAGGCGGTAGGGAAAGCGAGTAGAATGCTTGGCTGCATAGCTAGAGGTATAACAAGCAGGAAGAGGGAGATTGTGATCTGGCTATATAGAGCGCTGGTGCGACCACATTTGTTCAGTTCCGGAGACCTCACATACAAGAAGATATTGATAAAATTGAACGGGTCCAAAGACGGGCTACAAAAATGGTGGAAGGTCTTAAGCATAAAACGTATCAGGAAAGACTTCATGAACTCAATCTGTACAGTTTGGAGGACAGAAGAAAAAGGGGGGACATGATTGAAACATTTACATATGATAAAGGGTTAAATAAGGATCAGGAGGGAAGTGTTTTCAATAGGAAAGTGAATACAAGGACAAGGGGCCGCAATCTGAGATTAGTTGGGGGAAAGATCAGAGAAAATATTATTTGACTGAAAGAGTAGTAGATGCCTGGGACAAACATCCAGCAGACGTGGATGGTTAAATCCACAGGAACTGAATTTAAACATGCCTGGGATAAACATAGATCCACCTTAAGATAAAATACAGGAAAGGGCAGACTAGATGGACCAGGAGGTCTTTTTCTGCCGTCACACTCACGTGCAATCTCGCACAAGGTTCGTTTCCTGCACATGCGCAGGAAGCCGAATTTCATGCTGATGTGCGCGGGTGCATGCCGGGGTTGCAGAGCTCTGTGGGAAGTGCACCGGGAAGTGCACTCCGCCCTTGGAGGGGAGCCTGTGCTGGAGACGACAGCTTCTCTCCTTCCGTGGGGCAGCCCATGCGTCCTACGGACGGTGTCCAGGCCCTCACCGCACACTGACAAATCTCCTACATTAATTGCAGGGTGGAAATACATCTCCGCCTTCTGACATCAGCCTGTAAACCGGCAACTGATTATTAGTTCCAGCGCAGCATCGCTCCCTTTACCCTGCGCAAGCTGTATTTAAGCACAGATGTGCGGCTGGCTAGCTGTGTTTTGAGACAGCCTAGACACGCCACTGATGCCTTCCCCCAAATTTGCATTTTCTTGGCCTCCTCTATTCTAGGCAGAAGCAAAAACAGGAGCTTTTCAAAAGAAAGAGAAAAGAAATAAAAGCAACTGGACTTGGCTTTTTCTCTTCTATTTCAAAACCAAAGAAGCATAACCCTTTTCAAGGAACAAAAGCAAGGAAGGCCAGTTGCCTTTTGGAAAGAAAGACATCTGTGGGACAACCATGGCTTGGATGATGGAGAATCTCCCTAAATATTCTGGCAGCTTTAGCCATGCTGGCTGAGCTCCTAATAGGCAGCGCCCAGACTAGCTGTGGAGCTGGGTTCTCCATTAATTAACAGAAGAACAGAGTTGGAAGGAACCCTGAAGGTCTTCTAGTCCAACCCCCTGCTCAGGCAGGAAACCCCTATACCTATATATTTCAGACAAATGGTTTTTATAAACTCTTCTCAAAAACCTCCCTTCTTAAAACTTAGGTTGCCATTTTTTAAGTTAAAATATTTGGGTATTCTTTATTTTCCAAGGAGAAGAATGTACAGTGTTGTGATTCAGTTTGAGGCTCCTCAGGGAATGGATGGAACTCTGCCGGCTCCATGCTCAGAGGGGGAGGACGAAGAACAGGAGGAGGAGGAGGACCAGGCAGACGGGGAAGAGGAATGTCAGGACGAGGAGGAGGGAGAACAGCCTGAGACCCCCGGGGGGGAGCTCTCCCCAGCGAGTAGCCTGGAGTCATTAGATGAGAACGCACAAGCCATCATAGACATGAGGCAGAGAAGGGCAGCACAACGAAGGGGACAATTAGCCAGGTATTTCCATCCCTAATAGGCAACAGCTGGATTTGGGTGTGGTTCTCCTCAGAAAGGTTGAAAAGGCAGGCCCGCCCTTCCTGTATTGTGGAGAGTTATCTTTTGGGAGTCCTGTGACCTTGCTTCGATCCTTGGCGTCTCTGATTCTGGCTTGTGGCCTCGAAGGCTGAAAACTTGGGAGAGGTGTGGGTTTTATTATCTACAGTGGTGTGTGTGCCAGCAAGAAGCCTGTTGTGTTGTCTGGCCGTCGTGACTCTTCTGTGAAGCTTCATAGCATTCCAGTTTGTAAGAACAGTTTTTGTTATCTGTGTTTGCTTTCAAAGATATAAAATGACTTTGCTTTTTACCAGCGTGTCTGGATACTCTTTTTAGTTGGTGTTGACATCTGGGGGAACCCAGACAGAACAGTACAGAAGATTGTGTGAATGTGGTCACAGCAATGCTGCAAATGCGGCTGCAAAACTGGAATGTTTAGTGTGAAAAAAGAGGAAAATTATTTAATACAGGAGTTCCTTGATTAATTCTTATGATTACGCTGGCTTCATCTTTGCTACATTTAAAGGTAGGCTCAGTTCACATGTACTTTTGGAGGGAAGCTGTCAAAATCTGAATGTATATCTCACCTTCTCCCCACCCGAAGCCTACATTCATGTAGTTAAGCAAATAACTGTGTGGATGTTGGGTTGTGAACAACTATACCCCAGCTATTCAGGAAATGAGTCTGCAAGTAACTTTAAACAGATTCCAGATTTTCCTCAAAAAGCTTGGACATTTTTCATTTAAGAAGAGATGGAATTGCCAATTGCAAACCCAATAGTTACACAGAGGGGTGAATTCTGGAGATGAGCATTGTGGTATTTTGTACATCTAAAATATATATAATATATAATATGTATATATATCACATGCTTCTGCTGAATTTGAAAATTAACGAAGATTAGGATAGATCTATTTTGGCCTTATTTTGGCCTCATCAGCTAGCCATGCCCTCACTGGGACTTGAACTTGCAACCTTTGCTTTGTAAGGCAGAGAATTAACCTCTAGGCTACAGTATCCAATCCCTTCAGCTCTATACCAGGGAAGGGTTACTTGTTTTTTGTGTCGAATCACCCTGGTATATTGAAGGAACATCACAGCTCCTTTTTTGCCTCTCGGCCCAACCCAGGGCCATTTCCAAGGCAGTTAAGTTATTAATAGCTGACAAACTATATTCTGTATGTATCACAAGTTTTTGCTGAATTTGAAAATTAAGGGAGACTAGGATAGATCTATTTCAGCCTTATTTTGGCCTCATCATCTAGCCATACCCTCACTGGGACTTGAACTTGCAACCTTTGCCTTGTAAGGCAGAGAGTTAACCTCTAGGCTACAGTATCCATTATATATATAATCCTGCCTTGCAATCAGAAGTAGGTTCAAATCCCGGTAAGGGTATGTCTAGCTGATGAGAACATAATAAACTCGAAATAGATCTATACTAGTCTCCCTTCCTTTTCACTTATCAGCAAAAATATGTTACACACACAAACATATATAGGGTGTATGGGGCGCTCAGGAAGGGGTAGCACCTCTGGTGTAGGAGCATGTCGCCTTCTTTTACAGCAGGATAGTACCTAGAACAATATCAGACCTCTGAAAAGTATAAGCCTACATATGTACTCAGTACTTGATTTGGATCTCTTTTGCAGAAGTTGCTGCCTCAATGCAGCATGGCATGGACGCTATCAGCCTGTGGCACTGTTGAGGTGTTATGGAAGACCAGGATGCTTCAATAGCAGCCTTCAGCTCTTCTGCCTTGTTCGGTCTCATGTTTCTCATCTTTCTCTTGGCAATGCCCCATACATTCTCTATGGGGTTCAGGTCAGGTGGGTTTGCTGGCCAATCAAGGACAGTAATCCCATGATCACTGAAGCAGATTTTGGTGCTTTTGGCAGTGTGGGCAGGTGCCAAGTCCTGCTGGAAAATTTAAGTCCCCATCCCCATAAAGCTTGTCTGTAGATGGAAGTGTTCCAAAATCTCCTAGTAGACAGCTGGACTTCATGAAGCACAGTGGACCACCACCAGCAGATGACATGGCTCCCCAAATCACGAGAACAGTCTTCCAGTGTTTGAAGGGCTGCCACAGAGAGGAGGCGGTCAAGCTATTTTCCAAAGCACCTGAAGGCCAGATAAGGAATAAGGGGTGGAAATTGATTAAGGAGCGATTCAACCTAGAAATAAGGAGGAATTTTCTGACAACGAAAGCAATCTCCGGGTCCCGTCAACTAAACAATATCGTTTGGCGGGTCCCGGGGGAAGAGCCTTCTCTGTGGCGGCCCCGGCCCTCTGGAACCAGCTCGCCCCTGAGATTAGAACTGCCCCCACCCTCCTTGACTTCTGCAAACTCCTTAAAAAAACCCTCTGCCGTCAGGCATGGGGGAACTGAAATATCTTCCCAAGGCCTATACTGTTTATGCATGGTATGTTGTGTGCATGTTTTATAAATTATGGGTTTTTAGCTTTCTAATTATTGAATTTGTATTATATATTGTTTTCTCTTGCTGTTGTGAGCCGCCCCGAGTCTGCGGAGAGGGGCGGCATACAAATTTAATAAATAAATAAATAAATAAATAAATAATCAATCAATCAATCAATCAATCAATCAATCAATCCACCAATGGAACAAAAGTTGCCTTTGGAAGTCATGGGACCTTCAAGCAGCTTGGTTTTTTGAAGCTCCCACAACTTCCTATCTTGGCTTGTCAGAAGGTCCTGAAAGGGGATCACATGACCCCAGGACATGGTAACCGTTGGGATATTGCAACTGTTGTAAGTATGAAAGCGGTCATAAGTCATTTTTTTCATAGCTGTTGTAACTTTGAATGGCCACTAAATGAGTGGTTTTAAGGCGAAGACTGTCTGTAGTAACGAAGGCCAACACTGTGCAGCTTTGGATGTCATCAAAGGTCAGCAGATGCTAACATCATTTTAGCCAGAGATTAATGAAGAAAAGGCCATAAACTGTCTGTGACTCAATCGCATTTAACTGAATGAACCCTGTTCTTGCTTCAAATGCTGTCAAAGAGAGAGAAAGAAAGTAAAGTACAGTGATCCCTCGATTTTCGCGGTCTCGATTTTCGCGAAACGCTATACCACGGTTTTTCAAAAAATAATAATTTAAAAATACTCCACGGTTTTTTTTCTATTCCACGGTTTTTCCCACCCGATGACGTCATACGTCATCACCAAGAGTCACTTCTCTGTCTCTTTCTCTTTCTTTCCTGTCATTCTCTGCTTCAATCATTTTCTCATTTCTCTTTTTTTGTCCCCTTTTTTCTATCATTTCTCTCTCTTCCTTCCACTCTTCTCTCTCTCTCTTTCTTCCTCTCTCTCACTCTCTTCCTTCCTTTCTCATCTCTTTCTTTCTTTCCTTCTCTCTCTTTCTCTATCTCTCCCCCTCTTGCTCTCTCTCTTTTTCTCACTTTCCCTCTCTCGTGCACCCACCAGCCTCCAGAGAATGCCTGTCCCGCCTCTCTTGCAGCAGAGGAGAAAGAGAGGTGGAGCGGGCGGGCGAAAGGACGAGCGGCGAGCAGCGGGCGGGCGGCCGAGCCGGCAGGCAAACGGGCGAGCGGCGGGCGGGCGAACGGACGAGCGGCGGGCGGGCGAACGGACAAGCAGCGAGCGGGCGAAAGGACGAGCGGCGAGCGGGCAAAAGGACGAGCGGCGAGCGGCGGGCGGGCGGGTGAACGGACGAGCGGCGGGCGGGCGAATGGACGAGTGGCGGGTGGGCGAATGGACAAGCAGCGAGCAGGCGAAAGGACGAGCAGTGAGTGGGTGAAAGGACGAGGGGCGAGCGGCGGGCGGGCGAGCGAGCGGGCGAACGGACGAGCGACGAGCGGCAGGCGGGCGGGCGAGCCGGTGGGCAAACGGACGAGCGGCGAGATGTTTATTTTATTTATTTAGATAGATGTTTATCTAATATTAGTTGCACTTTCGTCGGTCCCCGGCTCCACCATCTGCGCATGCGCGGCCATGGAAAAAGGGTGCGCATGCGCAGATGGTGTTTTTACTTCTGCACCACTATATCGCGGATAATCGATTTTCGCGGGAGGTCTTGGAACATAACCCCCGCGAAAATCGAGGGATCACTGTACCTTTTATTTTAATTATCATAGAAATATTTACTGATGGTCAGGCAAATGCACTGCTCAAAAAAATAAAAATAAAACTTAAAAAATACTCCAAGTCAATCAAACTTCTGTGAAATCAAACTGACCACTTAGGAAGCAACACTGATTAACAATCAATTTCACCTGCTGTTGTGCACATTCAACTTTGTACAGAACAAAGTATTCAATGAGAATATTTCGTTCATTCAGATCTAGGATGTGTCCTTTATTTTTTTGAGCAGTATATATTACAAAGCATCGGAAATTTTGAATGCACTTTAGGTACCTGATGCCAGAAAAAGGATCTGTAATCTACAAAGGGGTCTCCAATGTACATGGGAAATGGGGCCAACATGAAAGGATATGTTATCACACTTGAGGGACATGTAGAGTTCAGCTAAAATAAACTGGGATTCAAATATGCCCATTGACACAGAAAATGTTTATATTTATTCATTCATTCATTCATTCATTGGAATAATATTGATTTCATGTAGATATTAAATAGCAGGGGGGAGAGGACCGACCCCTGAGGCACCCCACAAGGGAGCAACCTAGAGGTCGACCTCTGACTCCCCACTAACACCAACTGCGACCGACCCGAGAGGTAGGAGGAGAACTACTGAAGAACAGTGCCTCCCATTCCCAACCCCTCCAGCCGGCGCAGAAGGATATCATGGTTGATGGTATCGAAAGCCGCTGAGAGGTCAAGGAGCACCAGGACAGAGGATAAACCCCTGTCCCGGGCCCGCCAGAGATCATCCATCAGAGCGACCAAAGCAGTTTCCGTGCTGTAGCCGGGCCTGAATCCTGACTGCTGAGGACAGAAGAGTAGGAGAATAGGGAGTAGCATATAGCATAGCATAGCACAGGATAGAATACAGAATAGAACAAAACAGAATACAGAATACAGTAGAAAGGATAGGATAGGAGTAGAGTAGGGTAGAGTAGAATAGAATATAGAATACAATAAATAGAACAGAACAGAAGAGAATAGAACAGAATCCATCGCTTCTTGTTCTGCCTTGTGGTGCTTTGGAGAATAGCTTGAATCCTCTAACACAGGGGTGGGCAATTCCTTTTGCCATGGGGCCGCGTGAGAAATTGGGGTGGTTTTAGAGGGCCGGACTAATATAATTAACTCATTTCTACCCAACACTGTATATAGCTACTGCAGGGGACAGGGGAGGAAGCACGTGGTATCTGTGTACCACTCCTGTACTGCTCACAGCTAGGGGATTTTTTCGGCGCTGACCACTCTAAAGACCCAGACCCTGACCTGACCTAAACACCCAGACCCACTCTACAGACCCCTAATTGTTTGCTTTACGGCAACACGGTGCACCACAGTCACTGGGCTGGAGTGTTTGCATGATTTCTGTGCTTGGCTGCTTTTGGTAGGAGGTCAGGGTCTGCTCCAGCGCGAGGATGAAAGAGCTCACCGCATTCATTAGGAAAGCAGGAACCGGAGGAGTCCCGGCAGACGCGGTGAGCTCTTTCATCCTCGCAATGGAGCGGACCCTGACCTCCGCGGACTGGTCACAGATAGCGGGCGGGCCGGTCACAGACAGCGGGCAGGCCAGATGTGGCCTGCGGGCTGCCCCTTGCCCAGGTCTTCTCTAACATGTGGTAGCCTCTAGATATTGGAAGACTGCTATCATGTCACTTCTGGAGCTTCTTTTAACTAAACTAGACATACCCAGTTCCAGCAATCGTTCTCTGTATGTTTTAGCCCCCAGCCCCCTAATCCTCTTTGTTGCTTTCTCCGAACTCTTTCTAGAGTCTCCACATCTTTCTTTTTTTTACATGGTAGCAACCAAAACTGGATTCTAGGCTCTGGGAGTTTTATTTTGATCCGTTTATTTAGGCTCAAATCATACAGGAAAATTAAATAGCATATCCAGCAAGAGGAAGGCCAGGAATAAGCGGTGGGGAGGGCAGGGGAAACAGCAGGTCTTGAGAACTGTCAAGTTAAACATTCTTCAACTGATGAAAATGTAGATTCCTTTTGACATATCAACTTGGAGTCGCTCATCCAATTAATCTTTCTATTTCTTTCGAACACAGAAATACGATAGGTCTATAATAATACCTGTCCTCCCCCAGCTCTTTGTTCATTAAGGCATATTTCAAGGCATATCTTGGTATAATGTTCACACAAGATGCTTAATCATGCCAGGAAAAGCTGGGCTTCTACACTAAACTAGTGCTGTCCTTGGGTTGGTTGGTTGAGTTATTTTAGTGGCTTAGTGTCATGCTTGAGTTAAGCTCATGTGTTTAGTTGACAGTTCAGGATCTTGTGGGAATCCAGATAATATCCCATTCTCTGTTGTTCTCAGTTCCCATGTCTTCTCCAAATAGATGTGTGACGAAGCCATTACACCATCTCAAGACTACTCTTGGATGGCGTAAGAAGATTTTAGATAGATAGATTGCTAGAGTTGGAAGGGATCTTATAGGTCATCTAGTCCAATTCCTTGCTCAAGCAGGAGTACCTACACCATTTTAGACAAATGGTCATCCAATCTCCTCTTGAAAGTCTCTCTCCTCTTGGGGTTTTGGTGGACAGCTCAATGAAGATGTCAACCCAGTGCGCAGCAGCAGTATAAAAAGCAAATTCCATGCTTGACATGATTGGAAGGGAATCAAAAATAAGTCAGTAAGTGTTGTATTGCCTCTCTACAAATCGATGGCGAGACCACACTTGGAGTACTGTGTACAGTTCTGGTCACCGCACCTCAAGAAGGATATAATGGAACTGGAAAAGGTGCAAAAAGGGGCAACAAGAATGATCAAGGAAATGGAGCCCCTCCCTTATGATACCAGGTTGCAACGCCTTGGTCTCTTCAGCCTTGAAAGACGGCATTTAAGGGGTGACTTGATCGAAGTGTATAAAATTATGCATGGGATAGAAAAGGTGGATAGAGAAAAATTCTTTTCTCTATCACACAATACTAGGACGAGGGGGCATTCCCTAAAGCTCATAGGTAAGAAAGTGAAGACAAATCAAGGGAAATATTTCTTCACCCAGAGGGTTGTTGGCTTATGGAATTCACTTCCAGAAGAGGTTGTGACTGCTGTCAGCCTGAATAGCTTCAAGGCAGGATTAGACAGATTCATGGATGCCAAGGGTATCGGTGGTAATTGAAACGGAAGTCCATGTGCCACCTCTATGTTAGCTGAGGCAGGCAGGATTCCCTTGAGTACCATTTGTTGGGGGTCGAGGGAAAGGGAGGATTTTGCCTTCTCCTTCTGCTCAAAATCCCCATGGACAATTGGTGGGCCACTGTGTGACACAGAATGCTGCACTTGATGGGCTTTGGCCTGATTCAGCAGGGCTCTTCTTATGTTCTTATGTCTCACATTTTGGAGCTCTAGACACCTCTGCAGGCAAGCTGTTCCACTGGTTGATCGTTCTCACTGTCAGAAAGTTTCTCCTTATTTTTAGGTTAAATCTCTCCTTGATCAGTTTCCATCCATTATTCCTTCTCTGGCCTTCTGGTGCTTTGGAAAATAGCTCGACACCCCTCCTCTGTCTGGCAGCCCCTCAAGTATTGGAACACTGCTATCATGTCTAAGTGGTTAGGGTGGGAAAGAA
This sequence comes from Erythrolamprus reginae, assembly GCF_031021105.1. Lineage (NCBI taxonomy): Eukaryota > Metazoa > Chordata > Lepidosauria > Squamata > Dipsadidae > Erythrolamprus > Erythrolamprus reginae. The sequence goes on from NC_091958.1 coordinate 24,316,416, forward strand.
ACTTATTCATGCTCCTACCAGAGAGCCCGGCAGAACAATTCATAGCAAGTTAGAGCAATGAAAAAAACTCCGCAAAGACTTAGGACTTGGAAAACATTCTTTGCAGAGAAAAACAATGAACGAGCCTGAAAGGTAAGAGCTGGGAAGATTGTTAGCAGCTAGTTAGGGCTGGGGGGAGGGGGGGAGGGAGCTACACTCAGAGTATAAGACACACCCAAATTATCAGCCTCTTTTTGTTGTGATTAGCTCTGGCCCAGCTCCTACCCCAAGGAATGTGCAGGTGGATGTGGGGGGATATATCCACATGCCGCAGGTCTGTTTTGCTCCAGATGGAATCTGCTGACGATGCCTCCTCTGACCAAGGAAGTGTGAGTGACAGGGAAGAGGGGAGTTTGGCAGACAGCCCAGGAGGAAATCAATCATCTGTATCATCCTTGGATTCTGAACAATAATTAATGACACATCCATGCATGCATAGAGTGATTCATAGGAGACAACAACTGAAGGATTATTACAAGAGAAAATGAGGCCACCTGTGGTTGGGTGGGGCTGCTGTAATTAGTGCTACAGATAAAAGTGCAACCTGGTGTTTTAGCCTCATGGCAGTTTATCTGATTCATTGTTTCATCAAGATCGCGGTTTTTTGGACTCTCTGGACTTTAGAATTGGATTCAATTTCCCAGTTATTGGGTGAGGAATTGGATTGCATTTAACCTGTGCCTTGTGTGTACCAGAAAATCCCTTTGACATTTAAAAAGGGATCTGTTTCTGTTTTTCTGTTTATAAAAACTTTTGGGTTTTCCTTTTATCGTGTGGTGTGTGTCTTCCTGGACTAATTACCCTGTAATTATGGGCGGTTGAGACACGCCGGCAGAACACTTTTAGGGAGGAAAAGGGTGCATCTTATACTCCAAAACACGGTAAGTGTTTTTTACCTCTTGATTCTTGACAAATGTATCTTTTTCTTTTATGTACACTGAGAGCATATGCACCAAAGATAAATTCCTTGGGTGTCCAAACATACTTGGCCAATAAAGAATTCAATTCTATTTTATTTTTGAGAAAATCTCTCCTGGTGGTCCCAATTTCCTGGTAGACAATTTGCCGGTGATGCGCCACGAAGGAGAAGGTAGGGAAGAACACCTTGAAGGAAAGAGCCTATCGCCAGAGAAGTGCATCCTCCATTCCTCTTGTGGTGGCCACGTTCTCTAGCAGCAACCCAAGAATCCTGGATCTTTGTCTGAATCATAAAAATAGCATTGTTTCCCCCTCCCCATCCATGCTGAGTGGTCCCTGGTCTCCAAACATCTAAAGGGCTTCGTTACCAAGGCAACCGCTTGTCTCCTAGCTGCAAAAAGGCCACCAGCCTATAGAAAACGAACAAGGGGAGAGGGAGATGACAACAATGGCTCAGGGTGGGATGGAGAGAATCTACCAAGCGATGGTAGAGAAGGAGCAATTTCTTGTGGAAGAATTAAATGCAAAAATAAGACAAATTAGCTGGTTTGTGAAGGTCCAGAACAAGGACTTATTGGTAAAAACCAAACTGCGAAAATCTTACTAGCTAAATGGAAGAATAAGGTTTGCCTTGGCTGTCTTAAAATACAGTACAGTACTTAAAATTTTAAGGAAAGACAGTTTATACTTTATAGCATTTAGCGATAGCATTTAGACTTATATACCGCTTCTTAGTGCTTTTACAGCCCTCTCTAAGCAGTTTTCCGATTCAGACTCTTGACCCCAACGATCTGGGTCTTCATTTGACCCACCTCGGAAGGATGGAAGGCTGAGTCAACCTTGAGCCGGTGATGAGATTCAAACTGCTGAACTACAGCTAGCAGTTAGCTGAAGTAACCTGTAGTGCTGTACTTTAACCACTGTGCCATCCCATCTCGTTAGCCTAGTGGTTGAGAATTAAGGTAAGTGGTTATAACTTGGGAGGCCAGGAGTTAGACTACAATGGGGGAATTGAGACATCTCCCTTGGCCTATATAGTTTATGCATGGTATGTTTGTGTGTATGTCTTACTTTTAAATAAGGAGCTTTTTAGTTTTTTAATTATTAGATTTGTTACTGTATATTGTTTTTACTATTGCTGTAAGTCGCCCCGAGTCTACGGAGAGGGGCGGCATACAAATGTAATAAATAATAATAATAATAATAATAATAATAATAATAATAATAATAATAGAAAATAGATCAGGAAGGGACCTTGGAGGTCTTTTAGTCAAGCCTTCTGATCAAGTAGGAGAAGCTATACTATTTCAGATAAGTGAAGAACCAGTTTCTAATTAAAAGCCTCCAGTGATGTAGTACTCATAATTTCTGGAGGCAACATGTAATTTCTGAACACTCTTCAGAGGTAGAGAGCATTGCAGTAGTCGAACCTCAAGGTGATGAGGGCATGAGTGACTGTGAGTAGAGACTCCCTGTCCAGATAGGGCCGCAACTGGTGCACTAGGTGAACCTGGACAAATGGCCCCCTTGTCACAGCTGAAAGATGACGGTCCAGTGTCAGCTGTGGATCAAGGAGGATGCCCAAGTTGCAGACCCTCTCTGAGGGGGTCAAAAGCCCCCCAACAAGGTAATGGATAGACAGATGGAAGTGTCCCTGGGAGGCAGAACCCACAGTCACTCCGTCTTGTCGGGGAATTACTAACAGTTCTAAAGAACCAGTTAGAACTGGTAGGCACCCATCTCTGCACTTGGACAATGAAGAATTCTAATTTTCCACCTGCTGGCTGTGGGGTCACTAAGCTTTCTATTTTTCCCCCCCTCTCCTTCCTTGAGAGGCCAAGGGCTGGGTGGGTGTCCTGTTTCTTCTCTTTTTTCGCTGCAAGGCCACTCAGCAAGGCAAGGGCCCAGGGGCATCCCTGGGTGTCTGCCAGCTCCCATTTGTCTCCACTCATCACTTTCAGATGGGAAACGTTCGCCTTGCCAAGGACCTGCCATCTTGCTTGCCAGAGGGAAGCGGAGCTGACGAGCTGAATGAAAGAATGAAAGGAGTAGCAGACGCCCTCTCGTGCCAACTGGATTTCCATTCTGAAAAGGGGAGAAAGGGCCGCTGTCCCTCACCCTGGACATGGCATTTTAGGACAAGAGGAGAGGCTGTCAGAATTAGTGAAAAGCAAAAGAAGAAGGGAGGGAGAAAGGAAAGAAAGGAAAGGAGGAAGGAAGGAAAGAAAGAAAGAAGGAAGAAAAAGAAAGAAGGAAGAAAGTAAAGAAGGGAGGGAGGGAGGAATGATAAAGCGCAGAAAAACTGAAAATAGAAAAAAGGCTCCTCAAATTTCTTCTGCAGCAAATGTAACTACCTTAACTTTTATAAAAACAAAAACTAACACAAATTAATGAAAAGCAAAAGAAGTAGGGGAGGGAGGGAGGAAGAGAGGAAAGAAAGAAAGGAAGGATGGAAGGAAGGAAGGAAGGAAAGAAAGAAAGGAGGGGGGGAGGGAGGGAGGAAGGAAGGATAAAGGGGGAAAGAAAGGGAGGAAAGAAAAAAGGAAAAAAGGAGGAAAGAAGGAAAGAAAGAAGAAAGAAAAGGAGGTGTTATGCCAGGCTATTGGCAATTAAACAGAAGGGAGGGAGGATAGATAAAAATGCAGAAAAACTGAAAATAGATAGAAAAAGGGCTCTTCAAATTTCTTCCGCAGCAAAAATAACTAGCTTAACTCTTAATTCATGACAACAAAGAAAGAGCTCCCTTATTTCTTTTATCTTTTTTTTCCTAATCCAAACCACAAATTATAAGTGTACTGTTCTTTGTTTCCTTAAAAAAATGTCTATAAGGACTTTCCAGGAAACCGCGGATCAAGATATTGTTCTCCAGTCAGGTTAATTTAGCCATCCTTCCAAGTTCCAACATTTTCTCCAGCCATTAGGGGTCGTGTCCAACCGTTCCAATTTTCAGCATAGAAGGGTCTTTGCTGTGGTGATATCACACACACAAAACACAAACATACACATACACACACTCACGGGGTGATCCATCTCTCTGTAAAAATGCAAACTTGGGAGAGGTGATTTTAGCAGAGTACATTTGAGCAGGAGGGCTGGGTACACCAGCGGCTATTTTTAAAATTATTACAGAGTCTTCTTGTAATGGGGAAGATTTATTACAAAAAATAGGAATCTGGACAGATATTTAGGCACTCTGTGGTGCCCTTTTCTCTTGTTTTTTATGGCGTGCTTTCTCCTTATTTAGCTAATGCAACCTGTTTCAGAAACCTGCAACAACCTTAGCAATAGCATTAGCATTTGGACTTATATTTATTTCTATATTTATTTGTTGGATTTGTATGCCGCCCCTCTCTGAGGACTTGGAGTCGCTCACAACATATCAAAACAATAAACAATATACATATCTAAAAAATTAATATAGCTAACAAACTTTAAAAACTCTAATGACATTTAAAATCAGCAAGACATACTACACTCGTCGGTCAGGGGGCGAGGGTCTAATGACCCCAAGCCTGGCGGCACAGATAGATCTTTAAATTTTTACGAAAGGTGAGGAGGATGGGGGAACTGCAAATCTCTGGGGGCAGCTGATTCTAGAAGGCCGGGGTCTCCACAGAGAAGGCTCTTCCCCTAGGCCTCGCCAAGCGACATTGTCTAGTTGACGGGATCCCAAAAAGGCCGACTCTGTGGGACCCAACCGGTTGCTGGGACTCATGCAGCAGAATATACCACTTCACAGTTAGTTAGTTAGTTAGTTAGTTTATTACATTTATATGCCGCCCCTCTCCAAAGACTCGGGGCGGCTCACAGCATAGCAGTAATACAATACATTACAAATCTAATAATAAAAAATTAAATCCATTTAAAAAGACATTAATAACATAATAAAACCCCTAACTATGCAGTCACACACATTCAACCTAATCTATCATGCAGTAAGGCCAAAAATATAATAAAAAGGGGGAAAGATGGTAATTATCCCCACGCCTGGCAACAAAAGTGGCTCTTCGGCATTTTACGGAAGGTAAGGAGGGGGGGGGGGCTATTCAAATCTATGGAGGGAGTTGATTCCAGAGGGCCGGGGCTGCCACAGAGAAGGCTCTTCCCCTGGGTCCCGCCAGCTGACATTGTTTGGTCGACGGGACCCGGAGAAGGCCAATTCTGTGGGACCTAATCGGCAGGAGGTGGTCTCGGAGATATTGTGGTCCGATGCCATGTAGGGCTTTATAGGTCATAACCAACATTTTGAATTGTGACCGGAAACTGATCGGCAGCCAGTGCAGGCCTCTTTACAGTGCTTTACAGCCCTCTCTAAGTGGTTTGCAGAGAGTAAGCATATTGCCCTCAACAATCTGGGTCCTCATTTTACCCACCTTGGAAGGATGGAAGACTGAGTCAACCTGGAACCTACTGAGATTCAATCTGCCAAACTGCTGTGATCAGCAGAAGTAGCTTGTAGTACTGCAGTCTAACCACTGCACCACAAAGACTTACCTGGTTGCAAGGTGAATGTGTGTGTAGCATGTTTATGTGTAAGAGAAAAGGGGAGGAAAAGGAGAGGGAGGGGGAGGGGGAAGGGAGGGAGACCTGAAGATTAATCCTTGCTGCTTTCTCATTCAGATAAAGTCCTCTGTACAGAATACTATGCCTGGCACATTATCCCCTCTCCCCCACCCTCCTAGGGTGGAGAGATTGCTTAAATAACCTAGCGGTTCCGTAAACAGTGCTAACCACAAGTCAACAAACTTGGCTCTGTAGCCTTAATGAGTTGATTAGAACCCTCCCAGGCAGCCCTGCTACCAGAAACTGACTAGACCACAATCAGTTTCATCTTGAAGTTTCATCTTTTGCTATCGGGCACACCAAATGTGGTTGTAAACGTGCATGATTCTCCCTCCCCCCCTTTAAAATTACTGTTGCATTTGAGGGGCTCCCTAGTGCCCTTTGAGCTTAGTGGGTTTTTTCGCAGACATTTTATTATCCAAGCTAGTTAACCTCATCAGGGCACCTAATGAGGTACCTAATTTGAAGAATAAAATGTCTGCGAGAAAGTAACCAAACTCAAAGAGCACCAAGGAACCTTAATTTCAACCCTGAGCTACAAATATTCTCCTTTATCACTACTGCTGTATTTGTAAACAGTTGATAAACAAGGAGTGGTTGTAATAGGATTATTTTTTTCTGTCTGTTTCTCAGCTTTGGAAGTTGAGAGAACCAACACAAGATTTTAGTAACCCTCCCTCCCTCCCTCCCCTTCCTTCCTTCCTCCTCCCTCCTTCCTTCCTCCCTCCCCACTCCCTCCCCTTCCTTCCTTCCTTCCTCCTCCCTCCCTCCTTCCTTCCTCCCTCCCCACTCCCTCCCCTTCCTTCCTTCCTCCTCCCTCCCTCCTTCCTCCCTCCCCACTCCCTCCCCTTCCTTCCCACTCCCTCCCCTTCCTTCCTCCCTTTCTCCTCCCTCCCTCCTTTCCTCCCTCCCCTTCCTTGCTCCCTCCCTCCCCTCCTTCTTCCCTTCCTTCCTTCCCACTTTCTCCCCTTCATTCCTTCCTTCCCACTCCCTCCCCTTCCTTCTTTCCTTCCTTCCTTTCTCCCTTCCCATTTCCTCCCCTTCCTCCCTCCTCCCTCCTTCTCTCCTTTCCTTCCTTCCTTCCCACTCCCTCCCCTCCTTCTTTCCTTCCTTCCTTCCCACTCCCTCCCCTTCCTCCCTCCCTTCCCACTCCCTCCCCTTCCTTTCCTTCCTTCCTCCCTCCCTCCCCACTCCCTCCCCTTCCTTCCTTCTTTCCTTCCTACCCCCTCCCCTTCCTTCTTTCCTTCCTACCCCCCTTCCTATCCCCCTTCCTTCCTTCCTTCCTTCCTTCCTTCCTTCCTTCCTTCCTTCCTTCCTTCCTTCCTTCCTTCCTTCCTTCCTTCCTACAATCTTGCTTGATTTTTGAGTACATTCAGCCTTCTCGGTTTCTGCCTTCCCATCCCTGAGAGGCCTACAAGCACAAAGCGCAGAGCAGATGTGGCTTGCGCACGAAAGGACTGCATACGATTTCTTTGGTGGTGCAGGAAGACCGAACCAATTAGAGGAGAAAGGTCCCTCTGTAGCTGTTAGGCTATTCACAAGACAATTCAGAACACAACCCGAATTCCAGGTGCAGGTTTTAAAAATAACATTATAGGTGTTTAAATTGCATGCTTCACATGAGGGAGGGAAGGGAACAGTGTAAAATCTTAAGTCAGGGACTCTGGAGCTATCTTTATTTCCAAGAATGCTTCCAGGTCCCACCCAACTCATAGAAAATAAAGGGACGAGGTGATTAGTCTGGTGTTTTCTTTAGAAATGTGCCTGCAAGACAGGAAATTTAAACTGGAGGTGGCCGCAGAAGTAGAGAAGAAATTAATTCCAAATGGATCCAGTGAAAAGGATTCTTGATTTTTTTTCTGGGAGTTGAAGTCCACAGGCCTTAAAGTTATCAAAGCAAGACTGGTCAAGCTTGAGACTTTTAAAGAAGAGATTGGATGGCCGTTTGCCTAGAATGGTATAGTTATAGTTATAGTTTATTAGATTTGTATGCCGCCCCTCTCCGAAGACTCGGGGCGGCTCACAACATAACAGTGATACAATACATTACAAATCCAATAGTAGAAAATTAAATCAATTTAAAAAACATTAATAACATAGTAAAATCCCTAACTATACAATCATACACATTCAACCTGATCCATCATACAGTATAGAGCAGTAATGGTGAATCTTGTTTGGTTCGTGTGTCAAAAGGGGGTATGTACATCTGCTAGCACGCACATACATCAATTCCTTCCCCCACAAATACACCCCCCACTGCCCTAAACATACGGCCAATCCACCCCCTCATCCACACGCATGCACACAGGCCTCGCCGAAGCCTGCAGTGGTGAAAAAACGGGCAAACCGGAAGTTCAGAAAAATGGACTTCCGGTTTGCCTGTGGCGCTGTTTTTCGCACTCTGGAGCCTTCAGGAAAGCTTCACGAAGCCCCTAAGTGCAAAAAACAGCACAATGGGCAAACCAGAAGTCTGTTTTTTCTGAACTTCCGGTTTGCCCATTGGGCAGTTTTTTACACTGGGGCTTCAGGGAAGGTTCCCTGAAGGATGAAACGGCCTTCTACAAGGCCAAACATCAGCTGGCTAGCACACACTGGAGTTGACATAGGGCAATACCTCACATGCCCTCTGATATGGCTCTGGGTGCCACCTGTGCCACAGGTTCACCATCATGGGTATAAGGCCGTGATGGTGAACCTTTTTTTCCTCAGGTGCCGAAAGTGTGTGTGTGCGTGCTATTGTGCATGTGCGAGTGCCCACACACATAATTCAGTGCCTCTGGAGGGTGAAATACCTTCAAGACCGCCTTCTCCCGCACGAATCCCAGCAACCGATTAGGTTCCACAGAGTTGGTCTTCTCTGGGTTCCGTCGACAAAACAATGTTGTTTGGCGGGACCCAGGGGAAGAGCCTTCTCTGTGGTGGCCCTGGCCCTCTGGAATCAGCTCCCCCTGGAAATTAGGACTGCCCCCACCCTCCTTGCCTGCCCTAAACTCTTAAAATCCCACCTATGTCATCAGGCATGGGGAAATTGATTCCCCCGGCTGTCCCTTTTTATGCATGGTTTGTTGAGTTGTGTGATTGCTTTTAATAAGGGTTTCTTAATAAGTTTTGTTTTAATATTGGATTTGTAGACTGTATTGTTTGTTGGGAGCCGCTCCGAGTCCTCGGAGAGGGGCGGCATTCAAATCAAATCAAATCAAATCAAATCAAATCTTCCCCTGGAGGACCTTTGGAGGCCTAAAACAGCCCATTTCCCAACCTTTGGTGGGCCCTGTAGGCCCGTTTTTCGCCTTCCACAGGCTCCAGAGGCCAAAATGCCCCCCCATCTTCCCAGAAGCTAAAAATGTCCTCCCAGACCATCCAGGTGAGCTGAAAATCAGCTGGCTGGCATGCCCATGCACATTGGAGCTGAGCTAGGGTTCCAGCAGATATGGCCCTGTATGTCACCTGTGGTACCTGTGCCATAGGGTCACCATCATGTGGACAGGGTCTCCTGCTTGATCAGGCGGGTGGACTAGAACAGGGGTAGCAAACGCAAGGTCCAGAGGCCAGATCTGGCGCAGATCTGGAGTTTGGGAACCTGTTTTTGCTGGCAGAGCCCTAGGACCACCACAGGCACCCCTGACACAAACAAGCCCTACGTGGCATCGGACCAGAATATCTCTGGGACTGCCTTCTGCCGCATGAATCCCAGCGACCGGTTAGGTCCCACAGAGTTGGCCTTCTCCGGGTCCCGTCGACTAAACAATGTCATCTGGCGGGACCCAGGGGAAGAGCCTTCTCTGTGGTGGCTCCGACCCTCTGGAACCAGCTCCCCCCAGAGATCAGGATTGCTCCCACCCTCCTTGCCTTTCGTAAACTCCATAAAACCCACCTCTGCCATCAGGTATGGAGGAATTGAAACATCTCCCCTTTGCCCATGTAGTTTTTGTGTATGATTCGATTGTGTGCTTGTTTTTTATATATTGGTGTTTCTTTTTTTGGACTTTTTAACCTAAAACTGTAATTTAGATTGCTAAATATTAGATTTGTTATTATGTACTGTTTTTTACCATTGTTGTGAGCCGTCCCGAGTCTGCGGAGAGGGGCGACATATAAATCCAATAAATCTAATCTAATGTTGAGCTGGCCACACCCCCTGCCCTCCCAAGGTCAAACACAACCCCAATGTAGCCTTCAATGAAATCGAACTTGACACCCCTAGACTGGAAGATCTCCAAGGTCCCTTCCAACTCTGTTATTCTGCATTCTTTGCAGATTTCCCCAAAGTACCGGAGACTTTATTATTTCTGCGTGCCCTGCCATCACCCTGGACATTTATTTGTATGGCTCCCTCATTACAATGAAGATTTCCTGACTGATGTACCATACAAATGTAATTATGACTGGCATGTTTTTGTTCTACCCAATATATATATATATATATATATTCATCTGTGAGGGATCCATTAACAGAGATGAATCTTTAAATCATTTAGAAGGTGTTGTGATTCAGCCTGAGGCTCCTCAGGGACCGGCTGGAGCTCTGCCGGATCCATGCCCAGAGGAGGAGGACAGTGAACAGGAGGGGGAGGACCAGGCAGACGGGGGAGAGGAACGTCAGGAAGAGGAGGAGGGAGAGCAGCTTGAGACCCCCGGGGGGGCTCTCCCCAGCTAGTAGCCTGGATTCATTGGATGAAGACGCACAGGCTATAATAGACATGAGGCAGCAACGAGCAGCTCAAAGACGGGGCCAATTAGAAAGGTATTTCCATCCCTGAATTGGCAACAGCTGGGTTTGGGTGTGGTTCTCCTCAGCAGGGTTGAAAAGGCAGGCCCGCCCTTACAGTCTTGTGGAGAGTTATCAACTGGGAGTCCTGTGACCTTGCTTCGATTCTTGGCGTCTCTGATCTTGGCTTGTGGCCTAGAAGTCTGGAAGACTTGGGGGAGGCATGGGGTTTATTATCTCCAGCGTTGTTTTTGCCAGCAAGAATCCTGTTTTATTGCCTGGCCTTCGTGAAACCTCTGTGAAGCTTCATAGTGTTCCTATCTGTAAGAACAGTTTTTGTTACCTGTGTTTGCTTTCAATTATATAAACTGCCTTTGCTTTTTACCAGTGTGTCTGATACTCTTTTTGGTTGGTGTTGGCGTCTGGGGGGACCCAGATAGAACAGAAGGTGATTGCTTAGAGTGTTCACAGCATCTTGGATAATAAGATGCCACGATGGTGCAGTGGTTGGAATGCAGTGCTTGCAGGCTACTTCCGCTGATCACTGGCTGCCAGCAGTTTGGCAGATCGAATCCAATGTGAGCTGCCCTGAGTTTTCGGAGAAGGGCAGCATACAAATCTAATAAATTAGAACCTAAGAACCTAAGAAGAGCCCTGCTGAATCAGGCCAAAGCCCATCGAGTCCAGCATTCTGTGTCACACAGCAGCCCACCAATTGTCCATGGGGATCTTGAGCAGAAAGAGAAGGCAAGACCCTCCCTTTCCCTTGAACCCCCAATAAGTGGTACCCAAGGGACTCCTGCCTGCCTCAACCAACATAGAGGTGGCACATGGACACTTGGCATCCATGAACCTGTCTAATCCTGCCTTGAAGCTATCCAGGCTGACAGCTGTCATGACCTCTTGTGGAAGTGAATCCCATAAACCAAGGACCCTCTGGGTGAAGAAATATTTCCATTTATTTGTCCTCACTTTCTTACCTATGAGCTTTAGGGAGTGCCCCCTTGTCCTAGTATTGAACTGAATTGAATCAGGCTCAAGGTTGACTCAGCCTTCCATCCTTCCGAGGTGGGTAAAATGAGGACCCAGATTGTTGAGGGGCGATAGGCTGACTCTGTAAACCCCTTAGAGAGGGCTGTAAAGTACTGTGAAGCAGTATATAAATCTAAGTGCTATTGCTACCCTGTTTCCCCGAAAATAAGACGTACCCTGAAAGTAAGGCATGTCAGAGGTTTTGCAGAATTTGCTAATATAAGGCACCCCCCAGAAATAAGGCGTAGTCAAGTTTACATACGGTATGGTGGAAAAACATACGGTACCATTCAAAGCTGTTTATAGCGGTACCGTAATAATGTGGTATCCCCTGCTGGCCCCTTCCATCGCTTTGTACCGTCCAGTACAGCAGACACAGTCTATTGCTGTCTCACCGCCATTACAGTCTCCACTACAGTGCGTAGACTGTAGTTCCTCTGGTGGCTAGAAGCTGCAATAGTGGGAGTATACTGTTGTACCATATAACTGCCGTCGTTTGTGTGTGTGGGTGCCATACTGACAGGTACCATACCGTAATCAGTGTACTGTACGGTACACTTTCTTTTCTGCCTGTGAATTTGTCTTATTTGAGAAATATAAGGCACCCCCCGAAAATAAGACGTAGCACAACTTTTGGAGCAAAATTAATATAAGACAGTGTCTTATTTTCGGGGAAACATGGTATTGCTATGAAGCAAGAATGGGTGAGGCAGCTAAAGACACACACACACATGGCAAGACATACCAATTGTGTCTCCTGGATTTACATCACCCAAAAATCTGGGAGGAAAGGAGTAGGCCAAACTGTGGTGGGCTGTGAACATGACCCTTCCATGGGCCTGATGCTCTGAATCCTTCAAGGTGACTGGCACATCACATGGCTTCAACAAATCAAAGCAAGGACTGGTTTGATTTGTTAAATTCATGTGGTTGATTTGGACCAATTTTGGAGTGTCTCCTTGTAAATAGAGAAAATTGGTCCAGATTAAATTGAGTATAGTTTGTAGGTTCAGGCCAACTCTGTTTGGATGCCTGAATCAAAACAAATTTATTTTATGAATAAGGTAGCAGTTAATCAGGCTGGATTGTCCCACCTAACAGCCAAACTCGCATCATCATGGTGTCTAATGTATCAGAACTTTCCCCCACCCTTTGCTAAAATAGGCGTGGGCATGGCTAGCACATAACACATCTGGCCCACGGGTTTGATAGTTAATACACCTACCTACTGTATTTTTCAGAGTATGAGTCCTCGGAAAGGGGCGGCATACAAATCTAATAAATTATTATTATTATTATTATTATTATTATTATTATTATTATTATCCGCCCCGAGTCTACGGAGAGGGGTGGCATACAAATCTAATTAATAATAATAATAATAATAATAACAACAACAACAACAACAATAATAATAATAAATATTTATAATAATAATAATAATTATTATTATTATTATCATCATTATTATAAGATGCACCAGAGTATAAGACACACCTTAGTTTTTGGGGAGAAAAATAGAGAAAAATATCTGCCTACCAGGTATTCACCTAGCTAGCATCCTTTGTCTGGTCAGTTTCAGCGCATTGTTTTATCCCCTGGTTAAGACTTAAAAAAATCTTATTTGGAGCGAGTAGCAATGAAAAAACCTACAAGCAGGTAAGAGCCAGGAAGATCGTTAGCACCTCGTTAGGGCTGAAAAAAAGCTTTGAAAAAGCTACATTCAGAGTATAAGATGCACCCAAATTTTCAGCCTCTTTTAGTGGGGGAAAGGTGCGACTTATACTCCAAAAAATACAGCAATATGTTAGCATCCTGGGTTTGAATCCCCAAAAGGGTATGGCTAGCTGATGAGAGGTAAATAGCTTGAAATAGATCTATAAGAAAAGTATGATAAGGAAAATATAAATTTAATATTACATGTTTTGACAGCAGCAGGAATTGTGTTTGCACAGCACTGGAAAAACGAAGAAAAATTAGAAAAATACTAGACTGTGTAGAAATGAACGGATTAAAGATAAAAAGAAAAAGAAGATACAGAATATTCTTAAATATGGGACTTGTTTTATCAATGGTTAAAGAGCAGAGGTAGAAATTAGGAACTAAAAAAGTACTATTATATAACCAAATTGATCCAGACAATACGCTGTTCACAAAACATTTATGTAGGTAAAGAGAAAACTGTTCTGTCTGACAGGAAATTTCTTCTTAGTTCTAGATTAGATCTTTCCTAGATATGTTTCCATCCATTACTACGTGTCTTGCCCTCAGGGTCTTTGGAAAATAGGTTGTCCTTCTTTGGGACTGCCCCTTAAATATTGAAAGACTGCTTTCATCCGATCCCTAATTCTTCTCTTCGACTACTAAACATACTCTAGTCTTAGTATAATGGGATTTTTATTGTTTTTATTATTTGATATTTAACTTTTGGTACCACTTTATTGTATTATTTATTGTTCTAAGCTGCCCTGAGACCCATGGGATTGGGTGGCACAGAATTACATTAAATTACATTAAATTAAATTAAAATAGCCAAAGTTGGATATCCCTTCTACAGTATAAAGTAAGTCTGGGAGCTGTCCAAGGTCCTAACCTTAGACAAAGCCTGCTTCCTCCTCCTCTACCATTGACTAGCTGCACCTCAATTTTCTCTGCTTTGGCCTGATGTCTCCTCCACCCAAACCTTTGTTTGGCTGACCAGAGGTAAGGCGTCCACTTAGCTGAAGAGCTCCTATACAGGTAGCCTTTGTTTAATGACACTATAGGTTCAAAGTTACGACAGACCTCCACAGAGCTACCTGGGGATCATATGATTGCATTTTTGGACTTTTTGGGTACTTGGCAACTGGCTCACATTAATGGCCACTTGCATGTCTCACAGTCATGTGACCATGATTTTTGTTGCCAAGTAGAGGAATTCAAAAGAAAAGTTTGGATTATATTTTTCTTTCTTTTTCTTTCCTTCCTTCCTTCCTTTCTTTCTTTCCCTTCCTTCCTTCCCCTCTCTCTCTCTCTGTGTCTATGTGTACATGGCCCATTAGTCTCTGTTTTGGGCCCCCTCTGCCTTTCAGGGATGATGGAACCAAATTTGTGGGTCTCATTTTGTAGAAGATTTACTTACTTACTTACTTACTTACTTACTTACTTACTTACTTACTTACTTACTTACTTACTTACATACTTACATACTTACATACTTATTTATTTATTAGATTTGTATGCCGCCCCTTTCCGTAGACTCGGGGTGGCTCAAAACACAATAAAACAGTTCATAACAAATCTAATAATTTACAATTTAAAATATTTTAAAAACCTCCATTATTAAGCAGACACACATACAAGCATACCATACATAAATTGTATAGGCCGGGGGGAAATATCTCAGTTCCCCCATGCCTGACGACAAAGGTGGGTTTTAAGGAGTTTACGAAAGGCAAGGAGGGTGGGGGCAATTCTAATCTCTGGGGGGAGCTGGTTCCAGAGACTCGAGGCCGCCACAGAGAAGGCTCTTTCCCTGGGGCCCGCCAACTGACATTGTTTAGTTGACGGGACCCGGAGAAGCCCACTTTGTGGGACCTATTTAAAGATCCATTTAAATAGCATTCAAACACTGACAGATGCCATCTCAAGTCCCATTTTCTGGATTTGCCAGGGGTTTCTGCAAAACTCACCACAGTAAATAAATAACAGGGAACAGGTGGATAAAAAAATTAGAAAGCTCTGAGGCTTTGCCTTCAAAATGACTCCGTGGTCTTTTCTAAAGATGGATCCCTTTAAATACCCAAGTGGGCACTTAATTTTTGACTTGCCATGGATGACATGTAATCAACATGTCTGTTGGTGAAATAGTTTTTTTTTTTTGGGGGGGGGTAACTTCCAACTTCTCAGGAAATAAGGGTGGAAGACACACCGAAAGTGGAAGAAAAAGATGGGGATGAGTCACAAATAGATGAAGGAATCACCCTATTGGCCCTGGTTGGGGGGGGGCAGTTAAAACTGGGCATTTCTATATTTTTTAAAAAATATTTTTTCTTTTTCATCCAAAAACTAACACAAATAAATGATTGTCACTGTACAACTGGAAGAGATAATAAATGTTTTTTTTGTTTTTTTGTTCTGTTAATATTTTTGTCTTAAAAAAATAACCTGCAGGGTATTGTTACTTAACAAGAATGATGGACTGGCGACTTTCTTTATGTGTAAATTCTCATAGGATTCTCTCTTCAAAATTGAAATGTTTTCTCTATTGATGCTTATGTATAAAGAATAACCCAAAGTATGAATTATATAAAGCTTTGATTTGGTGATGCTCCAGTGTGATGGGCCAAAGCTATCCATATACTGTACATGTGCAAATTCCTGTCTGTCATTCATACTGCCTAAATTATGTGATCTGTCCGTACCAATTTCTAATTTATGCATGCATACGATGTGTAAAGTATGTAACAGAAGCATGAATTAAACCTCTTTTTAAAATTTGATTTGGGCTTTACATTATAGTCTACCCAACAACTCCAAAATTCTCAAGCAAGTCCTAATCAAAGTGATGGCTCCAGTGATGGAGCACCCACAATTTCTAAAGAAGTTCCACAACTTCTTGAAGATGATTTAATCAATTCTCCTGCACATTTTTTCCAACTATTGATGATGATCAAGTCTTTGATGCTGATCTTCGTATTCCTTCATTCTGGAAAACTCTTGTTTAGTCCTAGTCTGGGGCACATAGGCATAGTAAGAAAGGTTGGGCATGGCTTGGAAAGAGATTTATTTAGTTCGACTTCTATACCACCCAATCCCGAAGGACTCAGACCTTTTGCTTTCTTGGATAGTTTGTCTGAAAAACGTACCTGGGTCCAGGCACCTTGGGTTAAATGTTCTCAAAATTCTTCTCAATGACCCTTGGCAATATGAATTCTATATGGATCCAGGCAGGGGTGGGCTGCTACCCGGATTGGGGGGGGAACGCAATGGGGTAGAGCACCACAGAGGACCCAATTTGCACTGAAAGATGTTGGAAAAAATGCAGGGCGTCCTGCATAAGTCACGGCCACAGTGTGGTAGTAAAAAATTTGGTAGTCCTTCACTGGATCCAGGAGATGGCTTACTGGACATGACAGGCGATTAACGCTGCCTGTAATGACTTGATAAGTCAGCAGCAAGCAGTAACAATAGTTTTCCACAAGGGAGCACTGTGGCCCTAGCCAGTCACCGGTGACAAGTACCACCCAACTTGCAATTCCTGCAAAATACAAGCATGTCTGTATCTCACGAGTTTATGCCTTACAAGCTCACAAGCTATGACTAACTAGATTAGGGAAGGCATTCATGAAAGCCCAAGCTACTTCTCATATTCTATAGAGGAATTATAGAGTCTGTCATCTACATCTCTATAATTGTCTGGTCTGGCTTTGCAACCCAACAAGATAAACCCAGACTTCAGAGGATCATCAGAACTGCAGAAAAAAGAATTGCTACTAACCTGCCTTCCATTGAGGATCTCTAAATTGCATGAGTCAAAAAGAGGGCTGTGTAACTATCTACGGACCCCTCACATCCTGGACACAAACTGTGCCAACCCCTACCCTCAAAACTATAGAGCACTTCACAAAACAATCAGACACAAGAACAGCTTTCTCCCGAATGCCATCACTCTGCTAAACAATTAATTCCCACAACACTGTCAAACCATTT
The DNA here is from genome assembly GCF_031021105.1 of Erythrolamprus reginae. Classification (NCBI taxonomy): domain Eukaryota; kingdom Metazoa; phylum Chordata; class Lepidosauria; order Squamata; family Dipsadidae; genus Erythrolamprus; species Erythrolamprus reginae. Next base: position 24,333,370 of record NC_091958.1, read on the forward strand.
ACTAAGACTGTTTTAATATTATTCTTCTTATCCTTCCTATTAATGATTTTCTCCCACTTATAATTATAACCATGCTGTATCTTTATGATTTATTACTGAAAATTCAGTAACTGAATTTAAACATGCCTGGGATAAACATATATCCATCCTAAGATAAAATACAAGAAATAGTATAAGGGCAGACTAGATGGACCATGAGATCTTTTTCTGCCGTCAATCTTCTATGTTTCTACATTGTTTTATTTGTTTCCTAGTATGATTTAATTGCTGATTTAATATACCATGACTATCACTAAGTGGTGTGTCTTATGATTCTTGATGAATATATTTTTGTATGTACATTGAGAGGATATACACCAAAGACAAATTCCTTGTGTGTCCAATCACACTTGGCCAATAAAGAATTCTATTCTATTCTATTTTCCATTCCATTCCTTGTTCTATTCTTTGTTCTGTTCTGTTCTATGAGAATCGTCCATCACAACTTGCTTTGAAGTAGGTGGCAATTTTCTTTGACCAAGGTTGAAAAGCAGCTCCCAGTCAGACTTCAGAAGACCCCAGGAAACCCTTGCTTATTGCTATGGGAACCCAACCTCCCATCAACACCTGTGAAAGGATGCTGTTCATAGTCCTATTGCATGCAACTGTAATTGCATTCTGTTGGCTGTAAACAGCTTACTGTAACAAGAGAACTCTATCTACCTTCCAATAAGAGATCATTTGGAATTCTTGCACCAAGCTGGACTACAGCAACTGATTGTTCTGTGGCACTCCAGGATCTCATAAGCTCTGCCCTGAATTACACGAAGAAGAAGCTGGATATCAAATATTCATGCTCTGCGCTGCACCGAAATGTCATATATCTTTGGAGTTTCTCTCTTGACACCTGCAATCTATTCTTGGCTCAACTTCCTAGTAATTAGAGCTTGGCTTTATTGGGGGACACAGAAAAGTGCTTGGACATGTTCTTCCCTGTCATGGCCCCATCGGATCCATTGGTTCAGAGGAGGAGGAATTGGAACTAGGACCATCTGATGGGGATGGCAACATCTATAATGTTTGAAGAAGCCAGAGGCTGTGGATGATGTAGGAGGTTATCTTTGTCAGGAACAATTGTTGGCTTAGACATGCACCCCCCCAGCCCCGGGGGAAAAAATTCTGTGCGACCTCGCCCTGTGAACTTATACCTTGCTTTGGACATCCTCTCTGCCTTTGCAAATTGGTTTGTTGCTTAGTAGCTTTTGATTATGGTTCTGTGAGTGACTGCCTTCGGGGAAGTTTGGGCTGGAGCCCAAATTCGGCAGGTTCTGACAGGTTCTGGAGAACCAATAGTGGAAAGTTTGAATAGTTCAGAGAACTGGCAGATGCTACCTGTGGCTGGACCCATAGTTGGGAGGGAATGGGGATTTTGCAATATCCTTCCCCTGGAAACATAGAAGATTGACAGCAGAAAATCCATCTAGTGGTCCATCTAGTCTGCCCTTAGACTATAAATGAGCCAGGGTGGCACAGCAGGTAGAGTGCTGTACTGCAGGCCACTGAAGCTGACTGTAGATCTGTAGGTCAGCAGTTCAAATCTCATCATTGGCTCAAGGTTGATTCAGTCTTCCATCCTTTCGAGATGGGTAAAATGAGGACCCAGATTGTGGGGGCAATTTGCTGGCTCTGTTAAAAAGTGCTATTGCTAGCCTGTTGTAAGCTGCCCTGAGTCTAAAGAGAAGGGCGGCATAAAAATCGAATAAATAAACAAATAAATAAATATTTCATGTATTTTATCTTAGGATGTTTAAATTCAGTTACTGTGGATTTACCAGCCATGTCTGCTGGAAGTTTGTTCCAAGTATCTACTACTCTTTCAGTAAAATAATATTTTCTCACGTTGGAGTGGGGAGGGAGTGGAGATTTTGCAGGATCCGTCCCCTGGAGTGGGGAGGGAATACGGATTTTGCAGTATCCTTCCTGGAATGATGAGGGAATGGGGATTTTACAATATCCTTCCTATGGAATAAGGAGGGAATGGGGATTTTACAGTATCCTATCCTTCCCCCAGGAGTGTGGTGGGAATGGAGATTTTGCAGTATTCTTCCTATGGAATGATGAGGGAATGGGGATTTTACAGTATCCTATCCTTCCCCCAGGAGTGTGGTGGGAATGGAGATTTTGCAGTATCCTTCCTATGGAATGAGGAGGGAATGGGGATTGGGCAGGGAATGGAGATTTTGCAATATGCTTCCCCCAGGACAGGGAATGGGGAATTTGCAGTATCCTCCCCCTGCCATGCCCACCAAGCCACAACCACAAAACCGGCAGGGGAAAATTTTTGAATTTCACCCCTGCCTCACCGGCTGTTGTAGGGCCGGTTATTGTGGACTTTAACAAAACAAGAAAGGACTCTAGAGAAGCCGGCCTCTGTCTCGGTGACCTGGATCATAATGCCACCATCTTGCACAACCCTGGATGCGTCTCGGTACTGCAACCTTTCAGATTGGACACACGGGTTGCGATGGGACCGTGGGCCCTTTTCTTATTGGTTCCCTTTAGGAGAGCTAACGAATCGCGTGGCAGCATTGTCAGAAGCTGCAAGTTACAGTCCCACAGGGAGAGGATGGGACGAGGACTAGAGAGAGAACCAAGCCGGCTGCAGAAAGCACCGAAATGTTTGGCCAAAGCAGAACATTGAATCCCTGTGGAACAGATGCAATTGGCTGTGGCTTTAGTGAGGTGTGTGTTTGTGTGTGTGTTTAAATGCCAGCCCTTGAGAGGATTTTAATGCTTTAGATTAAGAAAAGAAAAAGTATTCCACTGAGGAGGAGTTGCTGAAGCTGCAAGAATGTAGGGATGTAAAATTGCTGTCAGCAATCCTTGTGGGAAGGATGACGAGTTCGGGGAAACTAACATGGTCCTGCTGGCCAATCCATCTGCATTTTTACAGCTTAATTGCTGAGCCATGAAGTTAAAGACGTAGCTTATTCCAAGATACAGCAAAAAAAAAGGGGGGGGGAGGAAGAGAAGGACATTGGAGAGCAATCCAGATTACTTGCGGGACTGCTTTTTGCCGCATGAGTCCCAGCGACCGGTTAGGTCCTACAGAGTTGGCCTTCTCCAGGTCCCGTCAACTAGACAATGTTGCTTAGCGGGGCTGAGGGGAAGAGCCTTCTCTGTGGCGGCCCCGGCCCTCTGGAATCAGCTCCTAGAGATTCGCACTGCCCCCACCCTCCTCGCCTTCTGCAAGACTCTCAAGATTCGCTTATGCCGCTAGGCTTGGGGCAATTAGACCTCAGCCCCCTGGCTGACAAATGTTCGTATGATTGCTGTCTGAATGAGTATGATTGATTTTTAACACAGTTGGGGTTGATTGTTAGTTTAATTTTAAATTTAATTGGATTTGCTATTGTAATTGTTGTTTCATATGTTGTAAGCTGCCCTGAGTCCTCAGAGAGGGGCGGCATACAAATCCAATAAATTAAGTTAAGTTAAGTTGCCTAGGCTGGAGAGCCCTGACTTAGATGACACTTCTGGCCTCTATCATTCATGGCTGACTGAGGAATTCTGGGAGTTGAAGGCCACAAGTCTTAAAGTTGCCTAGGTTGGAGACCCCTGACGTAGATGACCCACCTGGTCTCCTCCAACTCTATCATTCATGGCTGGCTGAGGAATTCTGGGAGTTGAAGGCCACAAGTCTTAAAGTTGCCTAGGTTGGAGACCCCTGATATAAGAGGTCTCCTGTCTTGAGCACGGGGTTGCACTAGACATCCAGCCAGCCTATGATTCTATGTTAGGTAGCTGGAGTCCTGGAGGTAGAGGAGCTGCAACAGAATTGAAGTAATGCAGTATTTTTCTTCCTCCCCCCCCCCAAAAAAAATCCTGCCACCCATATTTCCATTGAAGGCCTTCCATCCCAGGCTGTCGGTTGAGAGCCCCTGAGGTCTCTTACAAGAGGAGGCCAATGGCGTGCTTTGTCAGGAGCTCTGCAGTGTGTGCAGCATTTGGACAAAAGCCCAGAGATGTTTCCAATACTTCCAAGAGCTCCAGAGAGTGGAAAAGAACTCCGTCGAACCAGCATCCAATCGCAGCTTGCAGGGCGAGCATTGCCACGAGGTAACTTTGGGACTGCAAGATGTGAGAATTGGAAGAGATTCAAAGCCACATTTCTCACTGGCGTAGGCATTCTGACACTGATTGGCAGAGCCCAAGAAGGCAAGACTGAAAGATCTTCCAAGAAAAAACACAGCCTTGTAGATACTTTAGTGACGTCAGGTGCAGATAAGATGTTCCTGGAGTCGATCTCTGCATATTTCAACCCCAATTTCCATTGTCCTGGAACTTCTGGAAGGCTGGAGAACAGTTGCAACCTGCCTGCCTTCCACAGAAGACCTGAACAATGCCTGAGTCTGAAGGAGGGCCGAGAAGATATCTGCAGACACCTCGCTTCCTGCACATAAACTCCTCCCGTTTCAACTCCTCCCCTGAAGATGCTGCTATAGGGCATTAGATGCCAAAACATCTAGAGCCAAAGACATGCCACCACTCTGCAGAACAACTAATTACCTACAGTACTGTCTTGTTTCTAAGGATTTCCCCTGTTCTATGGCTGTATTATATGTTCTCCTGCTTGAGCAGGGGCTTGGACTAGAAGACCTCCAAGGTTCCTTCCAACTCTCTTATTCTTTTCTATTCTATTCCATTGCCCTATTGCCCTTCCTTCCTTCCTTCCTTCCTTCCTTCCTTCCTTCCTTCCTTCCTTCCTTCCTTCCTTCCTCCTTCCTTCCTCCCTCCCTCCCTTCCGTTGCTCCTCCTCCTCGTCTATTCTGCTCTGCTCTATTATCTATCTATCCTTCTTATCTATTACTACTCCCTCCTATTGGTATCACATTATGACCATTCTTACTCTGCTACTCTGTAGACTCTAACTCTGGAGACCTTACCTACAAAAAGATATTGATAAAATTGAACGGGTCCAAAGACGGGCTATAAAAATGGTGGGAGGTCTTAAGCATAAAACGTATCAGGAAAGACTTAATGAACTCAATCTGTACAGTCTGGAGGACAGAAGGGAAAGGGGGGACATGATCGAAACATTTAAATATGTTAAAGGGTTAAATAAGGTTCAGGAGGGAAGTGTTTTTAAGAGGAAAGTGAACCCAAGAACAAGGGGGCACAATCGGAGGTTAGTTAGGGGAAAGGTCAGAAGCAACATGAGAAAATATTATTTTACTGAAAGAGTAGTAGATGCTTGGAACAAACTTCCAGCAGATGTGGTTGGTAAATCCACAATCACTGAATTTAAACATGCCTGGAATAAACATATATCCATCCTAAGATAAAAATACAGGAAATAGTATAAGGGCAGACTAGATGGACCGTGAGGTCTTTTTCTGCTGCAGCAGAGACAAATTCCTTGTGTTGTGTGTCTAATCATAGTTGTCCAAGGCAATTCAATTCCACCATGGGCATTTGAAATTGGCAAGTGGGTGAGCCATCTGGTAACTTTATGCTACTGCAATTTAGAAATAGCAACAGCACTTAAGACTTATATACCGCTTCTCTGTGCTTTGCAGCCCTCTCCAAACATTTTTGCCCCAAACAATCTGGGTCTTCATTTTGCCAACCTCGGAAAGATGGAAGGCTGAGTCAACCTTGAGCTGGGGAGAATTGAACTGCTGAATAGCAGTTGGCAGTCAACGGAATTTGCCTGCAATGCTGCATTCTAACCACTGCACCGCCCCCCCCCCCATGTCTCTTTGCTTTATAAATATCACTATATATATAAACAGTATAGAAGGACGAAAGCAGGTTTTAATTCCAACATTAGTTACCCAAGAGCAATGGAACTTATATGCACTGGGTTGAAGGGCCCCAATCTTCTAAACACACAATAAATCTGATTGCTGATTTTTGAAATATAAACGATGCTACGCTTCAGTGGTTAGATGGCCTAGACCCGTGATGGCCAACCTATGGCATGTGTGCCACAAGTGGCATGTGGAGCCATATCGGAGGGCATGTGAGGCATTGCCCTATGTCAGCTCCAGCTCGCATGCGTGCACTGCCAACTGGTTTTTGGCCTTGGGGAAGGCCATTTTGCCCGCCGAAGCCTCAGAGTGCAAAAAACAGCCCAATGGGCAAACCGGAGGTTCAGAAAAATGGACTTCCGCTTTCCCCATTGTGCTGTTTTTTGCACTCTGGGGCTTCAGGAAGCTTCTCTGAACCCTCCAGAGTGCAAAAAACACAACAGGCCAACCGGAAGTCCATTTTTCTGAACTTCCGGTTTGCCCATAGGACAATTTTTTCACTGTCCCAGGCTTCAGTGAGCCTGTGCACATATGCAGGTATGGGGAAGAATTGTGCGCATGCGTAGGGGCATTGTGGGGGTGCGCATGCATGGGTGAGAGGAAAGGGGTGTGGACATGTGCACATATGCTTGCACATGCAACCTTTTTGACACCCAAACCAAAAAAGGTTCGCCATTACTGGCCTAGACATTGATACAGTGGTACCTCTACTTAAGAACTTAATTCGTTCAATGGTTCTTAAGTAGAAAAGTTTGTAAGCAGAAGCAATTTTTCCCATAGAAATCAATGTAAAAGCAAATAATGTGTGCAAACCCATTCGGAAAGAAATAAAAGCTCGGAATTTGGGTGGGAGGAGGAGGAGGAAGAAGAAGAAGAGGAGGAGGAAGAAGAGGAGGAGGAAGAAGAGGAGGAGGAGGAAGAAGAGGAGGAGGAAGAAGAGGAGGAGGACAGTCACTGCCAAAGGAAGAAGGTGAGGTGAGGGAGTAAAAAAAAAATCCAAAACTTCTGTGGAGCAACTTGCCACAGAAAACTCTATACAGGAACACTCAATCCCATTTCACAGTGGCATATTTTTTTTTCTATTGTGGTGACCAGAATTAGATGCCATATTCCAAATGAGAATCCAGCAGAGCAATAGAAAGCGCTAATAAATTAATAGGTTAATAGGACAATAGGTTTGGAAATAAAATCCCCCCTTCCCTTGAAAGCATGTTGTTGGGAGTCTGGAAGAAATAATATTTTAATTTTTTTTTTTAATAACACACATAACAACTGTTGCAAGGATAAGCTATGCACAATAGTGGAAAAATAATGCAATACCACCAGGAAATTTAATAGACAAAATTTATAGGTGTGCAGAAACGGACAGGCTGACAATGGAGATCAAGGGTTTAAATAATTCAGAATATTATGAGATTTGAAATAAATTAGTATAATTGGATTGAAAGTAAAATTAATGTTATGTGACACAATGTGAAAGGACGCAAGACGAAGAGAATTAAGTAAATATATTGCTCAAAAAATAAAGGGAACACTCAAATAACACATCCTAGATCTGAATGAATGAAATATTCTCATTGAATACTTTGTTCTGTACAAAGTTAAATGTGCACAACAGCAGGTGAAATTGATTGTCAATCAGTGTTGCTTCCTAAGTGGACAGTTTGATTTCAGAGAAGTTTGATTCCCTTGGAGTTATATTGTGTTGTTTAAGTGTTCCCTTTATTTTTTTGAGCAGTGTATAAAAGAACCTACTGTACATTATAACGAAGACAAAATGTAAAAGATAAGGTGTAATTCTGTGTAAAATTATTGTGATGTACTAAAATGAAAAAACAAATACTGTACATAAAACTTAAAAAAGAAAAAGAAAAAAAGAAAGCACTGTTATTACTTCTCATAAATTTGATGCAATCTGGAACGACCTTAACCTTTTTAAAATTATTAATGGTACAAGAACTTAGGCTAGAGCAGTGTTTCCCAACCTTGGCCACTTGAAGATATTTGGACTTCAACTCCCAGAATTCCCCAGCCAGCATTCGCTGGCTGGGGAATTCTGGGAGTTGAAGTCCAAATATCTTCAAGTGGCCAAGGTTGGGAAACACTGCTCTAGAGTGATGATGACATTTATCAGCCAACCCAATCTATCAGCTGACCTAGATATCTGCTCCTGATGAATTCAAACCAGAAAAAAGTCAGAATTGATTTCTGGTCTCAGCAGCCCTTTTGAAGGGGTCCTTTGCTAGATTTCCATGGTTTGCCTGTATCTTCTCACTTTTCTTTGAGCCCAATAATGGTGAATCGCTAACCCTGCAGCATCCTCATTCTTAATCTTGCATTAATGTCAACAGTCTTTTCTAGGTCTCTTTTCTTTTGTCTTTCATCTCCCTGTAGCTACTTGGAGGCGTTTGCCATATTTTATTAATGAAGCACATTCACAGAAACTGCCAGAATTTCTGCCAATGGGAAGAGTGGAGATTTTCTTTTGGGGAGGGCTGCTGGTGGTGGGGATGAATGTGCGCCCGTCTGAGAGACAAAGCGAAACAACAAAAGTGCCTAAAAAAGCCCAACTGTTTCATTACAGTTCAGTCCTCCTGCCGCAAAGCCTTTATTCAGAAAGTGAAAGAGGAGATGATGAATAGATTAGAGGGGGGAAAAAAGAAATGGTGTTCTTTTTGTTTAAAAACAGTTAAGATTTTGGAGTTTTGGAGATGTCTCACCGCCCCTATTTCCTGGTTTCCTCCCTCCCTCCCTCCCTCCTGATTTCATTCCTTCCTTCCCTCCCTCCCTGATTTCATTCCTTCCTTCCTTCCCTCCCTCCCTGCTTCCTTCCTTCCTTCCCTCCCTCCCTCCCTGATTTCATTCCTTCCTTCCCTCCCTCCCTGCTTCCTTCCTTCCCTCCCTGATTTCATTCCTTCCTTCCCTCGTTCCCTCCCTCCTTCCTTCCTTATTTTTTTCTTTGTCCTATGGCATCTACAGAAGTCATGCAATCAATGATATATAACACTAACTATTAAACTATGTATATATACATATGCGTGTGTATCCTTTCCTTTTCATTATCAGCAAAAATACATTACACACAAACACACACACACGTTTTTTGCTGAATTTGAAAATTAAGGGACTCTAAGATAGATCTATTTTGGCCTTGTTCTTGCTTCATCAGCTAGCCATACCCCTCACTGGGATTTGAACTATATATAATGTTGGTTGGTTGGTTGGTTGGTTGGTTGGTTGGTTTAGATTTCTATGCTGCCATTCTGAACCGACTCATATGAAGACCATCAAAATGATCATTACTTGAGGGTTCTTCAGGTCGTGTCCTGAATTATTGAAGATTCTGGAGACTGAACCTGATAATTTTGACATGCAAAAAAATGTGACATGCAGTTCCGGTCACCAGGATACAAAATAGATGCTGAGAAACTAGGAGAAGAACAACAATGACAATTACAGGCCTGGAGGCTAAAGTCAATGATGAAGGTTTGTGGGAAATGCATATGTTTAGACTAGTGAAGAGGAGGACGAGGCGTACATGACAATTCTTCAAAGCACCTGAGGGCAGGACAAGAAGTAATGGGTAGAAGCTTGTTTAAAACAGATCCAATCTGGAACTGACAGTGAAAACAATCAATAGAACAGTTTTGGCTACTGAATTTGTGGGCATTCCCAGGGGTGGGCTGCTGTGGGTTTGTTAAGGGGCATGCAGAGTGACCCCTGAGATATCAAGGATGCACATGTGCAAAGGAAACGTGGAATTCTAGCAGACATCCAGCATGTAGTCAGGGTAGTAATGTATGAGTAATGTTTCAGTCATACAAACCAGATACATTAAAGCGTATAAAATAGTATTTACTTTAGCAAATATCGTAGTTTAGTGAAACAGTCCAGTCATACACAGTCAAATCAGTCAATAACTCTTAATACAATAACAATACTACAAGCCTTACTTGTACAGCTTGCAAATACATAAACTATCATCAAACACACAGTTCTTACTACAGCAGTCGCAATGAATCAGCAATATTAAACAGAGAAATAACAGAGAAAGAGAGAAAATCACGCTTCTGGCTCCCTCTTATGGCAATCTACAATACTAACCCTTAAAGCTATAGTGCTTCGATACATACAAGTATTCATTGTTAGCTTGTTTATATATTGCCAAACTCAAAATGGTGTGTAGATAGTACTAACAGGGTTTGCAGGGGGTCGGGAGCAGGGGTGGGCAGCAGGCAGGACGGGGTGGAACGCAGTTCCACCAGCTGAAAGGAAGTGGCATGTGCAGCTCCAGCTGATTGGTGGCAGTTACTTGCTGTATTGCCGGTCTCAGCTTGGATCTCCTTTTCCCCCCTCCTGCTGCTGCTATGTCTGCGCTCCTTGCTTTTTTCCTCTTTCCTCCTTCCTGGCCTTGGATGAGCTTCCCTCTCTCCTGCCCAGCTTCCCTCCAGCCTCACACGGCCATTTATGCTTCTGGCACGCACCCGTTTGCCTAGCTACCCAGCTTGAGGTGGGAGGGGCCACCCAGGAAGGAGAGCGCAGGAAACACGAAGCAAATTGTCACCCCAGCGAGCGACACTGGGAAGGTTGTAAGTTTAGGACTTAACAGTTCACTTGAACGATGATGATTGTTCAAGCCACTCCCACCCAGTCACATGGCCGGCAAGCCACTCCTACACAGTCACATGATCATTAAGCCACACCCACAAAATAAGCCACACCCACAGTGTCGTAGTAAAAACTTTGGCTGCCCATTACTATTCGGGAGAATCTCTAGCTAAGATTCTGTGCAGTTTGGAGAACACCCAAATCCCACTTCTGCCTTGCCCCACCCACTCCACTCTGCCTACCCCCCAGGAGTCCCTACAAGCCTGTTTTAGAGGCAGATAAGTGCAGGGCGGATATGTAGGCTCAGGAGGGCAAAAATGGGCTTACTGGAAGTTTGGAAATGCCGGAAATGGGCCCATTTCTGGTCTCCACAGAGTCTGGGGAGGCTGTTTTCAACCTCCCGGAGACTCAAGGAAAACCTCTGGAGCCCGAGGAAGGCAAAAATGCCCCCCTCCTTGTAACCATACCCACTCACCATGGCCATGCCCACCCAGAAACTGGGCAGAGAACCCCTTGCTAAAATTTTTGAAACTCACCGCTGGGCATTCCATTGCTGGAGGTTTTCAAACATAGACTGGACAACCATTTGCACTGGGATGGGATGATGTGATGCAAGGATTGACTAAATCAGTGGTTCTCAACCTGGGGGTTGGGACCCCTTTGGGGGTCGAATGACCATTTCACAGGGGTCACCTGAGATCCTGGGAAAAGACAAATTTCTCCTGGTATTAGGGACTAAAGCTTCTATTCTGGCATCTTGGAACATATTTTTACAATCTGACCAACCAGATGTTTACAGTGGGGGCGTCTCTCTGACCTTCCTGCCAATCAGCTCAAAGCTCTGTTGGGAGAATTGGCACTAGACTTATGGTTGGGGGTCACCACGACACGAGGAACTGTATTAAGGGGTCGCAACCTTAGAAAGGTTGAGAACCACTGGACTAAATGGTGGCACAGTGAAATACAAGTAGATGTGCAAGACATGAAAAACATAGTGGAGAACATAAGGAAAGCTAAGAGTACAAGGGTTAGGGAAATGAGAAGGAAAATACAGTGGTACCTCAAGATACGAACCCCTCGTCTTACGAACAACTCGTGATACGAACCCGGGGTTCAGAAAAATTTTGCCTCTTCTTACGAACTTTTTTCGAGTTACAAACCGGCGTTCGGAGACTGCCGGGAAGCCGCGCGGCTGTTTTAAAAGGTGACAGCCGGGCGGCGGGGCTTCCCAGAAGCCTCCCGAACGCCGGTTCATAACTCGAACAAAGTTCGTAAGGAGAGGCAAAATTTTTCTGAACCCCGGGTTCGGTTCGGGAGGTTGTTGGGAAGCCCCCCAGCCCGGCTGTCACCTTTTAAAACAGCCGCGCCGCTTCCCAGCTGTCTCCTGAAGCCGAACGCTAAAGCCGAACTTCCGCGTTCGGCTTCGGGAGAAAGCTGGGAAGCGGCGCGGCTGTTTTAAAAGGTCGCAGCCAGCCTGGGGGGCTTGCCAGCACCCCCCGAACCCGGGTTCGGGGTTCGGAGGGGGGGTGCTGGGAAGCCCCCGAGGCCGGCTGCGACCTTTTAAAACAGCCGCGCCGCTTCCCAGCAGTCGCCAAAAGCCGTTTTTTTGCGGGGGTTTTTTTGGTTCCACGGATTAATTGACTTTACATTGTTTCCTATGGGAAACAATGTTTCGTCTTACGAACCTTTCGTCTTACGAACCTCCTCCTTGCACCAATTAAGTTCGTATCATGAGGTATTACTGTATTACGTAAGTGATATTACACACCCGTTCAATGTGCATATTTTCAGCAGAACGTTAAAGGTATTCGTTGGCATGAGTGCCAAGATAAAGGAATGGTCATGCATATGTTTTGGGAATGCCCGGTAGTGCAGAATTTATGGGAAAAAGTGCAAGAGGATATTAATAGGGTGTTAAATATACAATGGATAATTACTAAGGAAATGGCAGTATTAGTTAAAAGCAATGTGATGGGAGAATTTAGAGAAATAAAACAAGCAGGGATAGAAAGCGCTCAGGCAGTAATAGTCTTGGGTTGGAAGGACGCAACAAAATGGAAAATGCAAATTTGGTACCGGTACGTGATGGACCATATTCAATTTGAAATTAGGGATAAAAGGATGAATTCGGTTAATGAAACTGATTTGCGACAACTGATGGGATGATGGGACAGGGTAAGATGATATATGGCGAGTAGAATCCGAGACCAAGCTACAAGGAATAAATTGGAATCACTCTATAATATGTAAAGAAGATACCTTGCTCTTGAGTTAAAATGGTATACAAGAAACACCTCCGATTTGGTGGTGGGGTGTGAACGCTTGTCTGGTGATGGGCACTAATCACAAAGCACCTGTTTTATGTTGTTTGTGTGTTTATATTTTTTAAAAAATCAATAAAATATTAAATATTTTAAAAATACACTGAGATGGGATGGGATGGTCCTGCCTTGAGCAGGGGGTCAGACTGTAAGATTGCATGGCCCCCACCAGCCTTTGGATTATATGTTTCTCTATTCTAGACTAGGTGCTTCTCCCTGGGATCCTATTCTGAGAAACCTTTTCCTGAAATTATTTAATCATTTTAGACCCTGTCAGACCCTGTTTCTCTTGCTCTCGCTGGTTACTTTTAATTATTATTTTTTACATCAATTTTTGGCAGTTACTTTTATAAAGGGTTTAAAATTAGAAAGAGGAATATGAAAGCTTTAGTTGTTTGAAGCAAAATTTAATTAGATATCAACACAGCCCTGTCTTTCGGGAAACTAATGTTATCGAAAGTAATTGGTTTGTGATGATGTGCCTGACCATCGTAGTCCTTGGATGAAGTGTGTCTCCTTAAATTTAGAAATGGAACTCTTTTGGATGAAGAGGTCACTCCTTTGATGAGTTCTTGCCTGCATCAACAGAGGGATAGCATCATTAGTGTTGTGGTTAGCTCTGGCCCAGCTCCTGCCCCAAGGACTGTGGATGTGGGGGAGACATCTACATGCTGTTTTGCTCCTGGTGGAATCTGCTGGTGAAGGCTCCTCTGACCAAGAAGACATGAGTGACAGGGAGGAGAAGAGTGTGGCAGATAGCTCAGAAGGAGATCAATTATCTAGCTCCTCCTTGGATTCAGAACAAGAGTTAATGATACAGCCATGCATGCGGAGAGCGATGCATAGGCAACAACAACTGAGAGATTATTATCAAAGAAAATGAGGCCACCTGTGGTTGGGTGGGGCTGTGGTAATTAGTGAGGCTGCTATAAATAGTAGCCTGTGGGTTTGGCCATTGTGGAGGATTATCTGATCATTGTGTTTCGTGCCTGCTTTGCTGACTTTGACCTTTGTGTGCTGATTTTCCCCCGCTTTGAAACTAAACCAGAGCAAAGGGTGTTTCACTTTGTGAAAGAAGAAGGACTGTGAATTGCCTCACAGCTGCAAGCTAAGTATCTCAGAACTGATAAGGGACTTGTACAAATTACCAGTTTGTTTGGAGATGAGTGCTCTTTGCTATACAAAAAGAGGGCTTCGTTTATTTGCATTTTCGGTATAAAGAACATTGTTTTGAATTTTCAAATGTGTGTGTGTCTGAAATTGTATCTGTGCATTTTCGGGAGGATTCTACCAGAGAGCTCGACAGAACAATTAGATGACATGTACTGATAGTAACACTTTAGATTGAACTGGTGAGACCACAATTGAAATACTGCATCCAATTCTGGTCACCCCGATACCAAAAAGATGTTGAGATCCTGGAAAGAGTGCAAATGAGGGCAAGAAAGGTGATGAGGGGTCTGGAGACTAAATCATAAGAAGACCAGTTGAGGGACCTAGGTATGAGAGAAGAACTAGGTGTCAGGCCGAAGCCATGGTTGACTTGGAGACTTTGGCCTGCCACACTTCATACTATTCTACTATGCATCTTATTATTTATCTATTAATTGGATTTATATGCCAATTGTTAGTATGTAGCCATAACAAATTCCTTCTAGATTCTCAAGGTCATTCTTTGTTCAGTACCTGCCTGGAAGCTGATGGGAGTAATGGACACATTGGCAGTTGAAAATTGGTCAATGTAATGAACTTGGGTGTGTGAGGGCAAGGGCTTGAACTTTCAACTGGGTAGAGAAACCCTCCCGGACTTCAGATTTGGATTTCTCCCAGATGTGCCAACATGGCTCTGCTCCAGAGCTAATACTGGAGAAAATTAAACAGTGTGCAGAAATGGTTAAAATAACATTAGAATTAAGAAACAATGAGGAATCTCAATTTTACAATTGCTGGGATCTATTTTACCATTGGCTTGAAAAAAGAACAAACCCACCAAACAAACCTTAAGCTTTTAACTATGTAAAAGAAACTTACCTGATGCAAGTCTATTGTATAAGGAAGATAAAGTTATGTGTAATAATTAAGACTATTACTTGTTTTTTTCTTTTCTTTTTTCTTTTTTTCTATCTTATATTCTTTTATATTTTCTGTTAATTAATAAGCAATTCAGATTATTATCTATAATTGGCTATAGAGAATGTATATAGTTCATACCACTATGCAAGCCTGTTGTGCACTCTCCCACTTTCTATTATGTTTTTTTTAATTCTATACGTTTGTATTGTTTTTGTATTGTCATTATGTATTAATATATGTAAATAAAATTTATTTTAAAAAACCATGGTTCTGCTAATAAATTGGAACTTTGAGGAATACTTTGCCTCGGACTCTGGGAGTTGAAGTCCAAATATCTTCAAGTGGCCAAGGTTGGGAAACACTGTACTATATCATTGTTTTTACAAAAAAACTTAAAAATGAATAAACTCTATTCAAAATAAATTTTAAAAAGGTATATTGTACTGTATGTGTGTTTGGAGAAAAATAAAACAACTTTTGGGGAAAAAATAAGTGGTATATAAGTCTAAATTGGAGCCTGGAGGCTGTTGGGGTCTGGATGGGTGTCAACAGACTCAAGCTCAACCCGGATAAGACGGAGTGGCTGTGGGTTTTGCCTCCCAAGGAGAATTCCATCTGTCCGTCAATCACCCTGGGGCGGAGTCACTAACCCCCTCAGAGAGGGTTCGCAACTTGGGCGTCCTCCTCGATCCACAGCTCACATTAGAGAAACATCTTTCAGCTGTGGCGAGGGGGGCGTTTGCCCAGGTTCGCCTGGTGCACCGGTTGCGGCCCTATTTGGACCGGGAGTCACTGCTCACAGTCACTCATGCCCTCATCACCTCGAGGCTCAACTACTGTAATGCTCTCTACATGGGGCTACCTTTGAAAAGTGTTCGGAAACTTCAGATCGTGCAGAATGCAGCTGCGAGAGCTATCATGGGCGTTCCTAAATTCGCCCATGTCACACCAACACTCCGCAGTCTGCACTGGTTGCCGATCAGTTTCCGGTCACAATTCAAAGTGTTGGTTATGACCTATAAAACCCTTCATGGCACTGGACCAGAATATCTCTGGGACCGCCTTCTGCCGCACGAATCCCAGCGACCAGTTAGGTCCCACAGAGTTGGCCTTCTCCGGGTCCCGTCAACTAAACAATGTCGGTTGGCGGGGCCTAGGGGAAGAGCCTTCTCTGTGGCGGCCCCCGACCCTTTGGAACCAACTCACCCCAGATATCAGAGTTGCCCCCACCCTCCTAGCCTTTCGTAAGCTCCTTAAAACCCACCTCTGTTGTCAGGCATGGGGGAATTGACATGTTCCTTCTCCCTAGGCTTATAAAATTTATGTATGGTACGCTAGTGTGTATGATTGGTTTTAACTTGTGGGGTTTTTAAAATTAATTTAAATATTGGATTTGTTGTACATTGTGTTGCTGTTGCTGTGAGCCGCCCCGAGTCTGCGGAGAGGGGCGGCATACAAATCTGATTAAACTTAAACTTAAACTTAAATGCTATTTCTATTTTCAAGTCTTGGAGGTCTATCAAACACTTCGATTTCTCCTTCTTCCTCAAAATCCTTGGCTCTCTCAGGGCAGGGCTGCTGAGTTTACTTTCCTTGTAATTTCTCTCTTTAAAAATTTCCTGCTCTGCTTTTCTTGACTGGGATAAAACTGTAGCCATGTTGCCGGGCTGCCACTCCTTGAGCTGCGCCAATGTCTAACCATGGCAACACGACAGATTGGAAAAACCACGAACCAGAATGATGACTCCGATAGGATGTTTTTCTTGGATTTCTTTTGTGCGAAATCCTAGACAGCAGAGAAATGTCAGTTCTGCTCTTTGCAAGGGAAGAGCGGCCATCATTTCTCCTTTCTGACGGTGTTTCAAAGGAACCCAGTGTTTTTCAAATTTTCAAATAAATAGCATCTCGGGATGTGTCCGTCCACACACACTCAAAAAACACAGCATCCTCTTTATTGACTGCATGAACATGGTGATATTTCAGCCTGTTTTCTTTCTTTTTTAAAAAAAAATCCACAGGTTTTTATAGAGCTTTGCTTTTGATCCGTAATAATGTGTTGGTGATGTCTTGGAAGAAACAGTATCCTTCTCCTAATTTTGAAATTGTGAATTATTTTGAAATATCTTTTTGTTTTCTCTCATACTCTTAACATGCAGAATAACAGATTTGGAAGGGACCCTGGGGGTATTCAAATCCAGCCCCCGGCTCAAGAAGGAGACCCCAAAACTGTGATGGCAAGCCTATGAACGCTCCAGGCCTGCTGACAGAGCCAGATCTTAGAGGCTTTCCGGAAGGTCAATAGAGTGGGGGCAGTACGGATCTCAGGAGGTAGTTGGTTCTCGAGAGCTGGTGACGCCACAGAGAAGGCCCTCCCTCGCAGTTCCGCCAACAGGCATTGTTTAGCTGAGGGGACCTGGAGAAGGCCAACCCCGTGGGATCTTATCAGTCGCTGGGAGCTATACGGTAGGAGGCAGTCCCAAAGATAGTCTGGCCCTGAGCCATGTAGGGCTTTAAAGGTGATAACCAACACCTTGAATTGCATCTGGAGACTGATTGGGAGCCCGTGCAGCTCGCGCAGAGTAGGAGTGTTATGGATGTACCTGGACCTGTTGTAGTCTGCGAACGCTTTTCAAGGGTAGCCCCATGTAGAGGACATTGTAGTAGTCTAACACTGAGTGACTGTGAGAAGAGCCTCCTGATCCAGAAAGGGTCACAATTGGTGAACCTGTGCAAAGGTCTTCCTGGCCACAGCTGAAAGATTATTATTATTATTATTATTATTATTATTAATATTATTATTATTATTAATATTATTTTATTATTATTATTATTATTACATTATTATTATTACATTATTGTTGTTGTTATTATTATTATTATTATTATTATCATTATCATTATTACCATTGTCAACACAACACAGCAAACGAGATCACTATGCTGGATTTTGTATTTCATCACCAGTCGGGCGCTTCCCAAGCACCTAGAATGTGTGCTGATCCCAGTAAAGCGGCTTTTTGCAATTGACAGATTTATTATTATTATTATTATTATTATTATTATTATTATTATTATTATTATTATTAGGTCCAGGAGGGAAGTGTTTTTAATAGGAAAGTGAACACAAGAACAAGGGGACACAATCTGAGGTTAGTTGGGGGAAAGATCAAAAGCAACATGAGAAAATATTATTTTACTGAAAGAGTAGTAGATCCTTGGAACAAACTTCCAGCAGACGTGGTAGATAAATCCACAGTAACTGAATTTAAACATGCCTGGGATAAACATATATCCATCCTAAGATAAAATACAGAAAATAGTATAAGGGCAGACTAGATGGACCATGGGGTCTTTTTCTGCCGTCAGACTTCTATGTTTCTATGTTTCTATTATTATTATTATTATTATTATTATTATTATTATTTAGATTTGTATGTATCTCCAAAGACTCGGGGAGGCTCACAAGATGTTGTTCTAGTCTCAGCTGGAGATCCAGGAGGACATCAACTCCTTAAAATTATATGCAAGGGCGTCAAATTGGACAAACGGAACAGAAAAATGCCCGAAGACTCAAGGGAAGTCGGCAGGTTCTCCACCACCATTCGCTGAGCAGAAGACTCATCTTACCATCTTCTCCTTTGTCCTTGCAACCCCAGAACGCCCAATGCCAACTTTCCCTATGGTTGCGTTAACCTCATGCTCCTCTGTGACATGTCGAGCATGTGCAGGCCTACAACAGCAGTGATTCAGTGAGTCAGGATGTCAAGGACCGAGCTCTTTATTTTTCTGAAACTGCTAAACCAATTCCCTGGGGGTGGTCCACCTGTTCTGCCAATTCGAGCCTGACCAGCGTTGGATGAGGCAACTCTGTGGTTTGCAGGTGTGTGAATCAAACCTTTGCTAGGACCACAAAGCACAAAGCACAATCAGAGACGGCAGGGAGTAACGGCTGTTTCGCAGCACAACACCGCTGCATGCCAAACTGCAGTGGAATAATTAAAGAAATAGAGGATCAAGATGTGGATAATTGTTGGTGCTTCCAGGAATAAGTTCACAGCTAAACACACACACACACCCCTCATAATTAGAGAGCACAGCTGAGCCATCTGAGAGGGATCATGGAAATGTATCAGCAAATCGGCTAAGAATTGCACAGAGCTTATAGGTATTTACTTGGAGGTAAATTTATTTCTGCATAGCAATGGAGACTGGGGCATATCTGCACAGCTACAATGAATAAATTACCCAGATAAATATGCATTCCTCTGTAGGTGCGTGAATCAAAGCTAGTGTTAATGCAACCACGAATCCGAAGCTAATTGTTCCTTTTTTTTTTTTAGCAATCTCCCCCCTTTTTTTGTTGTTCATCATAATTTATAATTTTGATGTTTTTAACCCTAATTTAAGTTTTATTTTCTTATATATGTATAAGTATGTAGATTGTTCTGAGTTCGGGTTTTGCCCCGTGTAATATTTTGAATGTCTATGCGACGTTTTGGTGAAATCATATTCACCATCATCAGGCTGAAGTTGTAAGCTTTGTGCTGCTGTAAATATAGTTAGAACAATCTACATATATATATATATGAAGGGATTGGATACTGTAGCCTAGAGGATAATTATCTGCCTTACAAGGCAAAGGTTGCAGGTTCAAGTCCCAGTGGGTATGGCTAGCTGATGAGGCCAAAATAAGGCCGAAATAGATCTATCCTAGTCTCCCTTAATTTTCAAATTCAGCAAAAAAAATGTGACATATTATTTATATAATTTATATAATTTATATACTGTATATATATAAATTATTTTTTAAAATATGCATCTGTACTGTATGTGAACAGAATTGGTTTTGAGCATCATTCATAGTCCTCGGAGAGGGTCGGCATACAAATTTAATTAAATAAATTTAATAAATAATAATAATAATAATAATAATTATTATTATTATTATTCCAATATTAGTAATATTGGATATTAGTAATCCACCCCAGAGCCCCCAATTTGCACTGGAAGATATTGAAAGAAGATGCAGGGTGTCCTGCATAAGCCATGCCCACAGTGTGGTAGTAAAAATTTTGGTCGCCCTTCACTGGATATGACTCATATCAGGGGCCACCTATGGTGGCTCGGTTGGGGCTGGGGGAATACATTGTCCTCTTGGGTTCTGTTTTCGGCTAAAATGGCCTCCACCAGCCCTCTGCCAGTGAAAATGGAGCCTGGGGGGACCGCATTGACATTAAATTAAATACATTATTATTGTCATTGTAAGCATATACACAGTATACCCATACAACAAAATTCACATCACACCTAAAGACCAGACACAACACATAACAATCCCCAAAACATGCCCCACCCCCCTGAACTCAATTTTTGCTGGCAGGAGCACCACAGGGCAGTCCTTTGCTGTTTCCAGGGCAGCCCCAAGGACCAGATCCAGTGGTGAAATCCTACACGTACACTCCAGTTCGGGCATACAGGTAGCGGCACCGGCTGGTAGTTCAGAGAACCAGTAGCAGTGGCAGTGCGAGGCTCCACCCACTCACCCGGATGTTGCCACTTTCTTGTTTTTAACCCCCTTGTGCATGCGCAACGTTTTCTGGGCATGCACAGAGGGTGAAAAAGCATGCACAGGGCACAAAGCATTGCGCTTCCGAACTGATAGGGAAATTAAGTAGATTTCATCACTGGCCAGATCGAGCCACCCTATGGGCCGGATGTGGCCAGCAGGCCTTGAGTTTGACATCCCCGCACTAGAAATTAATCAATCAATCAATCAATCAATCAATCAATCAATCAATCAATCAATCAATTAATTTTGATTGATTGATTGATTGATTGATTTCTATTCCGCCCCTCTATGAAGACTTGGGGTAGCTTACAACATATAAAAAAACAGTAAGTTACAATGAAAATCAA
The DNA here is from genome assembly GCF_031021105.1 of Erythrolamprus reginae. Taxonomy (NCBI): domain Eukaryota; kingdom Metazoa; phylum Chordata; class Lepidosauria; order Squamata; family Dipsadidae; genus Erythrolamprus; species Erythrolamprus reginae. Next base: position 24,354,080 of record NC_091958.1, read on the forward strand.
TCCAATTAAATTAAAAATTACATAACTATTAAAATCCCTAGCTATAGTAAAACCAATCACACCCATTCGTACAGCAACCATACAATCATTTGTTGGCCAGGGGGGCTAAGGTCTAATCGGCCCAAGCCTGGTGACATAAATGAGTCTGGGTAGGGGAAGAGAGTAGGGGCAGTACGAATCTCCAGGGGAACCTGGTTCCAGAGGCCCGGGGGGCCCCCACAGAGAAGGCTCTTCCACTTGGCCCCACCAAGCGACATTGTCTAGTTGATGGGATCTGGAGAAGGCCAACTCTGTGGGACCTAACCAGTCACTGGGATTCATGTGGCAGTAGATGGTCCCACAAGTAATCTGGTCCGATGCCATGTGGGGCTTTATAGGTCATAAGCAACATTTTGAATTGAGTCCGGAAACCAATTGGCAGCCAACGCAGACCACAAAGTGTTGGAGAAACATGGGCCTGCCTGGGCAGGCCCATGACCACTCGTGTGTCTGCATTCTGCACAATTTTCAGTTTCCAAACACTCTTCGGAGGTAGCCCCATGCAGAGAAACACACTTGCAGGGTAAAATTCATCCAGACAGGCCAAGGGAAGTAACTTCTCAATCTCTTTCCATGAAAATACTCTGTGAAATGTATCACCAAGAGGATCAAGAGGCAGGTGAGATTTTATGAGCTGAAACCATCTCTTTGTTGCTATCTAGGTTGCGACTCACCCGTCTCTCCTTATCCCCGTATTCTATGCCCAGCGTGTCCATGGCACGGACAATAGCTGCCAAGGATTGAATAGTGTTGCTATAGATCACAGGCTTGTACTGCTTCACGTCTTCTCCAGAAAAGCCATCTTCGTGGATGATCCTTGAGAGGGAGGGAAACAAAAAGCTTGGTTAAGAGGGAGGAAGAGAGAGCGCCAACAAGTTCATGTGCGCGCATATGCGCAGAAGCCCTCTGGGTGGGCGGAGCCTCCTACCACCAGCACTAATTACCTGTCCAAACCGGGAGCAATCTACAGAAGGAAGGAAGAGAGGAGAGGTCGGGAGGGGAGGGAAGACGAGAAGAGAGGAGGGAAGGGGAAAGGAAAGGAGAGAAGAGAAGAGAAGAAAGGAGAGGAGAGAAGGGATGAGGAGACGAGAGAAGAGGTGGGAAGAGGAGAGGGATGAAGAGAAGAGAGGTGGGGAGAGGAAAGGGGAGGGGAAAGGAACGAAGAGAAGAGAAGAGAAGAAAGGAGAGGTGGGAAGAGGAGAGGAAAGAAGAGGGGAGAGTAGGGGAGAGGAAAGAAAAGAAGAAAAGAGGAGAGTAGGGGAGAGGAGAGGAAAGGAACAAAGAAAAGAGAAGAGAAAGGGGGAAAGGAGAGGAGAGAAGGGGTGGGGAGAGGAGAGGAACGAAGAGAAGAGAGGAGAGGAGGGGGAGAGGATTATTTAGCCGCCCCGAGTCCACGGAGAAGGGCGGCATACAAATCCAATAAATAAATAAATATTGTGTATCGACTGCCTGAAAAGGCACTTCACCCACCCCACTCCAAAGTTTTATGAACCAAAAGTGAGAGATATTAATCCCCCTTAATCATTTATCTGTATTTTTCCCCCTGAGGAATTCCTAACCAGAAGCTGTGGACCTTTATTTTTGTTTCTCTACTGAACCCCTTTGATGTCAACTCTGCTTTCCGTCCATCTTCAACTGTTGTGAATTCTCTTGAGGTTCTCCAGAGCCAGCCTGGCCGTGTATCATGGGATTTGGAGCCCAGTGATTGTTTATCAATGCTGATTACCTCTCTCCTTTAGCTGCTAATTTCCCCTAAGGGTTGGCCAGAGGAGGAGCACAGGCCCTTAGGGGCCCAGGGGAAGCAGGAGGAAGAGAGATAAACAACATGGCAAGGAACAGCAGAGACGGGGCTTAGCTCTTCCTCCCTCCATTCTCCATCAGTGGCCAGTTGGCCTTTCTGAACGTCCATTAGGGGAAGCATCCCTCGTGGGAGCAGTGCAGATGTTTCTGCAGACCCAGGGGGAATCCTGATGGTTGAAGAATAATAATTAATAATAATAATAATAATTTATTAGATTTGTATGCCGCCCCTCTCCGTGGACTCCGAGAGGCTCACAACAAAATAACACAGCATAACAAATCTAATATTAAAAAACATTTAAAACCCCAACATTAAAACCATGCAACACAATCATTCCAGGCATAAACTATATATGCCTGGGGGTATCTTAGTTCCCCCATGCCTGGCGACATAGGTGGGTCTTTAGCAATTTACGAAAGGCAAGGAGGGTGGGGTGGGGGGTTTCTAATCTCTTGGGGGGGGAGTTGATTCCAAAGGGCTGGGGCCACCACAGAGAAGGTTCTCCCTCTGGGGCCCGCTAACCGACATTGTTTAGTTGATGGGACCCGGAGAAGGCCAACTCTGTGGGACATAATTGGTCGCTGGGATTCGTGCGGCAGAAGACGGTTCCGGAGGTATTCTGGTCCGATGCTATGTAGGGCTTTATAGGTCATTACCAACACTTGGAATGGTGACCGGAAACTGATCGGGAGCCAATGCAGGGGGACTTGCCGTTTGGTACATGTCTGGTGAACATCATGCATCAGAATCATCTTAGAGAGAAGGTTGCTTTGACAGAGCTAGCCAAAAATCCTAAGACAGTAATGGCAAAAAAGTTTCCCTCAGGTGCCAAAAGACCGTGTGCGCGCACTATTGTGCATGCACCAGTGCTCACATCCATAATTCAATGCCTGGAGAGGGCGAAAACTGCTTCCTTTGCCCCCCTGGATGCCCTCTGGAGGATGGATACGGCCTGTTTCCCAACTTCTTGTGGGCCCAGTAGGCTCATGTTTTACCCTCCCCAGGCTCTAGAGGCTTCCCTGGAGCCAGGAGAGGGTAAAAATGCCACCCCTCAAACCCCCGGAGGCTCTCTGGAAGCCAAAACCCCCCTCCCAGAGCCTCTGTGAGAAACAAAAATCAGCTGGCCAGCACACACATGCACTTTGGAGCTCAGCTAGGGCAACGGCTCACGTGCCAGCAGATATGGCTCTGCGTGCCACCTGTGGCGCCCGTGCTATAGGTTCGCCATCACTGTCCTATGATGTACCAGATTTATAGGTAGTGCTTCCAGATTGAAAGGATTAGAACTGCAGAAACTGCAGGGTTGGTTTTTTTTTTTGCAGAAACTGAATTGCATAAAAAACAATTGCTGCCAACCTGCCTTCCATTGAGGGTCTGTTTTGTTTTTTGTTTTATTTATTTATTTATTTATTTATTTATTTATTTATTTATTTATTTATTTATTTATTTATTTATTTATTTATTTATTTATTTATTTAATTTGTATGCCGCCCCTGTCTGCAGACTCGGGGCAGCTAACAACAGTAAAAAAAGACAATATAAACAAATCTAATATTAAAAGTAATTTAAGAACCCCAATTTAAGAAAAACCAATCATACATACAGATATACTATGCATAAATTTTATAAGCCTAGGGGGAAAGGAAAGTCTCAATTCCCCCATGCCTGACGACAGAGGTGGGTTTTGAGGAGCTTACGAAAGGCAAGGAGGGTGGGGGCAACTCTGATATCTGGGGGAAGTTGGTTCCGTGTATACTGCATGAGTCAAAAAGAGGGCTGTGAAAATGTTTACTGACCCCTCACATCGTGGACATAGATTGTTTCAACTTCTACCCTCAAAATGACACTATAGAGCACTGCACGCCAAGACAACTAGATACAAGAACAGCTTTTTCCCCCAAATGCCATCACTCTGCTAAACAAATAATTCCCTCAGCACTGTCAAACTATTCACTAAAGCTGCATCACTATTACTATTATTAGTCTTTTCATCGTTCCTATCCCCCATCTGTAATAATGATTTTTAAAAAATTAAGCACAGCTCAGATCTCAAGAGATTTCACATTTTGTGAGAGTTTGGCAAACTCACCTCTCAGCTGTCATGTAATAACACTGGAATCCCCTGAGATCTGGTGATAGCCTGAGATTTGGGGCATTAAATATTAAAATAGATTTTTCACGAGGTTCTCTAACAGAGAGAGAGACACAGGCTTGGCAATAAGGGCTTAGCAGGAAGGGAACGGAAAGAAAGATGGTGTTGCAGTTGGGTGATTGAAGCTTTCTCCTCTTTCATTATGTGTGTTGCACGAACATCCCTGCTTAGCTGCGAAGGGAACTAGTAGGGACAAAAGAAAGGGAGGGAGGGAAGGAAAAAACAGGAAGAGAGGGAGGGAAGGGGGAGCAAGGAAGGAAGGAAATAAGAAGAAGGAAAGGAAGGAAAGGAGAGCAGAAGGAAAGAAGGAAGGAGGGAGGAGATGAGAAGAAGGAAAGTATGGAAGGAAGGAAGCAAAGAAGGAAGGAAGGCAAGCAGGAAAATGGGAGGGAGGAAGGAGGAGATGAGAAGAAGAAGGAAAGGAAGGAAGGAAAGAAAGGAAGGCAAGCAGGAAAGTGGGAGGGAGGAGATGAGAAGAAGGAAAGGAAGAAAGGGAATGATGGAAGGAAAGGAAGGAAAGGAAGGCAAACAGGAAAGTGGGAGGGAGGGAGGGAGGAGGAGATGAGAAGAAGAAGGGAAGGAAAGAAGGAAGGAAAGGAAGGACAGGAAGGAAAGCAAGAAAGTGGGAGGCAAGGAGGGAGGAGATGGGAAGGAGGAGGAAGGGAGGGACAGAGGAAGGAAGGAAATCTTCCAGTGGTTCCAAAAAAGGGGTTTTAAAGGCAAAAGCCCTTTGGACTTTCACTGATCTAATTAAGTGTGGTGTGGGAATCCAGCTATGAATTCAGCATGGCTCCTTGCTAGCTAGAGGAATAAGGCTGCCAGTGACGCAACTCTCTCTTAGCCGTGAGCAGATTGTCATAAACTATAACGGTTTTGGATTGCAATTAGACCTATTTATTGTTAGCAGGACCTTTGTCCAGAAAAAAAATCTCAAATGCATGATTCCAAAAAACACGACTATCCAATTTCTAGTCCGCAGACATCAAGATCTGAAAGACATGAAGATTTTAAATAGGCCATTGTGTTGGATATATAGAAAAAAGATGCATTTATTTTTCTCACAAATTCTGGAATGAATATTTACTTCATAGAAGACCAAAGACATGCCCCATTAGGTTTCCTGAACTGTCTTAACATTTTAACATTCATGCAAAGATCATGATGAAATTGTTTATTTCCCTCCCTTCCTTCCTTCCCTCCCTCCCTCCCCTTCCCTCATTCCTTGTAAGCAGGGCACACAACAATATGATTTGATTGATTTATTTTGTTCGTAATTCAGTTCTGTATGCACTGTATTTACATGTTGCACTTTAAAAATATAAATCAATTCTGCATTAGACATAACCTCTGTGTTTATGTGTGTTTGTGTGCTGTGTTGTGCCACTGTCTGTGTTTAGAGTGCACAAATGCTCACATTTCAAATATGCAGCCACCCAGATCACTTCTTCCGATTCTTTATAGAAACATAGAAACATAGAAGTCTGACGGCAGAAAAAGACCTCATGGTCCATCTAGTCTGCCCTTATACTATTTTCTGTATTTTATCTTAGGATGGATATATGTTTATCCCAGGCATGTTTAAATTCAGTTACTGTGGATTTACCAACCACATCTGCTGGAAGTTTGTTCCAAGGATCTACTACTCTTTCAGTAAAATAATATTTTCTCATGTTGCTTTTGATCTTTCCCCCAACTAACTTCAGATTGTGTCCCCTTGTTCTTGTGTTCACTTATTTAACCCTTTAATATATTTAAATGTTTCGATCATGTCCCCCCTTTTCCTTCTGTCCTCCAGACTATACAGATTGAGTTCATTAAGTCTTTCCTGATACGTTTTATGCTTAAGACCTTCCACCATTCTTGTAGCCCGTCTTTGGACCCGTTCAATTTTGTCAATATCTTTTTGTAGGTGAGGTCTCCAGAACTGAACACAGTATTCCAAATGTGGTCTCACCAGCATTCTATATAGTGGGATCATAATCTCCCTCTTCCTGCTTGTTATACCTCTAGCTATGCAGCCAAGCATCCTACTTGCTTTCCCTACTGCCTGACTCCACTGTTCACCCATTTTGAGACTGTCAGAAATCACTACCCCTAAATCCTTTTCTTTTTCAGTATTTGCCAACACTGAACTGCCAATACAATACTCAGATTGAGGATTCCTTTTCCCCAAGTGCATTATTTTACATTTGGAAACATTAAACTGCAGTTTCCATTGCTTTCCATTCCATTCCCAATGTTTAATTTCCCACGTAACATGCGAGCAAAGGTGGGAAACTTTGGGCAGAGCTGATTGGGGTATTAACCAAACCCCGAACAGAGCAAAGATCCTCTTTCTATCCTTCCCCCAACTTTGCAAAATTAAGGTGGGGACAAGGCATGGAGCTGAGCAGAAAACTGGGACCATCCTTTGTGATCAGTGATGGACTGCCAAAAAATTTACTGCTGATTGTGCGGGTGTGGCTTGATGGTCATGTGACCAGGTAGGAGTGGCTATGTGGCCATGTGGCCAGGTGGGAGTGGCTTGACAATCATGTGACTGGAGGTGGCTTAAAGGTCATGTGACTGGGTGGGGCTGGCTTACCGACCAAGATAAGTTTTCAAACAGGTGCTTGGACTCTTTGCCAGTTGATTAAGTCACAATAGCCACAAAAAGGACAAATGATAGACAACATTATTGGTTGGGGAGCACAGGAACATTTTAAGATTTTGTACTGAACCCACAAGATTCAGTATGATAACAGATTAGGAAAGTAGCTCAATTTTAAGATTTAAGATTTCATTGGATTTGTATGCCGCCCCTCTCCAAGGACTCGGGGCGGCTCACAGCATACACAGAAAACAGTAATAAACAATCCAATTAATAATACATTAAAAAAACAATCCTTAAAATTCTGATTTAAAAAACTATCATTTACAATTCACTCGACAGTCATACTAAGAAACATTCACTGGTCAGGGGGGAAGCAATTTTCTTTAATTGCTAGAAAAGTTTGGTTCTAGATAATGATTAAAATGATTAAAGTGTTTATGGGTAAAAACATACCATTTAATTATTTCCTATTTTAAACGTAATTAAAGATGAAATGTATAATTGTAAAAAATATTGAGACGAATGTAAATATATGATGTTGATCCACCTGTTAAGCATTAACATGTTAATTTTTTTTTTAAAAAAATCAATAAATATATGTAAAAAATAAAAAAACTATTAAGTATTCAATAAATAGTGCATAAACCTACTACCCCCACTGTGTGTGTTCCCCCCCAAACCCCCATCACTGCTTGTGATAAACCAGACAAACACAGTGTTCCTTTCTATGGCTTGCAAACACCCCGGGAGGATCCAGGCAAGAAGTTTCCTTTGGCCCTGGAAACAAATGGTGTGGCTATAAATCTCACACTGCAGTTTCTTCTGTCTTATTTTCTAGTTTCTTTTAAAACAACAACACCAACAAAAAAGCCACAGGATTTGATCAGGTGAACGAAGCCAGTAGTTAACAGCAAGTGGCAATCGTGCCACAAGGACTCATGGGCAAATTTTCCTTTAGAGGAGTAAACAATTGGATGGCAGGAGGCGATTGCAGGTTGGTACACACAGGAGGTGGTGTCTGGGCCTGCAACTATCCCCTGGGGGAAGGAAGCAAAACAAGTCAACTGCACAGGGCTTTGGGGAGAGGGAGGAGAAGGGAGGAGACAGGGATGGCAAGATGGGCGAACGCCTACTATGAAGGGCATGCAAAGGTTTGTGGGGTCCTCAATGCTTTTTTTTGAAGATGTTTCACTACCAAACTGGCTAACATGATCAGTGGCAGAAGGGAGAGGAGGAGGAGGACGGTAGGGGTCTCTGGTGCTTTTTGAGTGTTGCTGTTTCCTTGCAGATGCTTCATTGCCCAAACTAGGTAATATGATCAATGCTAGAAGGGAGTGGGGAGGTGGGAAGAGGAGGAGGACAACTATGAGGTCCTTTGTGCTCTCTTGGTGGTTTCCTTGCAGACCTTTCACTACCAAACTAGGCAACATCATCAGTGCTAGAGAGTAGTAGTAGTAGCAGGAGGAGGAGGACGATGACAACAACGATGACAATGACTATGGTGCATTCTTGGTATTTCTCTTGCAAACCTTTCATTACCAAACTAGGTAATACAATCAGTCTTAGTACAAAACTTAAACTCTAACTCAAGTATAGAAACTTAAAACTTTCATCTAGTAAGTTGATGGTAAAGATCTTAAAAGTTGTAGAGTAATCGGGTCAACAAATAAGTTGACACCATTTACGACATCTGATAAATTTATACATACGAATTTAACTCTTCTTTCTTTCTTTCTTTCTTTCTTTCTTTTTCTTTCTTCTTCTTTCATTTATTTTTAATTTTTCCTCTTCTTTTTCCTTTCCCTTTTTTCTTTCCTTCTCTTTCTCTCTCTTTAGCCTTATTTTCTTTTATATATGAAAGCGTGTGTTTTGATTTATAACTGTATACTCTAAATTCATATACATTTCTATCAAGATTCGTATTGTCTTTATATATCCCTTCCCCTATTTATTTCCAATAAAGATTATATTTTCTTTAAAAAAGAGAGAGAGTAGTAGTCATAGTAGTCATGGTCATGAAATTTCGCTTCCTGCATATGCGCAGAAGCTGAATCTCGCGTGGGCATGCACATATCAGGGACAGGGAGCGCATCTTCATTTTTCCAACTGGGACTGCGCACTGGACCGTCCATGCAGCAGCCCACTACTTCTTCTAACCCTAACTTAGGCCCAAGCCAGCTGGATGACCAGTTGGCCTGGTCCCTTTCTCTGAGCCCTGGGAAGTAAAGTGGCAACCAGAGATGGCATTCATCAGGTTCTGACCAGCTCTGGAGAACCGGTAGTGGAAATTCTGAGTAGTTTGGAGAACTGGTAAACGCCACCTCTGACTGGCCCTGCCCGCATCTATTCTTTCCCTCCCGATTCCCAGTTGATCGGGAGGAAATGGGGATTTTGCAGTATCCTTCCCCTGCCACACCCACTAAGCCATGCCACGCCCAAAGAACCGGTAGTATAAAAGTTTGAACCCCACCACTGGTGGCAACCCATTCAGGGGTGAGATTCCCTTCCCATCCTGGTTTGCAAATGTGAGCGTGCACCTTCTGCCTAGGTGCGCAGCGTCAAAAACACATCGCCCTTATACCCAGCAGCGCTTCCGGTTCGCCTGATTCGGATAGAACTGGCTGAATTTCACTGCTGAACCCATTTCTTAAAAACCTCATCAAGAAAACCGCAGGGATTTAACCTGGCCTTTACTTGAAGGCACCCAACAAACAAAATACAGTGGTATCTCTACTTAAGAACTTAAGGTTCTTAAGTAGAAAAGTTTGTAAGTAGAAGCAATTTTTCCCATGGGAATCAATGTAAAAGCAAATAATGCGTGCAAACCCATTAGGAAAGAAATAAAAGCTCTGAATTTGGGTGGGAGGAGGAGGAGGAAGAAGAGGAGGAGGAGGACAGTCGCTGCCCAGAGCGAAGGGAGCGTTTCTTTTCTCTGGGCACTGGCGGAGGTTTATTCCCTCTCCAAGCACCCAGAGAAAGGAAAATGCTCACTTTGCTCTGGACTGCCAAAGCCTCCTTAAGCGCCACAGAAAGGCTCCTGTGGCAGCCCAGAAAAGCCTGAGATGGCCAGGATTAAAGGGGGAATGGCAGGAAACTGGCCGGGCCTTCCTGCCTCTCTCAAATTTCAATGGAAATTTTTCCGGGCTTCGGTTCTTAAGTAGAAAATGGTTCTTAAGAAGAGGCAAAAAAAATCTTGAACACCTGGTTCTTATCTAGAAAAGTTCTTAAGTAAACGCGATCTTAAGTAGAGGTACCACTGTATATGTTTATTCATTTAATCTTTATTTTCCATTGCATGAAAAAAAAAACCCCAACAACAACCAGAAACAACGTTTGCAGAAGCTCTAAGATTCTTACTCGAGGCTTTTGGAGATGGTAGATCTTAGATTGCTCCTTGCTGCTATCGAATTTATGAGACCGTCCCCTGATGGGAGTAATATGTGAGCTTATCTATTTCTTCGACTCCAAAGCCATTCCAGATGGTAGGCCTTTTATTTAATATCTTAGAGCCTGGGGGCAGAGCTGGACTGATCTCCTGACCTGTGAGGACAAATAAATGATTTTGCAAGGGAACAAGGCAATAACAAGGCTTTTCAGGCTGTGACATATTACACTATAGGGGATTTGGAAAATGAAGAAAATCATAAACCAAAGGTTGTGTGCGCCTTTCATTTCCTTGATATCAACTCTCCCTCCATCATTACTGTTTCCACTTAAGTCCCTTCTCAGCTGCCTTGAGCCTCTGCAATAGCCATGTGTCGGCCGCCACCTTACACTTACTTATGCCTCACTACCATAGCAATAGCAATAGCAATATTATAATGCAGATGATGATGATGATGATGATTATTATTATTATTGGCTTTCCAAGCAGAGGGAAGACCTGCAAGGCCAGTTACCGGCACACCTGGAGGTTCAGTGGGCTGAGACGGTTAGACAGTTCCAGGCCTATGATGCAGTCCCACTGGAACAGAGCTCTCTGGCTCTTCACCACCAGCAGCGCTTCTCTTTGAGGGGCCCAAAGCCCTTCAGCAGGAGTCTGAAGCAGACCCCAAGTCAGAATTTCTCTCCCCTCCAACCCACACAAAAAGACCCCAAAGGGGCAGCAACACAAACATTCATTGCACATATCCGGCCCAGGGGCCATGATTTAGTGCAATATAAATAAAATGCAAATAATTTTTCTGCAGGCCACCAATATTTTCTTTGCCGACCACCAGTTGGTCTATAACAGTGTTTCCCAACCTTGGCTACTTGAAGATATTTGGACTTCAACTCCCAGAATCCCCCAGCCAGCGAATGCTGGCTGGGGCATTCTGGGAGTTGAAGTCCAGATACCTTCAAGTGGCCAAGGTTGGGAAACACTGGTCTAAAAGGCCTCCAAGGTCCCTTCCAACTCTGCTATTCTGAGTCCCAATTTCAGGACTCTTCACCGAGAGCAGGAAATTGGGGAAAAAGGAGACGCCAAGAACCAGTGGAAGTCTGGAGGCCTTATCCGCTTTGAAAGCTGATTAGATCAAGGTGTGGGGCGATGCCTTCAAAGCGAGCCAAGATTAAAATACAGCCCTTCCAGCCACGTTTCGCGTGAATGCAGGAAGGGTTTGCTTTCTCAAGAGAAATCAGAGCTCCTGATGCGCTCATCTGCATTCAGCACAGGCCTGGCCAGACTGCCACAAGTGTTAAGAGCAGCGAGTACCAGGCTCTGCTTATTATTAGCTGATGGAGTAGAAATATCTGAAGGCTGGGGGTGGGGGAAGACCCAGCTGGATGATCCTATTGTCTCTCAATGCGCATTTTCCAAAAGAGAAACAAAGGAAAAACCACATTCATTTGGGAGCAAGCAATGTTCTGATCAGAGAGCATTTGTTAATGAGTGGGATATAAATGGCGAAAGGGCCCAGCTGCCGCTTCCAAAGCTCATAGGGTGGATCCCCTAAAAGGATGGAAAGGATGCAGATCAATCAAGAAGAGATTGAAACTAGGCTAAAGGGTGAGGTGCCCAACAAAGAGAAATGGAATAATAATAATAATAATAATAATAATAATAATAATAATAATAATAATAATACAAAATCCAGCATAGTGATCTCGTCTGCTGTGTTGTACTGACATAATAATAATAATAATAATAATAATTATTATTATTATTATTATTATTATTATTATTTATTAGATTTGTATGCCACCCCTCTCCACAGACTCGGGGCAGCTCACAACAGTAATAATAACAATATGCAATGTAACAAATCTAATATTAAAAGAAAGTATCTAAAAACCAGTCATTTAAAAAAGCATACAATACAAGCATACCATACATAAACTCTATAAGCCTGGGGGAGATGTCTCAATTCCACCATGCCTGGTGATATAGGTGGGTCTTAAGCAATTTAAGAAAGGCAAGGAGGGTGGGGGCAGTTCTGATCTCTGGGGGGAGTTGATTCCAGAGGGCCGGGGCCGCCACAGAGAAGGCTCTTCCCCTGGGGCCCGCCAGACCACATTGTTTAGTTGACCGGACCCAAAGAAGGCCAACTCTGTGGGACCTTATTGGCCGCTCGGATTCGTGCGGCAGGAGGCGGTCCTGGATATATTCTGGTCCGATGCCATGTAGGGCTTTATAGGTCATTACCAACACTTTGAAATGTGAAGCCTTTTTGTAGCAATAGAACAGGGGAAAATATTTTGTAATCGTTTGACTTGACAGAATAACAGCATTGGAAGGGACCGTGTAGGTCATCTAGTCCTACCCACAGCCCAAGCAGGAGACCCTACAATATTTCTGACAGATGGCAGTCCAGTCTCTTCTTGAAAACCTCCAGCGTTGAAGCTCCCACAGCTTCTAAAGGCAACTTCTATTCCTTTGTCTGATTGTTCTCACTGTCCTGGTTTCTAGTCTATTTCCAGCTCTCCTTGATCAGTTTCGATCCATTATTCCTTGTCGGGCCTTCAGACGCTTTGGAAAATAGCTTGACCCCCTCCTCAAATATTGGAAGGCGGCTATCATGTCTCTCCTGGTCCTTCTCTTCACTGGACTAGCCATGTCCGGTTCCTGCAACCGTTCATCGTAAGTTCTAGCCTCCAGTCCCCTAATCATCCTGGTAGCTCTTCTTGGCACTCTTTCTAGAGTTTTAGCATCCTTTTTATGGTGGTGACCAAAACTTGGATGCAGACTTTGATGAATAACCAAGCAATTACTTTGATTCTGCCCAGCATTCTGCTAGCTTCCTTTGGATCATGCTCTGGATGGGTTACCAAAAAGCCAAAGGAATAAGCTAATTCTGGTTGGGTTGCAACCAAGAGGATCTGTGGTGACCTTTCCTAACTTGCCATGCTCTCCAAAGTGTAAGTGCCACCAGTTGGAGAATGTTAGCCTTGAAATATTATGAGTTGAGAACACCAGAAAAGCCCTGAAGCTGTTTGAAAACTGAAGTACCATCCTCCGGTCCGTCATTCTGATGCCACAATGCAAAACACCCCATCCCAAAAATGCTGGGTGTTGTGAGGTTCAGCATAAATTAAGAACTCCACTTCCAACACACACTAACTGTGATTTGTGGGGACTGCCCATTCCTGCTGATGGACATATAAGGCACTGCTGTGTAGGGAAGGCCATCTCTGCAATTATTTTTCTATTTCAGACGGAAGTTGTGTGAACTGATCATGAACCAGCCATTAACCGAGAACAGCCATTCACAACAAGATACAGTCAAAGCCCTTAACCCAGCTTTCTTCTGAACTTCAGCAAGGACTCCATCCAGTAGAACAGTGTTTCCCAACCTTGGCAACTTGAAGATATTTGGACTTCAACTCCCAGAATTCCCCAGCCAGCGAATGCTGGCTGGGGAATTCTGGGAGTTGAAGTCCAGATATCTCCAAGTTGCCAAGGTTGGGAAACACTGCAGTAGAAGATGTTCTTCAATTGAGTTGTCCCTTGGAGAATGAAATCAGGAAGTTGTCTTGGCATTATTGCCATCTGTCAGGATGTTATTTGTTTTAACTTCCTAATCTAGCTTAGAAGTCTGGTATTTTCAGCAGTGTTTTTATCCAAGTACAAATCAGATTTAGCTATACTTATTTCTGGAGATCAGTCAATATTGATTCGGTGCTGCCACCTAGCTTGGCTTGGAGTGTCCCTGAAGCAAATTAATGTATGTCTAGTTTAACGACAAGGAGGATTACAGGTGGCATCACAGCAGTGTTTCAATGTCTGAAGGGCTGCCACAAAGAAGAGGGAGTCAACCTATTCTCCAAAGCATCTGAAGGCACATCAAGAAGCTATGGATGGAAACTAATCAAGGAGAGAAGCAACCTGCCGCACGAATCCCAGCGACCAGTTAGGTCCCACAGAGTTGGCCTTCTCCGGGTCCTGTCGACTAAACAATGTCGGCTGGTGGGACCCAGGGGAAGAGCCTTCTCTGTGGCGGCCCCGACCCTTTGGCACCAGCTCCCCCGGGAGATTAGGATTGCACCCACCTTCCTTGCCTTTCGTAAACTTCTTAAGACCCACCTCTGCCGTCAGGCATGGTGGAATTGAGACATCTCCCCCCGCCTATATATTTTATGCATGTTATGTTTGAGTGTATGTTTTATTTTAAATAAGGTTTTTTTTAGTTTTTTAATTATTAGATTTTTTTACCATATATTGTTCTTATTGTTGCTGTGAACCACCCCGAGTCTACGGAGAGGGGCGGCATACAAATTTAATAAATAATAATAAATAATAATAATAATAACCTAGAAATAAGTTTCCTGGGAGTTAGAACAATCCATCACTGGAATGACTTGTCTCCAGAAATTGTGGGTGCTCCATCACTGGAGGTTTTAAAGGAAACATTGGACTTCCCATTTGTCTGGAATAGCAATAGCACTTAGAAACATAGAAACATAGAAGTCTGACGGCAGAAAAAGACCTCATAGTCCATCTAGTCTGCCCTTATACTATTTTCTGTATTTTATCTTAGGATGGATATATGTTTATCCCAGGCATGTTTAAATTCAGTTACTGTGGATTTATCTACCACGTCTGCTGGAAGTTTGTTCCAAGGATCTACTACTCGTTCAGAGAAATAATATTTTCTCAGGTTGCTTTTGATCTTTCCCCCAACTAACTTCAGATTGTGTCCCCTTGTTCTTGTGTTCACTTTCCTATTAAAAACACTTCCCTCCTGGACCTTATTTAACCCTTTAATATATTTAAATGTTTCGATCATGTCCCCCCTTTTCCTTCTGTCCTCCAGACTATACAGATTGAGTTCATGAAGTCTTTCCTGATACGTTTTATGCTTAAGACCTTCCACCATTCCTGTAGCCCGTCTTTGGACCCGTTCAATTTTGTCAATATCTTTTTGTAGGTGAGGTCTCCAGAACTGAACACAGTATTCCAAATGTGGTCTCACCAGCATTCTATATAGCGGGATCATAATCTCCCTCTTACTGCTTGTTATACCTCTAGCTATGCAGCCAAGCATCCTGCTTGCTTTCCCTACCGCCTTATATACTTAAGACTTATATACTGCTTCACAGTGCTTAATAGCCCTCTCTAAATGGTTTACCAAGTCAGCCTATTGCCCCCAACAATCTGGGTCCTCATTTTACCCATCTCGGAAGGATGGAAGTTCTGAGTCAATCTTGAGCCGATCAGAATCAAACTCCTGGCAGTGGGCAGTGAGCTATCCTGCAGTACTTCATTCTAACCACTGCGTCACCATGATTCTTGGTTTAGGGTCTCCTGCTTGAGCAGGGGATTGCACTGGAAGACCTCCAAAATTCCCTTCTAGATCTATCATTCTGTTAAGTATGAGCCAGCTTTGTAGCACTCAAGGTCTTTGTAGCTACCAGGCATATACAGGTTGTAGCATCCGAAGCTCTTGAATTTTCTCAGTTACATTTCTTCCAACAGCCATATGAAAAAACATCAGATATATGGAGGTCTACAGGTTGGGAGAAGTCCACTGTAGACCTTCAAAAGCAGAAGACAAGGTGGCATCAGGTATTTACCAGGGTATCATATTTACCACCAGTCCCCATCTGTGTTACATCAGGTTTCTGATGCAACGTCAGCAGCAATCAACCTGTTTTGAACACCAAACAGCCTCATCTGTTTCTCTCTTAAAATATCCTCTGAAGTCATCAGAATCTTCAGGTTCTCAGAGGGCGGAGAGAATTCTTCTCCCAGGAGATTCAGAGCGAGAAGGGGACAGGGTCTGACTCTGCATGCTGAACAGCCACTCAACAAACACTCCATTAACGCATGAATCTGTTGCAGTGGTGAAATTCTTTTTTTTTTTTTGCTACTGGTTCTGTGGGCGTGGCTTTGTGGGCTTTGTGTAGCTTGGTGGGCGTGGAAAGGGGAAAATATTGCAAAATCTCCATTCCCATCCTACTCTGGGGCCAGGTTCTCTGAACTACTCAAAATTTCGCTTCCAGTTGGCAATAGCGATAACATTTAGACATTATTATTATTATTATTATTATTATTATTATTATTATTATGTCAGTACAACACAGCAAATGAGATCACTATGCTGGATTTTATATTATCATCATCATTATTATTATTATTATTATTATTATTATTATTATTATTATTATTATTATTTAGACTTGTATGCCGCCCCTCTCCGAGGACCCTTAGTGGCTCACAACATGCAATACAAAACAATGTGTATACAAATCTAATAGTTAAAACGGTAAGCTAAAAATCCCCTTATGTTAAAAATCAGTCAGTCTACTCAATCACATCCAAACATAACATGTAACGGTCGGAGAAGAAGGGGGAATGGTCTAGCTGCCCCATGCCTGGCAACATAGATGGGTCTTAAGGGTCTTGCAGAAGGGAAGGAGGGTGGGGGTAGTGCGAATCTCCGGAGTGAGCTGATTTCACAGGGCCAGGGCCGCCACAGAGAAGGCTCTTCCCCTAGGCCCCGCCAGACGACGTTGTCTGGTTGACAGGACCTGGAGAAGGCCGACCCTGTGGGACCTTATTTGTGTGGCAGAAGGCGGTCCCATAAGTAATCTGGTCCAATGCCATATAGGGCTTTATAAGTCATCACCAATACTTTGAATTGTGTCTGGAAACCGAGCCCGAAATGCAGGCCGTGGAGTGTTGGGAGAGACATGTTTGTATCTGGGAAGACCCATGACGGCTCGCGTGGCCGCATTCTGCACAATTTGAAGTTTCCAAACATGCTTTACAGCCCTCTCTAAGCGGTTTACAGAGAGTCAGCCTCTTGTCCCCAACAATCTGGGTCCTCATTTTACCGACCTTGGAATCCATCCTTGGAAGGATGGAAGGTTGAGTCAACCTGGAGCCTACTGAGATTCGATCTGCCAAACTGCAGCCAATGATCAGCAGAAGCAGCTTGCAGTACTGCACTCTAACCACTGCACCAATGGGGCTCATTCTCCAGAACCTGTCAGAACCTACTGGATTTCACCCCTGATCTGTTGGTTCTGTTTATGCTGTTCTTGTGGTTCCGATTAGTGGTTTAAAATATGATTAGTTTATCAAAGCATAAAATACAAAAAATATATAAAGAAAAATGAAAAGATGCAGTAGCAATAGCTCTTAGACTGATATAGAGAGCTTTCCAGTCCTCTCTAAGCAGTTTACAGAGTCAGCCTATTGCCCCCCAACAATCTGGGTCCACATTTTACAGACCTTGGAAGGATGGAAGGCTGAGTCAACCTTGAGCCGGTCAGGATTGAACTGCTGTTAGTCAGCAGAATTAGCCTACAATACTGCATTTTAATCACTGTGCCTCATGGATGGATGGATGGAGGGAGGGAGGGAAGAAAGGAAGGAAGGAAGGAAGATGAGAAGGAAGGGAGGGAGGAAGATGAGAAGGAAGGAAGATGAGAAGGAAGGAAGGAAGGAAGGAAGATGAGAAGGAAGGAAGGAAGGAAGGAAGATGAGAAGGAAGGAAGGAAGATGAATAGGAAGGAAGGAAGGAAGATGAGAAGGAAGGAAGGAAGGAAGATGAGAAGGAAGGAAGGAAGGAAGGAAGATGAATAGGAAGGAAGGAAGGAAGGAAGATGAGAAGGAAGAAAAGAAGATGAGAAGGAAGGAAGGAAGGAAGGAAGAAAGATGAGAAGGAAGGAAGCAAGGAAGAAAGATGAGAAGGAAGGAAGGAAGGAAGGAAGATGAGAAGGAAGGAAGGAAGGAAGGAAGGAAGATGAGAAGGAAGAAAGGAAGGAAGATGAGAAGGAAGGAAGGAAGATGAATAGGAAGGAAGGAAGATGAGAAGGAAGGAAAGAAGATGAGAAGGAAGGAAGGAAGGAAGAAAGATGAGAAGGAAGGAAGGAAGGAAGAAAGATGAGAAGGAAGGAAGGAAGGAAGATGAGAAGGAAGGAAGGAAGGAAGGAAGGAAGATGAGAAGGAAGGAAGGAAGGAAGATGAGAAGGAAGGAAGGAAGATGAATAGGAAGGAAGGAAGGAAGATGAGAAGGAAGGAAAGAAGATGAGAAGGAAGGAAGGAAGGAAGAAAGATGAGAAGGAAGGAAGGAAGGAAGGAAGAAAGATGAGAAGGAAGGAAGGAAGGAAGATGAGAAGGAAGGAAGGAAGGAAGGAAGGAACGAACGAACGAACGAACGAAGGGCAATAACAATAGCACTTAGACTTATATACTACTTCACAGTGTTTTCCAGCCCTCTCTAAGCAGTTTACAGAGTCAGCCTGTTGCCCCAAACAATCTGGGTCCTCATTTTACCGACCTCAGAAGGAGGGAAGTCTGAGTCAAACTTGAGTCTGGTGAGATTCGAACTGCCAAATTGCAGGCAGCCAGCAAGTCAGCAGAAGTAGCCTGTAATGCAGTATTGCACTCTGACCAACATATCACAGTGGCTCTCATGAGAGGGAAAGAGGCAAAAAAAACATCTAGGGCAGAAGGGCGGAAAAAAAAGCATTGACTTCTGACTCCTTTTGGTGCAGTACAATAAGGCAATAAAACGAAATCTCCACTTTTTACTTTTATATAATAATATATACTAGCCATTTCTGTAAGACCACAGTTCCAATTAAAAAAAAGATTTTGGGCTGGGCTCAAAGAACAAAAGAGAGAAAAGAAAATCTTGACTTGCCTGAAAGGAGCATTAAAAATTAAATTAAAAATAAACAAAGCTTCTCAAGAAAAGACGTATGTGGGGATTGTTATCATGACCTGTTTCTTATTAGCCTTGAGCTAAAATTTCTCCAGAGATTTTTTTTAAAAAAAAATCCTTTTGTTAAAAATAATAATAATTCAGACAAAGGTACTGATTTAAGAACAGCTTGGGAGGAAAGTGGTCAGGTGTGGGTTATTGCTCAATGCCTATTTCACAGGAATGTTCCCAGATTGGCAGATTGCCCCTGGGAAAGACCAGATAAGGTTCCTGGGCATTTTACCGACCTTGGAATCCTTGGAAGGATGGAAGGTTGAGTCAACCTGGAGCCTACTGAGTTTCGATCTGCCAAACTGCAGCCAATGACCAGCAGAAACAGCTTGCAGTACTGCACTCTAACCACTGCACCAACAGGGCTCAATCTCCAGAACCTGTCAGAACTTACTGGATTTCACCCCTGATCGGTTGGTATATGCTGTTCTTGTGGTTCCGATTAGTGGTTTAAAATTTGTTTAGTTTATCAAAGCATAAAATACAAAAATATATAAAGAAAAATGAAAAGATGCAATAGCAATAGCTCTTAGACTGATATAGAGAACCAGAATGGACCAGAATACCTCCAGAACGACCTGCTACCGCACGAATCCCAGCCACTGATAAGGTCCCACAGAGTTGGCCTTCTCCGGGTCCCGTCGACTAAACAATGTCATTTGGCAGGCCCCAGGGGAAGAGCCTTCTCTTAGGCGGCCCCGGCCCTCTGGAATCAACTCCCCCCGGAGATTAGAACTGCCCCCACCCTCCTTGTCTACTCAAGACCTATACCGCCAGGCATGGGGGTATCAACCACCTATACCGCCAGGCATGGGGGAGTTGAGACACCTTTCCCCCAGGCTCTTTATATTTTATGTTTGATATGTATGTGCTGTTTAGTTTTTAAATATGATAGGGTTTTATACGCTTCTTTTTTAATATTAGATTTGTTTCGCTATAATATTGTTTTTTATTATTGTTGTGATATGCCCCGAGTCTTCGGAGAGGGGTGGCATACAAATCTAATTAATAATAATAATAATAATAATAATAATAATAATAATAATTATTATTATTATTATTATTATTATTCAGAAGGAGTCCAGACTCAAGTTGCTGCTTGGGCGGCGGCTTGGTTGGGAAGAAGAGCCCGAAAAGGCGAGGCGAATGGTCCTTCCCGTGATCTCAGCTGTGGAGCTCCCACAGCCCGAGAGTGGCATCGCTCGGCGAGTGCCAGGCGGAGGTGGCAGGGATGGCAACAGCAAGTCAAGATGGTGGCGACTCAGCGGATCCGGATGGGCAACGAGAAACACAGCAAAAACATCACGCAGCGCGGCAACGTTGACAAGACCTCAAGAAACGGCCTCGAGGAGAAAGCATTGGTGGGACCGTGGCTGCTGGCGTGGTTCATCATCTCCGTGGTCTGTGGTTCAGTGATCTTCTAAATTATTCAGAGTGTCAGGATGGGCATGTGAAAGAACAAGATATTTTCTCCTGTGAACTCTGAACTCTCATTCCTAACTTGGAATTTAAAATTCCTGTCGTCTTGCTTCTGAAGAAGTTTCCATGTCGGTGCCATTCCATTCCAGGTTCTTTCACAAATCACCCCAGGTTTTCTAGTCCATGCCACAGTGCCTTGAAAAAGCACCACATGTATAAAAGCAATAAAGAATTATTGTTAATTAAAAAGGGGGAGGATTTGGACCCAATGTCAACCCTGCCTCATGAAAGGAAACCCTTGTGCTTACAAAAAAACGTCAAGCTATTTCCCTGTTTGACCCCCTCCTCCCAACTGGGACAGTTGCTCTCCAACACAAATAAAGCTTTTATCCAAGATGATTTTATACAGCATAATAACAAATACCAAAGGAAACTCCAAACACAAGCGATCTTTATGAATGAAGGCGGTTACACACGTCCCAGGATAATGCTGCGGTCAAGGCTGAAGCCATTGTTTGATTTGGAGACTTTGGCTGGCCACATGTCATATTGTAGAATGTACTACTACTGTGGGAATTTGGGAGCGGCTGCTGCATGAGGGAAGTAGAGATGTAGCCACAACAAATTCCTTTTAGATTCTAAAGGACATCCTTTGTTTGACACCTGCCCGGAAGATGATGGGAGTAATGCATGTTGCATAAAGGAAACTGGTCTATGTGATGAACTTGTGGGTGTGGGAACAAGGGAATGAGCCTTAAACTGGGTGGAGAAACCCACAGACTTCAGATTCGGGTTTCTCACACACGTGCCAACATGGTTCTGCTAATGAATTGGAACTTTGAGGAATACTTTGCCGCAGAGTCCGATTTAATTTTGGATGCTCTTTGGAACCCTGAAACTTGCAGGATCCAGTCTGGGTCGGGTACCAGGATGAGACGTTTTGTTTTCCGAGCTTGTTCCGAAGTTCCCTGAACTTCTCATGATGGGCTCTTCGTGAGTCCAAAAGCTCAAAACACAAAACTCTGGTGACCAACCCAGATTGGATCCTGCAACAAGCTATTTTGGATGAATTAAAGAGAAAAGAATGAACAAATAAAACTTCCAGAGAAGATAAATATTTCTGAACAAATGTAACTTTTATAACAACAGTTATCTGAGAAACGGGGAAAAAATGATCTGTGTGTTTAAAGCCAAAAAACCTTCGAGTTTGCAAACAAACCAAGGAAATGGTTGACATATAAATTACAAAAAGAGAAAAGAAATAAAATGATATGAATATACACAATATTCCAACTTATATAAAAGAAATGACATTTCTACAGAGAAAATAGATGACCACCTTAAGAAAAATAATGCTCAGTATTATACAGGAACAGTACCAGATTATGAATGGACTGAAAACAACAAATAAGCTATAAATAAGGTATTTATGAAGCTATAAAAAAAGATTTCACCAGGAAAATTGCCTGGAGCAGACAGATTACCAGATTCTTATTATAAATGTTTTGAGCATGAACTTTGACAACCTGTACAAAATAGGATGAATTCTATTTTACAGGGAAGAAAGATGCCCTAATATTGGAAAGAGGCCACTAAGAGTAGCACTAAGAAAGATGAGACCCGACTTTCACAAGAAACTATAGGCCAAAATCATTAATTCAGAATGATTACAAGTTGTTTTACAATGATTCTGGCTGATTGGCTGAAGATTATTTTGCAAGCTTTCATTCAAGAGCATGTGAGTATTCTTAGTAGAAGGGTAGGCAGAGCCTTGGAGGTGGAGTGAAGAGAGGAATGAGCCTGGCATCATTACATTCCCACAATCGATCTATAGCCAACCCCTCTTGAATTCCATTGATTCTTACCTAGCATCAATTTAGTGCTGACTTGATTCTTGGATGTAGGCATGAGCAAGAAACCAGCACACTGGAACTTATAGTGTGGCCCTGATAGCCGTAACAATAGCACTTAGACTTATATACCCCTTTACAGTCCTTTACAGCCCTCTCTAAGTGGTTTATAGAATCAGCTTATTGCCTCCAACAATTTAGGTCCTCCTTCCCACTTCGGAAAGGATGGAAGGTGGAGTCAAACTTGAGCCTGGTGAGATTCGAACTGCCATATTGCAGGCAGCTGGCAGGCATCAGAAGTAGCCTGCATTAACCACTGTGCTGTGCCACGCCATCATGGCTCATTTCTTCCTGCCTGATGCTATTTGTCTAGAATATAGGAAACAATGTAGGTTTTAACCCAAAGACAATCTTTGTCATTATCTTTGTGAGTGACATAAGGGAAGGTTTGATAGGGAAGGTTTGCCTATTTTCCGATGACTCCAAAGTGTGCAATAGGGTTGATATTCCTGGAGGTGTCTGTAATATGGCAAATGATTTAGCTTTACTTGATAAGTGGTCAAAGCAATGGAAACTGCAGTTTAATGTTTCCAAATGTAAAATAATGCACTTGGGCAAAAGGAATCCTCAATCTGAGTATTGTATTGGCAGTTCTGTGCTAGCAAAAACTTCGGAAGGGAAGAATTTAGGGGTAGTGATTTCTGACAGTCTCAAAATGGGTGAACAGTGCGGTCAGGCGGTAGGAAAAGCGAGTAGAATGCTTGGCTGCATAGCTAGAGGTATAACAAGCAGGAAGAGGTAGATTGTGATCCTGCTGTATAGAGCGCTGGTGAGATCACATTTGGAATACTGTGTTCAGTTCTGGAGACATTACCTATAAAAATTGAATATTGATAAAATTGAACGGGTCCAAAGATGGGCTACAAAAATGGTGGAAGGTCTTAAGCATAAACCTTATCAGGAAAGACTTAATGAACTCAATCTGTAGAGTCTGGAGGACAGAAGGGAAAGGGGGAACATGATCAAAACATATAAATATGTTAAAGGGTTAAATAAGGTTCAGGAGAGAAGTGTTTTTAATAGGAAAGTGAACACAAGAACAAGGGGGCACAAGATTAGAAGTAAGGTGAGAAAATAATATTTTACTGAAAGAGTAGTAGATGCTTGGAACAAACTTCCAGCAGGTGTGGTCGGTAAATCCACAGTAACTGAATTTAAACATGCCTGGGATAAACATAGATCCATCCTAAGATAAAATACAAGAAATAGTATAAGGGCATACTAGATGGATCATGAGGTCTTTTTCTGCCGTCAATCTTCTATGTTTCTATGTTTCTATGACAATGAAAGGAGAATATCTGAAATGTGTTGCACATTTTGGAACATTTGGAGAAACGTGAAAACTATTCCTGATGATTTTTTTTAGACATAAGAGGTCTTTGATGATCTGAGTTGGCTTTTCTTCTTCAGAATTTTGGAAGACAAAACCTTTGGTGAGAACTTCATAAAATAGGTCAGACTGATTTACGCTTCACAGAAAACACAAAAAAAATGGAGCCTTGTGATCTACAAAAAGAAACAGGACAGGGATGCACTAGGTTTCTATTCTTGTTTACTTTGGTTATTTGAAACACTGAATAGAGATATAAGACAAGAAGAGAGGATTGTGAGGAGTAAAGGCTAAAAAAGAAATATATTAGCTAAGGGCCTGGTGTTAGTTTTGGATGATACTTTAAAGAGAATTGAAGCATTAATGAGAAAAAATGGGAATATGGTACATTAGTGTGTTTTCAGGCCAATAAACACAAGCTGAAGATGTTAACAAACATATGACAATAGAGGATTGGAACCGATGAATAAAAACAAGTTTTAAGACTGAAAAGCAAATAAAATACAGTGGTACCTCGAGATACGAGTTTAATTCGTTCCGGACCTGGGCTCTTAAGTCGAGCAGCTCTTATCTCGAACGACTTTTCCCCATAGGAATTAATGTAAATAATTTTAATTGGTTCCAGCCCTCAAAAAAGTCACAAAGTTAGTCTAAATTATGCAGAAAGACATGTTTTTAATGAAGAAATGTACATGTACATATAAATGAATAATGAAGTTTCTTTCACTTAACTTGTAAACTTTCTTAAACTTTTAAATTTACATATGTTCAACTTCTCTGCCACCCAATCCTGTAGGACAGAGGTCCCCAACCCTTTTTGCAGCAGGGACCGGCTTTAAGCGATCAAGAGAGGAATGGGTGAATGAATGGACGGAGGGTGGGAAGGAAGGAAGGAAAGAGGGAAGGGACAGGAACAGAGGAAGGAAGGAAGGAAACTTATGAAAGGGGAGAGTAAGAGAGGAATGAGTGGAGGGAGGGAGGGAAGAAGGTGGGAAGGAGAAAGAAAAGAAGAAATAGAGGAAGGGAAGGTAAAAGAGAGAAAGAAAAAGAGCAAGAAAGAAAGAAAGAAAGAAAGAAAGGGTGAAGGGACAGGAACAGAGGAAGGAAGCAAGGAAACTTATGAAAGGGGAGAGTAAGAGAGGAATGAGTGAAGGGAGGGAGGGAGGGAAGAAGGTGGGAAGGAGAAAGAAAAGAAGAAATAGAGGAAGGGAAGGTAAAAGAGAGAAAGAAAAAGAGCAAGAAAGAAAGCTGCAAGCACCCCCCCGAGCCCCTCAGGCCGGCTGCAACCTTTTAAAACACGCGCGCCGCTTCGCAGCTGTCTCCTGAAGCCGAACGCGGAAGTTAGCGTTTGGCTTCAGGAGACAGCTCCTTGGCGCTTGTATCTCGAATTTGGGCTTGTAAGTAGAACAAAAATATCTCTCCCCTCCCAGCTCTTATCTCGAGTTGCTCTTAAGTAGAGCAGCTCTTATGTCGGGGTTCCACTGTATCTGGATACCACTATGACAAATACGAATTGTATCTCATTTCAAAGCTCTATGTTAAGGCATGGAATGACTTTTTTTTTTTAAAAAAAACAAACCATGCAGAGTTGGGAGAAACTGCAAATACCATTACTGGGGAAAATAAAAATAAGGTTTTAAAAAAAATCTAGAATGAAGTTTTTGTTCTGGAAAACACCTGTTTTGAAAACCCAATGTCCCATTTAAAGAGTGGCAAAAGGACATCATTGTTGTGATTGGTCCACATTCGGCTCAGCTGGTCTCCGATTTCGAGGATCAGGAAACAGATGAGTCCTGGCATCACAGGCCAGTGTTCTTGCCATCTGAGTCCGAGAGTGAGAGTGGGGAAGAGTTAGGGATGGAGAAACCACCAGAGACTGTAGCACCCCCAGTTATGGTATAGAGCAGTGAAGGTGAACCTATGGCATGGGTGCCACAGGTGGCACTTAGAGCCATATCTTCTGGCATGTGAGCAATTGCTTTAGCTCAGCTCCAACATGCATGTTTGTACCGACCAGCAGATTGTATGTGCTGACCAGCTGACTTTTGGCTCGCACAGAGGCTCCGAGAGGGCGTTTTTGGCTTCCAGAGGGCTTCCGGGGGGAGGGCAATTTTACCCTCCCCCTGCTCCAGGGAAGCCTTTGGAGCCTGGAGAGGGCAAAACATGAGCCTAATGGGCTGACCAGAAGTTGGGAAACAGGCCATTTCTGGCCTCCAGAAGACCTCCGGGGGGTGGAGGAAGCTGTTTTTGCCCTCCCCAGGCAATGAATTATGGATGTGGGTACTTGCGCATGCACGATAGCGTGCGCCCATGCTCTTTCGGCTCCCGAGAAAAAAAAGTTTCGCCATCACTAGTATAGAGTGAGTCAGAGGATGATGAGGAATTAGAGGCAGAGGACCCCCTGTAAGATGCAAGGGTCAGGAGAACGTAGTCTAGACATGAATATCTGAAAAGGTTATTGGTGATCTATGGGACATTTGGCCACGCCTTGCCAGTATATAAGGGACATTCTAAGGAGAAGTGGGCATGGCGAACAACGTTTCTCATCATGGCATTTGGTGCATCAAAGCTGAAAGACTTTTTTGCTTTCACAGACTTTTATTCACGCCTGTTTCATGTGCTGCTGAGTTCCATGGAACAGTAAGTTTTGTCAAGCTACCAAAAACACTTCAGGAACGGGGATTTATAACTCTCTGGCAGCCTGGTCTTCTCTTATCTTTCCCTCATTAGAGAAATGCTGCCAGCATGAAATTCCTTGGAGTTAACCAGTTTATTGCGTGACTCATTTTATCAATAGATTTTGTCTATGATCAAATTTTTGGACAGTGTGTGTGACTCTTTATTTCTGATCATTGCCCAGACCAGACAGAACAATAGTTACATTTATGTGGGGATGGGGGTGGGGGGAGGAAGCCATTCATTAAATAGAAAATGTTACAAGATACAAAGAAAAAAAAGAAAGGATTGGGTTTACCTGATTTGAAATTGTGTTTTGCAGCTTGCTGCTTGGTTTGGATGAAAGGGAGGGTAAATGCTAGGATCTAGGAGGCTTTGAGAGATAGATGGACATGACCTGACATTTGGGTGGCATGGATATTTGTGGTATGATAAAGTCAAGATTAATGTGGATTTTAAAAATCATCATGTTAGATGTGCCATATGGAGAATATGGAATAGAGAGGTTGTGCCCCAAAACACCTCTGTGGCTCTCAGCAGAAGGAACATGTTTATTTTCAAAGCTTTAACCAACTTCTTTTGTATATCCTTTAGGAAATCCTTATCTAGGTCATTCTCTTGGCTTGTCATTTGTGTCTCTGCTTTAGCAGCTTTCTCTATTTTATAATCCACCCTTTTTGCATTATCCAGTATTTCTGCTTCTAATATTTCAGGCAAAATTTGTTTCACATCTGTCATTCCTTCATTAACATCTTTGGGACATAATCTATCCATATCCACAAATATTATTACTGACATTGCTCACGTTGTAGATAATTGATGGGTCCATTCTTCGAAAATCTCCTGGATATCTCAAATGTTATCACATTTTGTTTTACTATATACATCTCTTCCTAACAAAAAACAAAGGTGAATTTACACTTTCTCCCTCTTTTTCTTTTCTGCTTGAAATCTTTAGTCCCCTTTAGTGGATTAAATTTCTAAAATCATAAATTCTAAATCTCCTTTAGACTTAAGACAAGCAAAACAATTAGATTCCCACAAAAAGCTGCTTACTCTATTAAATTATTTCCAATTTTTTTTAGTAAAAATCTCAATATTCTAAATTTGTTAGGATTCTTAATTTGTCTATAACTTTTTTTAGATCAAAGTTTAGGATTCTTTTTTCATGTTTATTTCCAAATCTTTCCATCATTAAACTTATGATTAGTTTTTTAGTTAAGGAAAGAAAGTAAACTCACCAGGTGGCTTTTCAAACTTGTTGCTTTGAGGGTCTCTAATAGTTTTAAGATGATTAACAGGTAATATTCAAAAAAGATTACTAAATGAAGTTAGTAAACTTAGTGCTCTGTCATAGTCAAGCTGGCCAATTGTTTGGTTTTTTCCACGGCTATTGTCTTTGCTCTTTGGGAGACATACTGAGTTCATCATGTTTCCCCTGATTGTCCAAATTAGTATACTCCCCAATAAGCAATTGCTTCTAAAACATAGTCAGCATATACCGTATCTTAGAGATAACCAGACCTTTGGCAAGGCAAAATCAACATCTTCAAATCAGGTTGACTCTTCTCTCTATATAAAGGCCAAGTACCACTCACTCATCAAGAAATCTCCAGAACTGTGAAGCCTATGAACTTGAAACCTGGCACATATGTCCCTCCTGGCTTCTAGGTGCTCACTAAGAAAGGATTTTTTTGAAATGACCATCAGATCATTAGTATTTCTTATGCAGTATTATATTAACACAGACTAGATGGACCATGAGGTCTTTTTCTGCCGTCAGTCTTCTATGTTTCTATGTCTTCTAGTCCAACCCACTGCTTAGGCAGGAAACCCTACACCACTTCAGACAAATAGTTATCCAATCTCTTCTTTAAAACTTCCAGTGTTGGAGCATCCATAACTTCTGGAGGCAAGCTGATTAATTGTTCTCACTTTCAGAAAATTCTCCTTAGCTCTAAGTTGCTTCTCTCCTCATTTAGTTTCCACCCATTGCTTCTTGTCCTACCCTCAGTTGCTTTGAAATATAGTTTGACTCCTTCTTCTTTGTGGCAACCCCTGAGATATTGAAACTCTTCTTTCATGTCTCCTCTAGGCCTTCTTTTCATCCAACTAGACATACCCAGTTCCCGCAACCATTCTTCATATATTTTAGCCTCCAGTCCCCTAATCATCTTTGTTGCTGTTCTCTGAACTCTTTTTAAAATCTCAACATCTTTTTTACATTGAGGCGGCCAAAACTGAATGCAGTATTCCAAGTGTGGCCTTACCAAGGCCTTATAAAGTGGTATTAACATGTGATCTTGATTCTTTCCCTCTGTTAATGCAGCTTAGAACTGTGTTGGCTTTTTTTGGCAGCTGCTGCACATTGCTGGCTCATATTTAAATGGTTGTCCACTAGGACTCCAAGATCCCTCTCCCAGTTACTACTAATCAAGGTTAATAGTACACCATTACTACTAATCTAACTTCTCAATCTAGGCTTTAGGTCTCCCTGACTTCCCTGACAACTCCCTGTTCAAACATTTATCAAATCTCACCCTGTTTAGCTTTTTTAACATAAGTCAAGGTCAGCCAGGTGCTCTCACCAAGAGTCCATAGAAATAGAATTGAACAAATTCACTTAGTACAAGGATTTGCCTATTTCAGCAGAAAATGGTCACAGGGTCTGTCCTTGGAACAATCCCCTTCTCAGTGACAATCAATGAAGATATTGTCTTGCAGGAAATAGGCGTGGTCCTTCTCAATTGATTCCCCTAACCAAAAACAAGGTTCCACTGAGTTCTGTGGGACTTACTCCCAGGTAAGTGTGCAGTGCAGTCTTCCACAGTCAATAGTTTGTTTGCAGCTTATAATAGATAAAATAATAAATATTAATACTAAAATTACATTGGGGCCCAGATCAAAGAGTTGGTGTGTGTGTGTGAAATGTTTTCTTCTTCTTAGGTGGGGCATAACAGAAAATAATTGAGAAATACGGCCTTAAAGTAAAACATCCAAATAATAAAAATAAGATATCCAACTGAAACAAACACACAATTCCATACACTAGATACAAATACTCAATATTAGGTCACTTGATAGTGATAGTCAACAATATAGTTGACAAATTATGTCTTCTATATAACAAATAAATATATGTATGCAGTGAAAGAAAATATTAGTTGATGATAAGCAAATAACTATGTGCATATATCGAACACCACTGAAACAGAATATGTTTTATATGTTGTTTAAGTTTATATGCTCATTTGTCTGTCCATTTTTTCTTTCTCTCTTTCTTTCTTTCTTTCTTTCTTTCTTTCTCTTTCTTTTTTTCTTACTTACTTACTTTTTTCTTTGTATGTTCTGTTTGTTTAAATCATTTTTCTTTCCCTTCTATTTTTATATGCAGAAACTTAATAAAGATTTTTTTTTAAAAAAAAGAAATAAGATATCCAGAAATAGCAACACCCTAACACATACAGACACCCACCCCTCCAAATTGATTTATTCACCAGACAACAGAGGGCAGGAGAATCAGTAACAAGTAGTAACTTATCAGAGAGGTCCAACCAGTAGTGGGATATTACCGGTGCAGTAAAAGCCGCCAGATAGCACAATTTGCGCACAACTGCTCCGGTAGCAGCCCTATGGGCGCTGCCATCTTTCTTCTTCAATGTTTCATATTTTCTGTTCCGTGTGCATGCACAGAAGCAAAATCTTGCGAGGGAACGTGCTTGTGAGATTTTGGTCATTTTCTGGTTCTGTGCATGCATGGAGGCAAACATTTGCCAAAATCTCACGCGCATCCCCTGTGAGATTTCAGCGTGTTTTTGCTTCCTGCGCATGTGCAGAAGGAAAAACAAGCTGGGGATACATGTGCGCATAGCACGTACAGGCATGCAAGACAACCGAAGCTGCACGCACAGCGCACTAGTAGCAGCACTAATGGCAATCCACCCCTGGTTCCAACATAGAACTAAGGAGAAAGAATGGCTGGCTGGGGAATTCTGGGCGCTTCAGTCCACAAGTTGCCATGGTTGGACAGCCTTGGTGCCAAGTCTGAGTCATAGCGGGGCCTCCTGTCCCAATTTACACATCAATGGGGCAGACACAAGGCTTAGCTCTATTCCCCCCCTCCTGCAGTCCCCATGGAATTCCATGCTTTAAGCTCAGGTTGAAAATTCCAAAGGATTAACTCCAAAATTACCTGCCCGCTGTGATACTGAATATGTGCTGAAGGTCTCCTCTGATTGTCCAGGACTAAATCAATGAGCCCAAGTCTTTTGGAAGGCAGCACAGTCTGCCGGGTTAATTGTGCAGAGACATAGCATGTTTTCCTCCTCCTCCTCCTCCACTCCTCCACCTCCTCTTCCTTTATTTACTTTCATTGATTCCTTTCCAGCAGCTGGCAAATTCTCTTTTGGGCTCATTTGGAAATCCCCACCATTGACACCAACGGAACCGTAGCATAGAATACAGATGCTAAGCGTGCTTCTTAAGTGGATTCTTAGTCTGCCTGATGCATTCTTCTCACCCCAGAGAAGCTCCGGACCAGCCAACCATCACTTTATATGGAAGGGAGTGATCCCATTTCTGTACTTTCCAACTTCCCTCTACCGCCTGAGGGACTAGTAACTTACCCCGGGGAATTTAAAACCAGTGATCAAAGTTAGAAAGGTAAAATGTAGGAATCTGTTTAATAACAGAGTAAGAGAATTGAAAGGGACCTTTTTGGTCTTCTAGTCCAGTGTTTCCCAACCTTGGCAACTTGAAGATATTTGGACTTCAACTCCCAGAATTCCACAGCCAGCATTCGCTGGCTGGGGAATTCTGGGAGTTGAAGTCCAAATATCTTCAAGTTGCCAAGGTTGGGAAACACTGTTCTAGTCTAACCCCCCTGCTTTAGAAGGGGACCATATACTTTTGATGGCAAACACATGGCACGTGTGGCACAAATGGCATGCAGAGCCATATTGAAGAGCACGCAAGACTTTGCCCTCTGTCAGCTCCCCCAACTGATTTTTAACCTTGGCAAATGTAATTTAATTTGACTTCTATGCCGCCCAATCCCTTAGGACTCAGAAAAGGCCATTTCGCCCTCCGGATGCTTCAGGGAACCTTCTCTGAATCCCCGGAGGCAAAAAAAAAATCGCCCAATGGACAAACCGGAAGTTCAGAAAAACATACTTTTGGTTTGCTGTTGTGCTGTTTTTTGGTTTTTGGTTTTCCCCCCCATGTACCAGGCTTCAGTAAGGGCTGTGCACATGCGCAAAGGGCAGCTCAGGGGGGGGTTTGCGCATGCGTGGGGGGGACGGAAGGGGTTTGGACCCTTGCATGCATGCTAGCACACCCACACACCCCCTTTTGGCACACCAAAATGGTTTCTCCATCACTGCCCCATACTACTACCCTAAATGGCTTTCCAGTCTCTTCTTGAAAAAACTCCAGTGATGGAGCACCAAAAACTTCCGAAGGCAAACCGTCCTACTGATTAACGGTCAGGAAGTTTCTCCTAGGTTGTATCTCTGATATGTTTCCATCTGTTTTTTTGTCCTGGCCTCTGGTGCTTTGGTAAATAAGTCAATTTTTTGGGAGGGGGGAACATCCAGCTTGCCACACCCACTCAGCTGGCCACACCCACCCAGTTGGCCACACCCATGTAGTCACTCACTCCCACATGGTCCCCCGAGGTCAGCTACAGACCTGACGTGGCCCTCAATGAAATTGAGTTTGACATCCCTGATCTAGGACTCTCTTCCCTTCATTGTCGGATCTGAAAGTGCAGAATTATCACCTCTCATTGGATCTGCAGAAAACTCAGAGGGATGCTTGTGTCTTCTGTCCATCCAGTTTGTTTTACACTTGAGGAGGTCAGGAAACAATATCTCAAGGTGTTTCCGTGCAATTTGGAAATTCTGCAGCAATAACAGAATCTATTTTCAAATCGTCTCCTTTTCTCCTTCGTTCTCATTTCACTTTCATTCATAGCCTACAAGGGCGCTAGGAGACACCGATGAACATACCTGCTCTTTGTTTATAAATAAATAAAAACCAATATTGTAAAAAATAGTTTTCCTTCCTTCCTTCCCTGTTCTCCTCCATCCCTCCCTCCCATCCATCCATCCATCCA
Organism: Erythrolamprus reginae; assembly: GCF_031021105.1. Lineage (NCBI taxonomy): Eukaryota > Metazoa > Chordata > Lepidosauria > Squamata > Dipsadidae > Erythrolamprus > Erythrolamprus reginae. The sequence goes on from NC_091958.1 coordinate 24,386,261, forward strand.
TCACCCATCCTTCTTTCTTTTAACTTCCTTCCTTCCTTCCTTCCTTCCTTCCTTCCTTCCTTCCTTCCTTCCTTCCTTCCTTCCTTAATACATTCAATACATTCAGGTCCATACCAAAAAGTAGATTGTTCTTTACAAAAAACATGGATAAAATTTTTCTCAGTCTCACAAGTGTCTGTAGAGCAGTGTTTCCCAACTTTGGCAACTTGAAGATATGTGGACTTCAACTCCCAGAATTCCCCAGCCAGTGAATGCTGGCTGGGGAATTCTGGGAGTTGAAGTCCAGATATCTTCAAGTTGCCAAGGTTGGGAAACACTGCTGTAGAGCACCCCAAAACATCAAGATGGCAGCCATAACTATGCAATCAAAGCCCCTTTTTAATGCATGCAGGGAAGAAAATAAAAGAAACTGCAACTTCATTATACCTAAACAGTCAACTTGTAAAATGAAAAATATTTCCTCCAAAGCACCGGCTCCATTATTAGCAATGTTTTCCTTCCTTGAAATCACCGGAAATAGGTTTGTACAACATTCTAAATGTTTTACAGTCTAAAATGGGTTTGATTAGTTTTTGGGTGAAAGAATGGCAGGAATTCAGCCACTATCTTAACACACTAAATGAGGTCATTGTGCTAAGGTGTGATTTATTTGTGTAGGAAGTGCATATTATACAAAACCTGAAGTAGTAGTAATTTAAAAACAACAGCACATTTACTATAATAAATCAGATTATAACAAAATAAAACCAAATAATAATAATAATAATAATAATAATAATAATAAGCAAGTTGCAAAAAATACCCTTACTAGAAATTGTATTTGCAAGCTACAATGTATATAAATCTCTGCCTCAAAACAGGTGCGAAACAGTAAGATCTGGCTATGAGAAATAATTTGCACGGCCTTTTCTGTGGTGGCCTCAATGTGCTAAAATTCTTATTCCCCCATTGCTGATAATTGCGATTTTGTTTAGGTTGGAATTTGACATTTAAATTATAATTAATTTTGCTGTGGGTTTAACTGAGATTTTATTCTGATTTTATTCTATTACGTGGGCCAATCTGTGCGTATTGTATTTTTACATGCAAGGTTTCACCAGATTTGACAGTATTGGCTGCTATTGTTATTTAAACCATCCAGAGTCTTAGAACAAAAGAAGAATATGATTGATTATAATCTATTTCAGTCACAGACCAACATAAACCAATACATTAACAATCATCCTAAAGCAAAAGAAAAACATATTGATATATAATGAGCTAAATATAAAAACTATTAGCATCAAAAAACAATGCAAAGGGATTGCAACATGGGAAGAAGGGCTTTTGGGGAAAGATAGATGCTCTCATCTTTAAACTTCATGGAGCAGCAATAGCACTTAGACTTATATACTTCTTTACAGTCCTTTACAGCCCCCTCTAAGCGGTTTATAGAGTCAGTATATTTGCCCCTAACAATCTGGGTCCCCATTTTGCCCACCTTGGAAGGATGGAAGGCAAAGTCAGCCTTGAGCTGATCAGGATCAAACTGCTGGCAGAGGACAAATTTAGCCTGCAACACTGCCTTCTAATCACTGCACGTAATGAATAGCCCTTAAACTTATATACCGCTTCATAGTGCCACCCTGTAAGCGGTTTACAGCCTATTGCCCCCAACAATTTAGGGCCTCGTTTTACCCACCTCGGAAGGATGGAAGGCTGAGTCAACCTTCAGATGGTCAGGATTGAACTGCTGGCAGTGGGCAGAGTCAGCCTGCAAATACTGTATGGGTGGGTAGGAGGGAGGAAGGAAGGAAGGAAGGAAGGAAGGAAGGAAGGAAGGAAGGAAGGAAGGAAGGAAGGAAGGAAGGCAGGCCTCTCTAAGCGGGTTACAGAGTTGGCCTCTTGCCCCCAACAATCTGGATCCTCATTTTACCCACCCCGAAAGCATAGACGGCTGAGTCAATCTTGAGCCTGGTAAGATTTGAACTGCCAGATTGCAGGAAAATGGCAGTCCGCAGAAGTAGCCTGCAGTATTGCACTCTAACCACTTTGCCCCTGTGGCTTTTCCCAACTCTGTGTTCATCCGACATCATCCATCAAGCCAGTGCTTCTCAAACAGTGGGGCAGGCTGGGGGGAGGGGGGTTGTGACCCCAGGGAATATGCTTTTTAATGCCTGCTCAGGGAGGCATAAAAGGAAGTAGGGAGTGGGGGGGTTGCATTAAACAATAGCACACAGCACAGAACAGAGGATATGAAGTGCAGATACAAACTCTTAAGAGACACCATGGAAAAACATTTAACAGGGATGAAAAGAAAGGAGGAGAGAGACGGAGATCATGAGACAAAAGTAAGTCTCCTGAAAGCTAGGACAAGGAAATAAGAATGAAGTGTATGTAGTGCTTGGCTTCCCTGTGACTACGGTGGGAGACGAGGAAAGACCGCTATGTTTACTGTGTCTAAAAATGTTGGCAGTGGAAAGCCAAATAAATTAAGGCATCACTTAAATACCCAAATCATGCTGATAAAGCCATTTGAGGTTTTTAAGCAAAAATGTGCCAAATATTGCAAATAATTGGAGAGTTGTGGAGGTGCAAAATGTTTACTTCTTCCTGGGGGGGGGGGGTGTAACAGAAAATAATTGAGAAGCAATGCATCAAACACATCTTAGTTTGTTCTTGCATGACTGAATGGGTCCTGCAAACTCCATCGTTTGTTTCCTTAACCAAAGTTCATTCTCTTAACCAAACTAAATCATCTAGCAGTACCTGAACACACTTGTAAGTGGATCACGAGCTTCCTAACAGACAGGAAGCAGCAGGTGAAGCTAGGAAACATCACATCAGATACATGTACAATTAGCACAGGTGCCTCCCAAGGCTGTGTACTCTCACCACTTCTCTTCTCTCTATACACTAATGACTGCATCTCAAACGATCCATCTGTTAAACTACAGAACTTTGCAGATGATACAACAGTGATCGGACTCATTCGATGCCAAGGATGCCATAGAACGTGAACAAAAACGCCAGAATGCTATCCTCTTTGGTCTTGATGAAAGTCATGAATCAGATATAACAAGAATAAGAAATATCATCCACCAACATCACTCACATGCACAAACATTCGCCCAAGATGACATTTTGGAAGTTACCAGAATTGGACCTGAGCACAAGTATAACGATGGCTCAATAGCTCCCTGCTTCTGCAAAGTAGTATGCAAAACTGAACAAATAAAACAGCAATTCATCAAGACCATTAACCACATTGCCAGAAATAACAAGTCCTTCGACAAACTCAGATCCAGACCAGATCTTTCTCTTCTCCAACGTATTCGCTCTCGCGAACTACAGGCAGAACTCAGGAGACGCTATGAACTTGGTGAAACAAACCTTTATATAGATTACCGCACAGAAAGCATCAAACCCAAAACCCATAATTCTCCCCACATCTTCCGGTCTAACTTTCAACCTACCATCTCACAACATCAAACTGACACCTGCCAGACCACCATCCCACAACAACAAATGGACAACCCTACCACCTCAAACCAAGAATAGGAAAGCGTGCCCCTTACTTCCTCTGACCACCCCAAAACCAATCCCCAACACAAGACCAATCTCAAATGTAAACTATTAAATGCTAGAAGTTTAGTCAACAAGATATCTGAATTCCTCCTTCTACTTGACACCTCCAATTTTGATATAATTTTTATATGCGAAACATGGTTAAATGCTTCCTACCCAGACTCCATTATCACATCAAAAAACTACCATGTTTTCCGCTCAGACCGTGAATCCTGCAGAGGAGGCGGAGTAGCTATATTTTACAAAAAATCGCTGAACCTAAAAATCCTCAAAGTTGCACAGGATTTATTGGTACCGGAAACTATTGTGTGTGATTTATCCCTAAATACCACAATTCGCTTCTTACTCTGCTACAGAGCCCCGGACTACGACATCGAACATGCTAACAAATTATCCACATTACTAACATGGGCAACCAACTGCCCATACCCCATTATCTTCCTCGGAGACCTCAACCTACCACACATCAACTGGTCCTTAAATGAATACAGCATGGAAACCATCCATTCTACCGTATATAATACCGTCACCCATCTGGGACTCGACCAACTAGTAACTAAAAATACCAGACTTGATAACTGTCTGGATCTCATCTTCTGTAACAGCAAAAGTACAATATATGGCTTACAAATAACAGAACCATTTCCCAACAGCGACCACAGCATGATAAACTTCAGTCTCAACTTAAGCCACACTATGAACCACCGAAATAATACAAGACCAAAATTCAATTTCAAAAAAGCGAACTACGAACTTATTGAAGCCCACCTCTCAACATTAAACTGGAAAACTCTATTCTCTGAATGCTACACTACTGATGACCTCTACAACACATTCCTACTCGAAATGAAAATTATTATCAGACTTCATGTACCTCTAACATGTACCATAAACAAAAAAAATAACCTCCCCATCTCAATAAGAAAATTACAAACAAGAAAAAAATCTCTCTGGAGGAAAAACAAAAAAGGACAAGTCTCCAACTTCAAAAGCCGATATAAAAGCATTTGCAATCAAATAAAAGCAGAATGCCTTAACTACTACAGCAAACAAGAGGAAAACCTCCTACGCACCAAATCTAATAGAGCTTTCTACAACTTTGTCAACAATAAAGTCAATGACTCTAGACCAATCCCACCTCTCAAAGGACCCAACAACAAAGAATACCATGATGATTCATCCAAAGTCAACCTCTTCAACTCTTTCTTTGGCTCTGTCTTTGTTAACAGCAATGGCTCATCCCCCAATTTCATCAATCGCACCTCAAACTCCCTCAACGACTTAACCCAAGTAGACTTCACTGAAAACCAAGTTGAAAAAGCATTAAGTGACCTTAAACCTTCTCTATCAGTCGGACCAGATGGTCTATGTGCATACTTCCTAAAAAAGCTCTCCTCTGCCATAGCTGAACCACTAAGCATAATTTTTGAAAAATCCTTCAGAACCAGCACACTTCCTAAGCTATGGTCGAAAGCAATGGTCATCCCCATCTTCAAAAAAGGAGACCCCTCTCTTGTAGATAACTACAGACCAATTTCACTATGCTGCGTCCCATGCAAAGTCATGGAATCAATTATAAACAAATCAATTACTCTCCATTTAGAAACTAATAATTTGTTCTCTAACAAACAATTTGGTTTCAGAAAAAAACTATCCTGCAACCTGCAGCTCCTCCACTGCAAAAATATATGGACAACTCATCTAGATCAAGGGAAATCTACAGATGCAATTTATATTGACTTCTGCAAAGCCTTTGATTCAGTGGTCCACGACAAACTACTCCTAAAGCTCAAATCCTATGGCATCTCAGGATCCCTCCACAGATGGATTGCAGCATTCCTGTCAAACAGACAACAAGTGGTCAAAATAGGAAGCACCATATCCACCCCCGTCCCAGTTAAAAGCGATGTTCCCCAAGGTAGTGTACTGGGACCAATGCTCTTCATTCTCTACATCAATGACCTTTGCAATTACATCACAAGCAACTGTGTCCTCTTCGCCGATGATGTAAAACTCTTCAACACCACCGATAACACAACTACTCTCCAAAAAGACCTTGACGCTGTTTCTGAGTGGTCTAACACATGGCAACTCCAAATCTCAACTAGCAAATGCTCTGTCCTACACATTGGGAAGAAGAATCTGAACACCAAATACGAACTGAATAATCAAATTATCACAGATAATCCCCACTCGGTTAAAGACCTTGGTATACTAATAACAAAAGATTTAAGTGCCAAAGCCCACTGCAACAATATAGCCAAGAAGGCTTCAAGAGTTGTAAACCTAATCCTACGTAGCTTCTGCTCTGGCAATCTCACACTACTTACTAGAGCTTACAAAACTTTTGCCAGACCCATCCTCGAATACAGCTCCTCTGTTTGGAACCCATATCGCATCTCAGACATTAACACCCTTGAAAATGTTCAAAGATACTTCACCAGAAGAGCCCTTCACTCCTCCACTCGAAATAGAATACCCTATGAGACTAGACTTTCAATCCTGGGCCTAGAAAGTTTAGAACTAAGATGCCTTAAACAAGATCTAAGTATTGCCCACAAGATCATATGCTGCAACGTCCTGCCTGTCGGCGACTACTTCAGCTTCAACCACAACAACACAAGAGCACACAACAGATTTAAACTTAATATTAACCGCTCCAAACTTGACTGTAAAAAATATGACTTCAGTAACAGAGTTGTCGAAGCGTGGAACTCATTACCGGACTCCATAGTGTCATCCCCAAACCCCCAACACTTTACCCTTAGATTATCTACGGTTGACCTATCCAGATTCCTAAGAGGTCAGTAAGGGGCGAGTACAAGTGCACTAGAGTGCCTTCCGTCCCCTGTCCTATTACTCTCCTATATCTCCTATATCTCTTCTTCTATTCTTTCATGATATACTCTATTCCTATATATATACGTATATATGTATGTATATATATATATGTATGTATATGTATGTATATGTATATATATGTGTATGTATATATGTGTGTATGTATGTATATATATATATATATGTGTGTGTGTGTGTGTAAATATATATATATATATATATTATGTTACTATATTCTATATATTCTATATATTCTATTCCTATATATTCTATTCCTATATCTTCTTTTCTATTCTTTCTTAGATATATTTTACTATGAGTATCTCCTCTATAAACTTCATCATGTATTTTACTATGTGTATATTGATATATACTCACTAAAACCCTCATTGTGTATTGGACAAAATAAATAAATAAATAAAATAAGTGATGAATCCGCATACAGATGGGAAGTTGAACAACTATCCTTGTGGTGTGACCAGAACAATCTAGAACTGAACACACTCAAAACCGTAGAAATGGTGGTAGACTTTAGGAGAAACCCTTCCACCCTTCCACCTCTCACAATACTAGACAACACAATATCAACAGTAGAGACCTTCAAATTTCTAGGTTCTATCATATCTCAAGACCTAAAATGGTCACGTAATATCAAAAACATCATCAAAAAAGCACAACAATGTATGTTCTTTCTGCACCAGCTCAGGAAGCTCAAACTGCCCAAGGAGCTGCTGATCCAGTTCTACAGAGGAATCATTGAGTCTGTCATCTGCACCTCTATAACTGTCTGGTTTGGTGCTGCAACCCAACAGGACCGACACAGACTTCAGAGGACAATCAGAACTGCAGAAAAAACAATTGCTGCTAACCTGCCTTCCATTGAGGACCTGTATACTGCACGAGTCAAAAAGAGGGCGGGGAAAATATTTACTGACCCCTCGCATCCTGGACACAAACTTTTTCAACTCCTACCCTCCACCAAGACAACTAGACACAAGAACAGTTTTTCCCGAACGCTATCACTCTACTAAACAAATAATTCCCTCAACACTGTCAAACTTTTTACTAAATCTGCACTACTATTTCTACTAGTTTTTCTCATCATTCCTATCATCGTTTTCCTCCCACTTAGGACTGTATGACTGAAACTTGTTGCTTGTATCCTAAGATTTTTTATTAATATTGATTATTTCTTCATTGCTTATTTGACCCCTGTGACAATCATTAAGTGTTGTACCACATGATTCTTGACAAATGTATCTTTTTCTTCTATGTACGCTAAGAGCATATGCACCAACAAATTCCTTGTGTGTCCAATCACACTTGGCCAATAAAATTCCATTCTATTCCTCAACGCTCTGCGTTTTGTGCAAAGCCCTCAAATAGGTCCTTGATCGAAGCTTCTAAAAATTTATTGAACACCCACTGCAGATAAAGCAGAGGCAGGTCATGTGATCATGTCACTTTTGACATCCTCTCCCATGGCTGACCCAGTTGGTTGCTTCTCTTCTTCATGATCGCTCGGTTCCCAAACAGAAAGGAACATTTGTCAGGCCAATCTTAGAATACAGCTCACCTGCACAGAACCCACATTGTATATCTGACATCAACACAATTGAGAGAGTCCAGAAATATTTCACAAGAAGAGTCCTTCACTTCTCTTCCTGCAACAAAATACAGTGTTCCCTCGATTTTTGCGGGGGATGCGTTCCAAGACCGCCCACGAAAGTCAAATTTCCGAGAAGTAGAGATGTGGAAGTAAATACATCATTTTTGGCTATGGACAGTATCACAAGCCTTCCCTTAACACTTTAAACCCCTAAATTACCATTTCCCATCCCCTTGACAACCATTTACTCACCATTGAATAAGACACTTAGTGATTCTGATATTTATAAACCTAATTATTTATTAACAATAAAAAAATTGTTATTTATTTGCAAAAAGTATTAGTTTGGTGATGATGTATGACGTCATCAGACGGGAAAAACCGTGGTATAGAAAAAAAACCCTGCGAAGTATTTTTAATTAATATTTTTTGAAAAACCGTGGTATAGGCTATTCGCAAAGTTCGAACCCGTGAAAATCGAGGGAACACTGTACACCTTACTCCACCAGACTTGAAATTCTTCAATTAGACAACTTACAACTCCATCATCTCTGCTCCGAGAATGAAATAGATTTAAACTAAATGCCAACTGCTCCAAACTAGACTGCAAAAAATACGACTTCAGCAATAGATTAATAAATGCTTGGCATGCCCTACCTGACTGTGGTTTCTACTCCTAACCCCAAAACCTTTAACCTTAGACTATCTACAATTGACCTCTCCCCCTTTCTAAGAGGTCTGTAAGGGGTGTGCATAAGTGCACCATTGTGCCTAGCATTGACTACTGCAACACTCTCTACATGGGGCTACCTTTGAAGAATGTTCAGAAACTTCAAATCGTGCAGAATGCAGCCATGCGAGCAGTCATCGGTCTCCCCAGATACACCCATGTTTCTCCAATACTCCATGGTCTGCATTGGCTGCCGATTTGGTTTCTGGACACAATTCAAAGTGTTGGTGATGACCTATAAAGCCCTACATGGCATTGAGTCTTCGGAGAGGGGCGGCATACAAATCAAATAAATTGATTTGTGGTTGGTAAATCTACAGTAACTGAATTTAAACATGCCTGGGATAAACATATATCCATTGTAAGATAAAATACAGGAAATAGTATAAGGGCAGACTAAATGGACCATGAGGTCTTTTTCTGCCGTCAGTCTTCTATGTTTCTATTATTATTATTATTATTATTATTATTATTATTATTATTATACCAGATTACTTATGGAACCGCCTTCTGCCGCACAAATCCCAGTGGCCGATAAGGTCCCACAGAGTTGACCTTCTCCAATGTCGTCTGGCGGGGCCCAGGGGAAGAGCCTTCTATGCGGCGGCCCCGGCCCTCTGAAACCAGCTCCCTCTGGAGATTTGCACTGCCCCCACCCTCCTCGCCTTCCGCAAGAGCCTCAAGACCCATCTATGTCACCAGGCCTGGGGTAGATAGGTCATGCCCCCTTCTTCTCTGACTGTTAAATGTTATGTGTAGTTGAGTAGATTGACTGTTTTTTACATAATGGGATTTTAGCGTACAGTTTTTAAATATTAGATTTGTACACATGTTACTTTGTGCCCTATTCTGTGAGCCGCCCCGGGTCCCTGGAGAGGGGTGGCATACAAGTCTAATAAATAATAATAATAATAATAATAATAATAATAATAATAATAATAATAATAATAATGTCCCTGTCCTACTGTTCTATTGTCTTTATCATTACTTATCTAATGTGTACAAATGACCATCCTATAATTGTTTGACTGACAAACAAACAAGCAAACTCTTCATATTTTACAAGGTAGCATCGTCATGCCTGGCCATCCTGATATTTAAGACTTTGATATACCCTCTAGCGTGCCTGTGTTTCTCCATCAGACATCAACCTCTGGATTTGTCAAAATAAAAGCCGGCTTTGTAATACCCCTAATCCCTTCCTCGTCCAAATTTAACAAATTCATCTTTTTATGTAAAGCATAAGCTGGGATTGTCCACTCAAAAAGACAAGAAGGCAAGACAAACAGCCCGAAATGTCCTTTTCCAACCTTTTTTATCTTTTTTTTTTTGCTCTGACCGATAAGTAGGATACAGATTGGCTGAAAAGGGGAAGAATACAGAATAACAGAGTTGGGAGAAACCTTGGAAGTCTTCTAATCCAACATGGTTTAGGGCCAAACTATCTTCCAGACCACCTCCTACCGCATAGCTCCCAGTGACCGATAAGGGCCCACAGGGTTGGTCTTCTCCAGATCCTGTCAGTTAAACAGTGCTGGCTAGTGGGCCTGTGGGGAAGGGCCTTCTCTGTGGCTGCTCCAACTCTTTGGAACCAGCTACCTCCCGAGATCCAGACTGCCCCTACCGTACTGGCGTTCTGAAAAGGCATAAAGACCTGGCTTTTGTAGTAGGCCTGGGTCTTGAATCAGATGGCACCCCACCGGTATCTGACCAGTAAAGATACTGTATGCTTGGTTGTTTAACTGTTTTAATTGTTAATTAAATATCATCTTTCGGCTGTGGCGAGGAGGGCGTTTGCCCAGGTTCGCCTGGTGCACCAGTTGTGGCCCTATTTGGACAGGGAGTCATTGCTCACAGCCGCTCATGCCCTCATCACCTTGAGGTTCGATTTCTGCAATGCTCTCTACATGGGGCTACCTTTGAAAAGTTTTCGGAAACTTCAGATCGTGCAGAACGCGGCCGTGAGAGCCATCGTGGGGCTTCCCAGATTCGCCCACGTTTCTACAACACTCCGTGGCCTGCATTGGTTGCCGATCAGTTTCCAGTCACAATTCAAAGTGTTGGTTATGACCTTTAAAGCCCTACATGGCATTGGACCAGAGTAACTCCGGAACCGCCTGCTACCACACGAATCCCAACGACCGATAAGGTCCCACAGAGTTGGCCTTCTCTGGGTCCCATTGACTAAACAATGTCGTTTGGCGGGCCCCAGGGGAAGAGCCTTCTTTGTGGCGGCCCTGGCCCTCTGGAATCAACTCCCCCTGGAGATTAGAACTGCCCCCACCCTCCTTGTCTTTTGTAAACTACTCAAGACCCATCTATACCACCAGGCATGGGGGAGTTGAGACACCTTTCCCCCAGGCTCTTTATATTTTATGTTTGGTATATGTGTGTTGTCTGGTTTTTAAATATGATAGGGTTTTGTATGCTTCTTTTTTAATATTAATTTCACTATAATACTGTTTTTATTATTGTTGTGAGCCACCCCGAGTCTTCGGAGACGGGCGGCACACAAATCTAATAAATTATTCTTATTAATTAATTAATTAATTAATTAATTAGTAATTGCTGGTTTTAAATTGTTTTGAACTGTTTTTAGGAGGGTTTATACAGGTATTACATTTTATGTGTTGTAAGCTGCCCAGAGTTCTCTGGGAGTTGGGCGGCATACAAGGCCTAACTGACTAACTAACTAACTAACTAACTAACTAACTAACTAACTAACTAACTAACTAACTAACTAACTGCTCAAGTAGGAGACCTATACCAGACTAATGGCTGTCTAGTTTTCTCTTAAATGCACCTACACCTTTAGATTTCAGGAACTGAACATGGCTGGTCTAGTGAAGAGAAGGACCAGGGGAGACATGACAGCAGGGTCCCAATATTTGAGGGGCTGCCAGAGAGAGGAAGAAAGGGGTCAAGCTATTTTCCAAAGCACCTGAAGGCCAGACAAGGAATAATGGATGGAAACTGAACAAGGAGAGATTCAACCTTGAAATAAGGAGGAACTTTCTAACAGTGAGAACAACTTGCCTTTAGAAGTTGTATGAGCTTCATCATTGGAGGCTTTCAAGAAGAGACTGGACTTCCATTTGTCAGAAAGGGTGTAGGGCAGGAGTAGGCGAAGTTGGCTCTTCTATGACTTGTGGACTTCAACTCCCAGAATTCCTGAGCCACTCAGGAATTCTGGGAGTTATTTATTTATTAGATTTGTATGCCGCCCCTCTCCGAAGACTCGGTGAAGTCCACATATCATAGAAGAGCCAACTTTGCCTACTCCCGGTGTAGAGTCTCCTGCATGGGCTAAATGACCTACAAGATGACCTTACTAGGTCCCTTCTAACTTTGTTAATCTGTAATCTGTAAATTTATATGCCAGCCAACTCGCCACTCTGCTGATCTCCATTCTGCATTAGTTAAAAAAACCTCCATTCCTTCTTGAAGTCAAATTTCTATTATTCTATTGAAAAGGTGAGACGGTTTAATACTCAACTGGTGACTACTCAGGGCAACATTGTCCAATCTTGGAAACAGCTAACCAGGGTTGGGCCTGGCTGCAGAACGATCAGGAAACAGGGAAGTCAAAACATATCGAGGCTCGACTACTGTAACACTCTCTACATGGGGCTACCTTTGAAAAGTGTTCGGAAACTTCAGATCGTGCAGAATGCAGCTGCGAGAGCAATCATGGGCTTCCCTAGGTATGCACATGTTACACCAACACTCCGCAGTCTGCATTGGTTGCCGATCGGTTTACGGTCACAATTCAAAGTGTTGGTCATCACCTATAAAGCCCTTCATGGCACCGGACCAGAAGGGACCGCCTTCTGCTGCACGAATCCCAGCGACTGGTTAGGTCCCACAGAGTGGGTCTTCTCCAGGTCCCGTCAACTAAACAATGGCGCTTGGCAGGACCCAGGGGAAAAGCCTTCTCTGTGGCGGCCCCTGCCCTCTGGAACCAACTCCCCCCAGAGGTTAGAATTGCCCCCACCCTCCTTGCCTTTCGTAAGCTACTTAAAACCCACCTCTGCCGCCAGGCATGGGGGAATTGAGATGCTCTTTCCCCCTAGGCCTTTACAATTTTATGTATGGTATGTCTGTATGTATGTTTGGTTTTTTATATTAATGGGTTTTTAATCATTTTTAGTATTGGATTATCACTGTACACTGTCTTGTTATTGCTGTTAGCTGCCCCGAGTCTCCGGAGAGGGGTGGCATACAAATCCAATAATAAATAATAATAACAACAACAACAACAACAACAACAACAATAATAATAATATCCCAAAAGAAGTCTACAGAGGTTCTGAATCATCCAGGTCGTGGTGGCCCCAGAAGGTGCTTTTTCAAAAGGCAACTTGGACGTTCTTTGTTTTTGCTTGAAGATGTTTTGCTTCTCAACCAAGAAGCTTCTTAAATTCTGGAGAACTGAAGAAGCCTCTTAGATGAGAAGTGAAATGCTTTCAAGGAAAACCAAAGAACATCCAGTTGCCTCTTGTAAAAAAAAATCACCTTTGGAATGCCAAAAGAAGGCCATAGCAACTCTAATGTTGCTCCAAACGGCATGGAGGTATCCATAGAATCATTGAGAATCAAATTTCTCAATTTCTCTAAATTGAGAATAAAATATTGCTACGGAGCACTGCACACCAAGACAACTAGACACAAGAACAGTTTTTCCCCCAAACGCCATCACTCTGCTAAACAAATAATTCCCTCAATACTGTCAAACAATTCACTAAGTCTGCACTACTGTTACTACTAGTTTTTTCTCATCATTCCTATCACCCATCTCCTCCCACATACAGACTGTATGAGTGTAACGTATTGCTTGTATCCTTAAGATTCTTGTTAATATTGATCGTTTCCTCATTGTTTATTTGACCCCTATGACAATCATTAAGAGTTGTACCTCATAATTTTTGACCAATATATCTTTTCTTTATCTACACTGAGAGCATATGCACCAAAGACAAATTCCTTGTGTGTGTGCAATCACACTTGGCCAATAAAGAATTCTATCTATCTATCTATCTATCTATCTATCTATCTATCTATCTATCTATCTATCTATCTATCTATCTTCGTCTGTCTTTCTGTCTATCTGTCTGTCTGTCTGTCTGTCTGTCTGTCTGTCTGTCTGTCTGTCTATCTATCTATCTATCTATCTATCATCTTCGTCTGTCTGTCTGTCTGTCTGTCTGTCTGTCTGTCTGTCTGTCTGTCTGTCTGTCTATCTATCTATCTATCTATCTATCTATCTATCTATCATCTTCGTCTGTCTGTCTGTCTGTCTATCTATCTATCTATCCTATCTATTTAAGGTGAATAATGTTATCATCCTGGGCAATCTATCAGCTGGAAAGCAGGTTGTCAATCTTGGAGCAGAGGGTTGGACTAGAAGACCTCCAAGATTCCCTTCACATTTTAATGTACAGTTATGCAGTTGCTATTATACTTGTTGGTTTGCCCTGAGAGTTCATTAAAATCGAGGCAGAAGTTGGGGCTGTGCCAAAAAAAGCCATTATATAATTCAAATTCAGCCATTAGATGGCACTCTATCTGTTTTGCCAGCTGGAGTGAGGAATTTTCCTTATCCTGGTCTGTTGGTTTTTTGAGACTCAGTAAACTTGAGTGTCTCTTTAGGGGTTGTATGCATAGGTGTCTGTGTGTCTGTGTAAATCCCCCAAGCCAGGGGTTCCCCCCAGGGGTTTCCCAAGCTACGGAAGCCGAGGAGGTGCAGAACAGTTTGGACTTTAGAAATACCCATAGCTAGTCCTTTAATTCGTTCCGTGACCAGGTTCTTAAGTAAAAAAGTTTGTAATAAGAATCAATTTTTCTCATAGGAATCAATGTAAAAGCAAATAATGCGTGCGATTGGGGAAACCACAGGGAGGGTGGAGGCCCTGTTTCCTGCCAGGAGATTCCTAGAGAGGCCCCACGGAGGCTTCTCCCTGCCTTTTCTGGTGCTGTTTCCTCCAAGTAGATTCCTAGAGAGGCCACACAGAGGCTTCTTCCTGCCTTTTCCACCCCTGTTTCCTCCCAGGAAATTCCTAGAGAGGCCCCACGGAGGCTTCTCCCTGCCTTTTCCGTCTGTTTCCTCCCAGGAGATTCCTAGAGAGGACCCACGGAGGCTTCTCCATGCCTTTTCCACCCCTGTTTCCTCCCAGGAGATTCCTAGAGAGGCCCCATGGAGGCTTCTCCCTGCCTTTTCCGCCCCTGTTTCCTCCCAGGAAATTCCTAGAGAGGCCCCACAGAGGCTTCTCCCTGCCTTTCTGGTTACAGTTTTGGAGGCTCGGGTTTGTAAGTGGAAAATGGTTCTTGAGAAGATGCAAAAATTTTTTGAACACCCGGTTCTTATTTAGAAAAGTTCATAAGTAGAGGCGTTTGTAGGTAGAAGTACCATTGTATCTTCATATTTTTTGCAGACTCTCTTTCATTAGTCTTCACTCACCATGTTATAAATTTCAAGATGGAATTCAAGATGGGCTGGACTTAAATCTCTTATGGGTAAAAAATGACTCCAGAGTGACTATATATACTCGACCTCTCTCTTAAGGCTCAGCATTATTATAAATTTCTCCATAGAGCATTCTTTAATAATCCAATTATTCAACTGTGTACTTTTTTTAAAAAAAAGTGCAGGTTTTTTTTTTTAAAAAAGTGCAGATTTTTTTTTAAAAAAGTGCAGATTAAAAATATGCATTTAAGGAGATAGTGTTTGCTTTTTCAAATGCACATTGATAAATAAGGCTGCGGTTTCACAGATGTTTACCTTAAGCAGAACACAGCAGGTCGAGTAGATCGTGCTGACAGTCACCTGGGAGAGAAAATACACCTCTACCCCGACCCATTGAAGGGCTGAATTTTTTTTTACTACCACACTGTGGGTGTGGCTTATTGTGTGGGTGTGGCTTGATGGTCATGCGACTGGGTAGGAGTGGCTTGCCGGCCATGTGACCAGGTGGGAGTGGCTTGACAATCATGTGACCAAGGGTGGCTTAAAGTGATTGGGTGGGAGTGGCTTACCGATCAAGTTAAGTTTTCAAATAGGTGCTTAGACTCTTTTTCAGCTGATTAAGTCACATTTGAATAGCCACCAAAAGGATAAATGATAGACAGCATTATTTGTTGAGGAGCAGTCACATTTTAAGGTTTTATTCTGAACCCCCAAGGTTCAGTAGGATAACAGATGAGGCAAGTAGCTCAATTTTCTTTAATTGCTATAAAAGCTCAATTCTAGATAACAATTAAAATGATTAAAGCGTTTATGGGTAAAACATACTATTGAATTATTTCCCATTTTAGAAGTAATTAAGGATCATATTAAGGTACGAGAGAAGGAAGGACCATTAAACAACTATTACGTATTCAATAAATAGTGCATTGCGTGTCCCCCTGTGGGGGCAGGAACCCATCCCTGCCCCGCCCTTTTACAGTCCAAGAAACTAGAGAGGGTCCCTTCTATTTACCACGCTCCCATTGCTTCCATGGGCTGAGTTGCTTCTTATTTAAACACTGCTTAGTTTGCAGATCTTCCTTCGGTCCCCAAGGTCATCCCCACACGCCATTGCAACTGGATATAAATTACATGAAACCAGTCTCTGCTTTATTCACAAAAACAATATCCGGCACTGTAGGACAGTATCATACTACTATCCCCAGAGATTATTTCTTTAAAAAAAAAAATCAACTCCCAAGCGGCCCAGAAAACAGACACGTCATCCTATCAGAAACAGAAAAATCTATCCAATGACAAGGTATAGATTTCCTAGGCAATCTATCCTTTGTCATTGGGTAGATATTAGGAAGATTATATATTCTCAGGTTGGGCCGTTTGATGGAATAGGTCAGATTTCCTTCAAATCAGACCGATCCCAGCTATTTTCTTCCCAAGAAATACTGACAAGGGTTAGCCAAGGCTTTCTTGGTTTGTTTTTTCCAGTTTTGCAATCCAGCTTTCAACCCTAAGTTTCTCTAAGGCTCTGATCCAAGCACTAATTCAGCTAAGCAGGGTTTCAAGGTCTGCCAAGGTTTATTTATTTATTTATTTTGTCAAACAATTACAGGGTGATAATTTGTACAAATAACACATTTTTGGGGTTAGGAGTAGAAACCACAGAGTCAGGTAGTGCATTCCAGGCATTGATTACTCTGTTGCTGAAGTCGTATTTTTTGCAGTCAAGTTTGGAGCGGTTGACATTTAGTTTAAATCGATTTCGTGCTCGTGTCTTGTTGCAGTTGAAGGTGAAGTAGTTGTTAACAGGTAGGACATTTTGGTATGTGATTTTATGAACTATACTTAAGTCAGAACAGAGACGACGAAGTTGTAAGTTGTCTAAACCAAGAATTTCAAGTCTGGCGGAGTAAGATATTTTGTTGTGAGAAGAGGAATGAAGGACTCTTCTTGTGAAATACTTCTGGACTCTCTCAATTGTGTTGATGTCAGATATGCAATGTGGGTTCCATACAGGCGAGCTGTATTCTAGGATTGGTTTGACAAATGTTTTGTAAGCTCTTGTTAGCAGTTCAAAATTACCACAGAAGAAGCTGCAAAGGATTAGGTTAAAAACTCTTAAAGCCTTTTTGGCAATGTTGTTGCAGTGGGCTCTAGGACTTAGGTCATTGGATATGAGTACTCCAAGGTCTTTGACAGATTGAGAGTTATCAATAAGTTCAATTCCTCCAAGTTTATATTTAGTATTCTGATTCTTTTTACTAATGTGTAAGACGGAGCATTTAGTGGTGGAGATTTGAAGTTGCCAGGTTTTAGACCATTCTGCTACGTGGTCAAGGTCTTTTTGAAGGGTAGCAGCATTGTTGGTAGTATTAAATAGTTTGACATCATCTGCAAAGAGAACGCAATTGCTAGTAATGCAATTGCAAAGATCGTTTATGTATAGTATGAATAGTGTGGGTCCTAAAACACTACCTTGAGGGACACCACTGTTAACAGGAGCAGAGGGTTGGAGCAGGGGGTTGGACTAGAAATCCTCCAAGGTCTCTTTTCCAATAGTCTTATTCTTGTTGTTGCGATTTGTCACACATTCAGCCGGCAGTTCAACCTGGATTTGGGCACGAATCCCAGCGGCCGGTAAGGTTCCACAGAGTTGGCATTCTCCGGGTCCCATCGACTAAACAATGTCGTCTGGTGGGACCTAGGGGAAGAGCCTTCTCTGTGTTGGCCCCAGCCCTCTGGAATCAACTCCCCCCCCAGAGATTAGAACCACCCCCACCCTCCTTGCCTTTCGTAAGTTACTGAAGACCCACCTATGTCGCCAGGCATGGGGTAACTGAGATATCCCCAGGCTAATATAGTTTATGTATGGTATGACTGAGTTGTATGCTTTTTAGATGTTTTTAAGTATTGGATTTGTCACATTGTTTATCACTATTGTGAGCTGCTCCAAATCTTTGGAGAGGGGTGGCATACAAATCTAATAAATTATTATTTATTATTATTATTATTTTGGTTTACCTGCCAAGCCCTTTGTAAGGACCCGGGAACAGACAGATGTGAATGTTTGATGAGTAAAGCTGCCTTTTGCAATTGACTGGTGGTGAATTTGTCAATGCCGACGGTGTTGTAGTAGTGCTCCAATTGTGGGATTGCATTATGGCACCTATTACTCTTGATGATACCTTTGCTTTATTTTCCCCCACACGTTCTACTTCTATTTGTTGCAGATATTTGTTATTTTCTCCTGTTTTTTCTCTTCTCTTCTGTTTGTCTTCAGGCACTGCTACATCCAGACTTTTTTGGATTGTGGCAGCACTTGGAGACAAGCAGAAGAGAAAAACCAGAAGACAACATTATTATTATTATAAGTTTGGCTAGGTATCAGGACCTAGCTGTATACTCTACTCATAGAAAATTCTCCTCCATTCCTGCTCTAAACTTTTAATGACCTACTTATTTGTAGTATCTCGTGAGCCAAGAATCAATGAACCATCCTCCACAGCTATTATGATTCATTACCCCAGGAAATAAATCGGGGATGATGGGGAATGTTATCCTCCTTCCCTTGCAAAAGGCAGAGTTGTTTGCTAGGGTTTGCCTGAGTTCATCACAACAAACCGGATTGGATTTCAGAGATTTTTTTTTTAAAAAAAATATTGTTCAAAGGCACTTTGAAAGCAAAAACCTGACTTCAAAGGCTAGATGTTGTTATTTTGAATGAGTTTCACGACATGAAAGAAGTAATCAGGAGACAGTGACCCTCCAAATTGTTTTCACGCCACAAGGGTCCCTCAGAATCAGATGAGTTGAAACAAGATGTAATCTGGGATTATTGACATGCAATTTCATCATTTGATTCATATTGTGGCCTTTATATTCTGGATATGCAGAAAATAAATCTAGTTCAAAGATCACCGCTTGCAATTTACTGAGAACAATGCAAGAGAGGTAACGAGGGGATGGAGTGAATTCATAGAAAAAATTCTGGATAATACAGGTAAGTCTATTGCCCTTCCTTCCTACCTTCCTTCCTTCCTCCCTCCCTCCCTTCCTTCTTTCCTTCTTTCCTTCACTCCCTCCCTCCCTCCTATAGTGTTGCTATGGTTAGAATGCAGCATTGCAGGCAAACTCTGCCCACTGCTAGCAGTTCAATCCTGACTGGCTTCAGGTTGACTCAACCTTCCATCCTTCCAAAGTGGGTAAAATGGGGACTCAGATTGTTGGGGGAAATAGTAACTGACTTTGTAAACCACTTAGAGAGGGCTGGAAGGCAAGTGAAATGGTATATGAGTCTAAGTGCTATTGCTATCAATGATTTGCACTAAATTTGGGCGAACGATCCATTTAATTTGCATTCCAAGGCAAGCATCGATGGATGCTTAGTCCTCACCTTAGAACCACAATTGAGCCCAAAATTTCTTTTGCTAAGTGAGGTATTTGTTAAGTGAATTGTGCTCCACTGTTCCTGCCACCGTCAGTAAGGGAATCAGTGAAGGTGTCTGCTTGTCAGAACGTCGTTTCACAGGCTGGAAAAAAGCCTCTGAAATGGAGGTTTTACAGGCTGAAAAAGCAAGGCACAGAGTTCACAACCAACAAACCTGTTGCTAAGGTTCACCTCTGGGAACATCCACCCCCCCAATGAACTTTTTTCTTATTTTCCTCCCCAAAAACTAAAGTGCATTTTATACTCTGGTGCATCTTATAGCCAAGAAAATACGGTATTTTTAAGTCCCTCTTCTTCCTTTTTTTGGTGACCCAAGGACTAAAATGTTGACCAATTTCTTTTGCTTAGTTTGGAAGGAGGTTTTTTTTCAGTTAAAATGTTACAGAATGTTATGTCAAAATGTTAATGTTATGACTTCGCATAAGCACAGTAACTTTACTTGCATTCTTTAAAGTCTTATTTTTTTAAAAAAAAAGTTTCTAGTCTACATTGTAAGGAGGATATCATCAAAGTCCAGATGACAGGAAGAAAAAGGATGAAGGACCTGGAAAAAATATTGTGGTAGTGAATTCCTCATTGGGTAGGAATTTGAGCTCAATATGCTCCAACCAATATACTCCAACCACCAATACGTACTTGACAAAACAAAGCAAATAAAATAAAAACTAAAATAAACTTTTGATATTATCCAATTCAAAAAATTGGAAGTGTGCGGTTTGTAATTTCCTATGCTTTGACTGAATAACAGAATTGGAAGGGCGCCTCACCCGAACGCTTGCTCAAGAAATTGTTCCACCTGTTAATTGTTCTCAGTGTCAGGAAAATCCCTCTGGACTGAAATCAATAAAATCCTGATTGCAAAGGTCTGGTCCTGCAGGAGATTCTGTAGGATCTGACCTTCAAGTAGGAGATACAGTGGTACCTCTACTTAAGAACTTAATTCATTCCGTGACCAGGTTCTTAGGTAGAAAGGTTTGTAAGTAGAAGCAATTTTTCCCATAGGAATCAATGTAAAAGTAAATAATGCGTGCAAACCCATTAGGAAAGAAATAAAAGCTTGGAATTTGGGTGGGAGGAGGAGGAAGAAGAGGAGGAGGACAGTCGCTACCCAGAGCGAAGGGAGCGTTTCTTTTCTCTGGGCACTGGCAGAGGTTTATTCCCTTTCTAAGCACCCAGAGAAAGGAAAATGCTTCGTTCACTCTGGACTGCCAAAGCCTCCTTAAGCGCCACCGAAAGGCCCCAGAAAAGCCCGAGATGGCCGGGATTAAAGGGGGAGTGGCAGGAAACTGGCCGGGCCTTCGTGCCGCTCTCAAATTTCCGGGGAAATTTTTCCGGGCTTGGGTTCTTAAGTAGAAAATGGTTCTTAAGAAGAGGCAAAAAAATCTTGAACACCCGGTTCTTATCTAGAAAAGTTCTTAAGTAGAGGCGTTCTTAAGTGGTGGTACCACTGTCCTACACCATTTCAGACCAATGGCTCTGCAGTCTCTTGTGAAAAACTTCCAGGGATGGAGCATCTACAACTTCTGAAGGCAAATTGTTTCCAGTGTCAGGAAAACCCCTCTGTAATGGACTGAAATCAATAAGATCCTGCTTGTGAAGGTCAGATCCCTCTGCCTTCACGCACACACACACACGCACACACACACAAAGAGGGAGGGAGGGAGGCCTGCAACCAAGCCCCAGATCATTTATCATCTTTAGGATGATGGCGAGTAAGAGTCTTAGTCTGGGCCAGGGATGTTACAGAATGAAAACAGATCCTCGCAGCGAAAAGTGCCAACTGACAAAAGGTCTATAAATAATCACTTCCACCCGAGAGGAGCGGCTGTCATTACTGGGTGCCGGTGTGCCCCTGTCACACTCGGAAATCAAAACCCGCTCTTCATTTGCTAAAGTTGTCCGTGCCATTCCTCATTTGGAAAGCAATTCATCAGGCCTTTGGGCTGTTGGAAATTCATAAGCAAGGGGGGTGGGTGCTCTTCCACCCTCCCCATCCTCCACTCAGCCGCTTTGCCTTCTCTTTGCTGGACGGGCAACAAAAAGCACAGCTAGAGCTTTGCAAAAGGATCGTCATAAACAAGGTTGTTTTCCTGCAGCACAGCCGGCTGCCTGGTAAACAGGCTCTGGCCAATGGGGATGCATTGCTGTTGGAGAAAGCAGAGTTTGGGGTGGGGCGTGGGGGTGTGGCAGAGCAATTTTCAGAGCTCCCCCCCCCCAAGAGTCCCGGAGCTGCTTGCATTGCTTACAATTAAAGTTGCATCGCGTACTGTCACAATCTTGAGATTTGGTACAGTTTCCTTCACCTGGGAGAAGGTTCTTACTCTTACTCTTATCCAGTGTTTCTCAACCTTGGCTGTTTGAAGATGTGTGGACTTCAACTCCCAGAATTGGCTGGGGAATTCTGGGAGTTGAAGTCCACACATCTTCAAACGGCCAAGGTTGAGAAACACTGTGTCTTATCCTTTCATTCTTATTCCTAATCCTGTTTCTTATTCCTGTTCTCAGGGCGGCCTTCATAGTCAACCCAATGTTTTGACTAGGTTTATTTTATTTACTTTTATTTATTTGTTTGTTTTGTCAAGTATATATTGGTGGTATACAAAGATATAATAATATTTATATACCCAATACTAGTAAAAGAGAAACATGAGGACAGGGGACGGAAGGCACGCTGGTGCGCTTATGCACGTCCCTTACTGACCTCTTAGGAATTGGGAGAGGTCAACAGTGGTTAGTCTAAGGGTAAAGTTTTGGGGGTTAGGAGATGATACTACAAAGTCTGGTAGTGAGTTCCATGCATTAACTACTCATTTACTAAAGTCGTATTTCTTGCAGTCGAGTTTGGAGCGGTTTACTTTAAATTTGTATCTGTTGTGTGCTCTTGTGTTGTTGTGGTTGGAGCTGAAGTAGTCGTTGACAGGAAGGACTCTGTGTCTCTGTCTGTCTGTCTGTCTGTCTGTCTGTCTGTCTCTCTCTCTCTGTGTACGTATGTGAAGTCAGTCTTGGTTCCTGGCAATTGCCTGGAAAAGTCTCTAAAATTTTCTTGGTAAGATTTTGCCATTGCCCCCTTCCTAGGGTTGAGAGAGAGAGGGACTGGTTCAAGGTCACCCAGCTGGCTTTGTGCCCAGAAACAGTCCTCTGATTTCTAGCCTGGGACCAGACTGTTTTATCAAACCAGCTCTCAACATTCATAGTTAATATTAATTGGTCAAAGCCAGACAGGGTTATAAATAACTAAGGGCCTTGCATAAAACACCAGCACCTTCATAAATGCATTTGAAGAATTTTGCAGGGAAGGAGGAGGAAAAGAAGAAGGAGGAAGAGGAGGAGACGGGCGAGGAGAAGGAGAAGAAGGAGGAGGAGGAGGAGGAGGAGAAGAAGAAGAAGAAGAAGAAGAAGAAGAAGAAGAAGAAGAAGAAGAAGAAGAAGAAGAAGAAGAAAAGAGAGAGAAACATTAATTTATTCTTAAAGCTCTGGAGCTGGCAAGACCAGGTTTTATGCAGAGAAAGAAAGAACTTTTTCCAGCTAAAAAGTTTGGCTTCCCTCAATGCTAGTACTTAAAAAGCTTTTCACTGAATTCATTTTAGGTGAAATTACAGGATGGTTAAATAATCCCCCCCCCAAATGGTCCTGGAGTTAGAAAAATTGGTAAGATTGGATTAAAAAAAAAAGCTTAAAGTTTAAAGCTTAAAACAGTCCCAAGTTTAAAACAGGTCATCATTAAGTGTACACTTAGACTAAAATAATCACCAGGTTTTGAAATACAAATGTTGTCCTTTCGTTCATTTAGGGACCGTTCAAAGTTACAATAGCACTGAAAAAAGTGATTCATGACTGTTTTTCACCCTTAACAACCGCTGCACGTGGGCAAAATTCAGGTGCTTGGCCAGTGACTCATATTTATAACGGTCACAGTGCCCCTGGGTGGTACGATGACATTCAGAGTCAATGGAGGAAGCCAAATTCACTTAACAACCGTGTTACTAATTTAACAGCTGCAGTGGTTCACTTCACAACAGTGCAAGGAAGATCATAAAATGGAACAAAACTCTCTTAACAACTGTCCTGCTTAGCTGTGGACCTTTTGAGCTCCATTGTGAACTTTATTTATTTTTGATCTTTCTACATCTCACGCCGTGAACCTTTGCTTTCTGAATTTCATACATCCATGCAATAGAATTTCATACATCTTAACAATACTTTTCATCATCATCATCATCATCATCATCATCATCATCATCATCATCATAATTTATTAGATTTGTATGCCGCCCTCTCCGAAGATTTGTTTATCATTTCCTTTTTAATACATATTCTAATATCATTCTTCCATTTCTAAACCCTTCTAGCTCTTCTCTCACATTTCATTTCAATATCTTTTAATCTCCCCCCCTTATTTTATCTCTATTTTAATTCTCTTTTCTTCCCCCCCCCCCCTTTTTCCCCCCTGTTCTTTTCCTTCCATTCCAACAATCAACGATGTGGTCTTTTTCCCGTTTATCCATTTCTAGTGTTAATATATTTTACTTCATTTCTTTTTCAAGCAACAATCAAAAAATAATTTTTTCTTCTTTTTTCCTCTTTTCCGAATGATTCTTAATCTCCAATTCAAGCTGATTTTATCCTCTTAATTCCATCCCCTTTTTGTGCTCCTAATGTCGAGGGCTATCTGTAATTTTATTGAAAACCTATATTAGCATCGGTATTCCTTAAAGTCAAACAATATGACAGGCATCATCATAGCGTTCCGTAAATGACACGAACGCTACAATTTGCAAATGGGATCATTTGAGGTCGGGCTACCTGTGGCATTCCTTCTCTTCCCAAGAGTCCCATCGAGCATTAGCGCAAAACGCGGCCTGCACACCATTTTAAAACCCCTGAACATCTCTTTCTTCTCCCTTTCCCTCTGCGGAGTTTTCCTGTCCCTTTATGGTAGCTGGAAAGAAACTTCTCCCTGCCAACATATTTTGGGGGAAGCTGCTTGTCATCCATATCTCTCGAAGCACCTTGAGGTCAGCGGGGCCAGTTCTGAACGTGGCATCTTGGAGCCAAGCAGCTCCAGCTGAGAGAAACATGAAAATGCCTTTGGCGCAGTGGCTACAGATTGACAAGAAGGCCTGCTCCAGGGGCAGATTCCCAATTCCGCTCTTAAAGGCAGGACTTGAACTCACAGTCTCAGGGTGATTGGCATGAGTTATATTATCATGTTTTACTACTTAATTTAGATTATTATACTGCATTTTAACTATTTATCCAATTTGCCTTTATTTTATCCAATTTTATTGTATTTTAACCAGTCGCAGTTTTATGACGACCGATGT
Source organism: Erythrolamprus reginae (assembly GCF_031021105.1). NCBI lineage: Eukaryota > Metazoa > Chordata > Lepidosauria > Squamata > Dipsadidae > Erythrolamprus > Erythrolamprus reginae. The sequence continues at coordinate 24,411,239 of NC_091958.1, forward strand.
GGTCCATGCTTTTGCTTTGTATTGCATTTGTATTTATTAGATTTGTATGCCGCCCCTCTCTGAAGACTCGGGGCGGCTAACAACAATACAAAAAGACAATGTAAAACAAATCTAATATTAAAACAATCTAAAAAACCCCAATTTAAAGAACCACTCATACATACAAGCATACCATGTATTAATTCTATAAGCCTAGGGGGAAGGGAAATTTCAATTCCCCCATGCCTGACAACAGAGTTGGGTTTTAAGGAGCTTGCGAAAGGCAAGGAGGGTGGGGGCAACTCTGATATCTGGGGGGAGCTGGTTCCAGAGGGCCGGGGCCGCCACAGAGAAGGCTCTTCTCCTGGGTCCCGCCAAACGACATTGCTTAGTCGACGGGACCCGGAGAAGGCCAACTCTGTTGGACATAACCGGTCGCTGGGATTCGTGCGGCAGAAGGCGGTCCTGGAGATATGCTTCGACTGACTAATCAAATAAAGTTGATTGTTGGTGTTGGTGTTGTTGGTGTTGGTGATTAGCCTGAAGTCATCCAACTAGCTATCAAAGTCCCCAAAATGAGACTAAAATTCACAGTCTCCTGGTGATTGAACCAAAGTCACCCAGGTGGCTTCTATGACTAAAGCAGGACTAGAATTCACAGTCTCCTGGTGACTGGCCTGAAGTCACACAACCAACTTTCATTCCAAAGGACAGGACTGGAATATACAATTTCCTGGATGATTGAGCCAAAATCATGCAAACAGCTTTCATGCCTAAGGAGGGACTAGAATTCACAGTCTCCCTCTTTCTAACCTGACACCTTAACCCTCAGGCCAAGCTGGTTCTGTGTATATATTTGAGGTGAGCAACTTGTGTCCACCTGCAATCCTAACCCCAGAGCACACTGGACAATACACGAGCCTCCTATAACTCCTATAACTATCTCCTATAACTTTCAGGTGAAAAACACTAGGACAGTGATGGCAAACCTTTTTTGGTTCCCGTGCCAAAAGGGGGTCTATGCTGTCCCTGAAGCCTGGGATGGTGAAAAAACAGCCAAGAGGGCAAACCAGAAGTTTGGAAAAATGGCCTTCCGGTTTGCCCCTTGGGCTGCTTTTCGCACTCCATAGTTTTCAGGGAAGCTTCCTGAAGCCACAGAGTGCGAAAAACCGCCTAACAGGGAAACCGGAAGTCCATTTCCTGAACTTCCGGTTTGCCCATTGGGCATTTTTTTGCGCTCCAGGGCTTCAGGGAAGCTTTCCTGAAGCCTCTGGAGAGCGAAACAGCCTTTCTCCAAGGCCAAAAATCAGCTCGCTAGTGCATGCATGTGTATTGTACGTAGGGCAATGCCTCATGTGCCCTACGCATGCCAGCTGTGGCACCTGTGCCATAGGTTCACCATCACACCACTGGGAAATATTAACATCTGCCTAATCTGGAGAGCAACGGTCCCCAAACCTGGCCACTTTAAGACTTGTGGACTTCAACTCCCAGAATTCTCCAGCCAGCTTTGAAGTTGAAGTCTGCCAGTCTTAAAGTTGCCAAGTTTGAAGACCTCTGCTGGAGAGGAATAGGATGCCCCAGATTCAACCTCTCTTTTGGGGTCATAAAACTTCCTGAATCCATCAAGGAGGGAACCCAACCACTCCCAAGTCATAGAAACATAGAAACATAGAAGTCTGACGGCAGAAAAAGACCTCCTGGTCCATCTAGTCTGCCCTTATACTATTTCCTGTATTTTATCTTAGGATGGATATATGTTTATCCCAGGCATGTTTAAATTCAGTTACTGTGGATTTATCTACCATGTCTGCTGGAAGTTTGTTCCAAGGATCTACTACTCTTTCAGTAAAATAATATTTTCTCATGTTGCTTTTGATCTTTCCCCCAACTAACTTCAGATTGTGTCCCTTTGTTCTTGTGTTCACTTTCCTTTTAAAAACACTTCCCTCCTGGACCTTATTTAACCCTTTAATATATTTTAATGTTTCGATCATGTCCCCCCTTTTCCTTCTGTCCTCCAGACTATACAGATTGAGTTCATTAAGTCTTTCCTGATACGTTTTATGCTTAAGACCTTCCATCATTTTTGTAGCCCGTCTTTGGACCCCTCCCCTTCTCTACAAATGAAAGCTACTCCCCAAGCAAGTGACAAATTCAACAACACAATTAAATAAGCAGCCTGAGCCATTTCTCCCTTTTATGGCTTCTTAAATACTACAAAGTGAAAGATTTATATCTTTGATGATGACTGTAAATGGCTTTATCCTAAATTAGCCCTTTTGCATAACAAAGCCGCAGTTTTTTTTTTAAAAAAACTGATGGGTGCCGTAGATAAGGTTCCTATTTCTAAAAAGAGATGCCTTAACTTCTGAAAACACATTATTTTTATCCATTTTGCTCCGCTTCCTAATTTTACCTTGCCATGCCCCTTTAAATACAACTTTAGATTTCTCTAAACTTGAGGTTTCTCCAAAGCACCTCAATGCAGGACAAGAAGCCATGGATGCAAATTAGCCAAAGAAAGATTTATTTTATTTTATTTTATTTTATTTATTTTATTTATTATTTAGATTTGTATGCCGCCCCTCTCCGCAGACTCGGGGCGGCGATTACTTAGAATTAAGGTGACATTTCTTTAATTGTAAGAACAATTAATCAGTGGAATAACTTTCCCCCAGAAGTTGTGAATGCTCCAACGCTGGAAGATTTAAAAAAAAGAGATTCAGCCATTTGTCTGAAATGGTATATGGTTTCTGCTTGGGGTTGGACTAGGAGACCTCTAAGGTCCCTTCCAATTCTGTTGCTCTGCAGCCTAACAAAGTCACTTTTGTTTTCTAGAAACAGCCTTCATCCCCAATATTACTATTATTGAATTAATATGAATAAATATTACAATTAATGAATAGGAAATAAAGACAGATTTCAGAATAAATCTAAAGGCACACAGGGTACTTGCTGCACACCAAGCTGCATCTTCTACACCAGTGTTTCCCAACCTTGGCAACTGGAAGATATTTGGACTTCAACTCCCAGAATTCCCCAGCCAGCGAATGCTGGCTGGGGAATTCTGGGAGTTGAAGTCCAGATATCTTCCAGTTGCCAAGGTTGGGAAACACTGTTCTACACAGGTTCTGAAAACTAATAAAACTCTTTGGGATAGATCAACCTCTATCCCATAAAAATTTTGTATCTATATGAGTTGATAAATAATAACTACATAATTATTTAATTTCATCTAATCCAGTGTTTCCCAAAGTGTGGTATGCGTACCCCCAGGGGTACAGGAAGAGTTTGGTGGGGGTACATGTTCAGAAAAAGTTCTGAAATACATTTTGCCTTTTCCAACTTCATATTTGTTGTGGTTAGCTCTGGCCCTGCTCCTGCCCCAAGGACTGTGGATGTGGGGGAGACATCCACATGCCGCAGGCCTGTTTTGTCCCCCCCCCGGTGGAATCTGCTGATGAAGGCTCCTCTGACCAAGAAGACATGAGTGACAGGGACGAGGAGAGTGTGGCAGACAGCTCAGAAGGAGATCAATTATCTAGCTCCTCCTTGGATTCAGAACAAGAGTTAATGATACAGCCATGCATGCAGAGAGCGGTGCATAGGCAACAACAACTGAGAGATTATTATCAAAGAAAATGAGGCCACCTGTGGTTGGGTGGGGCTGTGGTAATTAGTGAGGCTGCTATAAATAGCAGCCTGTGGGTTTGGCCATTGTGGAGGATTATCTGATTGTTGTGTTTCGTGACTGCTTTACTCACTTTGATTTTTTGTGTGCTGATTTCCCCCCGCTTTGAAACTAAACCAGAGCAAATTGTGTTTCACTTTGTGAAAGAAGAAGGACTGTGAATTGCCTCACAGCTGCAAGATAAGTATCACAGAACTGATAAGGGACTTGTACAAATTACCAGTTTGTTTGGAGATGAGTGCTCTTTGCTATACCAAAAGAGGGCTTGGTTTAAGTGAATTTTCATTATAAAGAACATTGTTTTGAATTTTCAAACATGTGTGTGTCTGAAATTTGTACCTGTGAATTTTTGGGAGGATTCTACCAGAAAGCCCGACAGAACAATATTTATGTAAAGTTGTTTTTTCAGCATTTGTAGACATCAAGTCAAAAAAAGGGAACAGACTATTGGACGTGGAACCACATCTCAGATTAAAATTAACAACCAGGGAACCAAATTATGATGATCTGTAATCTGAGCACAAACGATTTCATCCTTCTCATTGATCCAAATAAATGTTATTTATAATATAACTTTTATTTATATTTTATTATGAATAATTTTATTTTTCATTTAATATTAGTTTGTGTGTGTACCAAAAAAAAGAAATAGGACAAAAATATTTTGATTGTTATTAAAATACATCCTTTTTTTTTTGACGAGGGGTACCAAGCATTACAAAAATTATAGAAGGGGCGCACATATGTCAAAAGTTTGGAAAACACTGATCTAATCCATACCAGTTCTATCATGCATCTCCAACTTTGATAAAAAATTCCCCTATTTGCTATCTCATTGCTTTCTTTGATTCTGATGATATTAACATTATTACAGTGCAGAAATAATATTTTCCAGTCTTTCTTCAGTAAAGATAAAGGTTCCCCTCCCACATATGTGCTAACCATTCCCGACTCTAGGGGGCAGTGCTCACCTCCGTTAGAAAGCCAGCGCTGTCTGAAGACGTCTGCATGGTCATGTGAGTGGATGATAGAGACTTTGAGGACCCTGTCTTAGATGCATGGGTCAGAAGAATGAAAGCCAGATATGAATATCTCTCTAGAAGGGGGTCTAGGCATTGAATATCTCTATGGGACATTGGATCACAACCTGGCAGTATATAAGACAGACTGATGGGGAAGGGGTGTGTGGAAAGACAACATTCGGCTAAATGCCGAAGGTGCACGGAACACTGTTACTTTCTCACCAAAGGTGGTCCCTATTTTACTACTTGCATTTTTTATGTGGTTTCAAACTGCTAGGTTGGCAGAAGCTGGGACAAGTAACGGGAGCTCACTCTGTTACATGGCGCTAGGGGTTCGAACTGCTGAACTACTGATCTTCTGATCGACAAACTCAGTGTCTTACCCATTGAGGGACACCGTCCCTTCTTCAGTAGCATCTTATTTTGGACAGAGTTCTGTTCCACCAAGAAGGACAATTTCATGTCTGCAAAGGATAATCCTTCACTTATGACCAGGGGTGAGCTCCAGTTGAATTTTGCTACCCCTAAGCATCCGCGTACACATCCCACTGTATTATTTCATTTCCCCATGTGCTCAGGACCACATTCACATCTTCGGATGAAGAGTAAATGTCAGCATTAAGACAAGGCGGGAGGGCTTCTTCCGATATGGAGATGCTGATTAAAAAATGGATGAAAATTGCATCATCAGTGGGTTCCTACCAGTGTGGCGCTATGGACCACACTGGTAATACCCCACCACTGCTTATGACCACAGTTGCTCCCCAAGCACAGAAAGGTTTGCCATCACTGTGTCAGCATTCCAAACAGCATCCGAGAAATAAATCAAAGTCCAAGGTTTTGCATTCTTCAAAGTTCCAATTTTCCAACAGGGTCATGTTAGCACAACTGGAGAAATCCGAATCTAAAGTCATGAGGGTATCTCCACCCGGGCTAGTGTTCATTTCCTTGCATCTCCCCCCACAAGCCCATCGCATGAACCATACGTCTTCGGCCAGTTTATCCTGCAACTCCCAGCAGCTTCCGGCCAGATGCTGAACGAAGGCTGACCTTGAGAACCTAAAAGGAATGTGTCATGGCATGCAGCCATTACCACCCCTAATTTCCCACAGCAAGAAACATTCCCAAAGAACATAGCATTGTTCTGTCTGGCCTGATCAATTACTGGGAATAATGACCCATTCACACTGTGATTCCAAAACAAAGTCTCTTTTTTAATCAAACAAAGTTCTGAAAAACAGGAGTTAAATCAATGGAAAGTGATTTTGGCTGCATCTCCCTCATTAGCCGGAGATAACGATGGCCCCGTCAGGGAGACTCACCAGAATAGAGTCATAAATCTCCCATTAATTGCCCCTTTTTCTTTGACAAAACACTCACACACAATCCCAGGGAATTTTCAGGGGTTTAGTGAAGCACAGGAAAGAAGATCCAAGGGAACAGATATGGCTCTCCATTCCGAGACTATGGCATCCATGCTGAACGTTGTCTTTCCACACACCCCATTCCCATCAGTCTGTCTTGTATACTGCCAGGGTGTGATCAAATGTCCCATAGAGATATTCAACGCCTAGACCTTTTTCTAAAGAGATATTCATGTCTGGCTCTCATTCTTCTGACCCTCGCATCTAAGACAGGATCCTCAAAGTCCCCATCATCACTGATTCAGACAATATCCTAACTGGGTGTTCTACAGTCTCTGGTGGTTCCCCAGTCTCCAATTCCCCTTTACTCTCAGACTCAGATGGCAAGAACACTGGCCTGCAATGTCAGCATTCCTCCGTCTCCTGGTCCCTGAAATCTGTGACCAGCTGAACCGGACGTGGACCATTCACAACAAGCATAATGTAGCAGGCCAAAACCTCCATGCATTCTGGCTTTGGCCTGACACACTGTCCTACAGTAATGGGCAGCCAAACTTTTTACTGTGGGTGTGGCTTATTTTGTGGGTGTGACTTAATGGTCATATGACTGGGTAGGAGTGGCTTCAACGATCATCATTGGGAATGGCTTGAACAATCGTCATCGTTAAAGTAAACTGTTAAGTCCTCGACTTACAACCTTACCAGTGTCGCTCGCTGGACAATTTGCTTCGTGTTTCCCACGTTCTCCTTCCTGGGTCGCCTCCCCCCCGCCTCAGGCTGGGTAGCTAGGCGAACGGGTGCTACCAGAAGCATAAATGCTGCCGGCGCCGCTTCAACCCACATCTTCTGCTTGCACTTCAGGTGGGAGGTGGCCGTGTGAGGCTGGAGGGGAGCTGGGCAGGAGAGAGGGAAGCTTGTCCGAGGCCAGGAAGGAGGAAAAAAGCAAGGAGCCCAGATGCAGCAGCAGCGGGGGGGGGGGGGGGGAAGGAGAGCCGAACTAAGACCAGTAATCCAGGAAGTGACAGCCGCCGATCAGCTGGAGCTGTGCATGGCCGCACGCATCTTCATTTCCACCGGTGGAACTTCATTCCAACCTGTCCTGCGTGCTTACACCGTTGTAACTTTGAAACATCACTAAATGATGCTTCAAAGTCACACTATACACTATACCAGTGTTTCCCAACCTTGGCCACTTGAAGAGATCTGGACTTCAACTCCCAGAATTCCCCAGCCAGCATTTGCTGGCTGGGGAATTCTGGGAGTTGAAATCCAGATCTCTTCAAGATGCTAAGGTTGGGAAACACTGCACTATACAATGTACACTAAATGTACATTTAGGACTATGTGTATTCTTTTTTGCTCTTTAATGTGTGTGTGTGTGTGTGTGTGTGTAAGGAGTAGAAGCATATTATTTCATTTCTTTCAGGCCATTCAGCTGGAAAACAAATCAGAGGAAAGTTATCATCTGCCAACGATGCTGAATCCAGCTTCTCTAAACTGTCTATTAAACTGACAATTGTCTAAGTACAGAATGGGGTGGTGGTGGTTTGGATCAGGAAGGCTTCCAAGAGTAACAATTCTCCCCCCAGGGGATATTGTTGAAATGTCCCAGCCGCTTTTGGCAAAGTCCAAGGTGCAAGCATTTCGCTTATGGAATAAAGAGAAACTGTGGGGAGAGGAACAAGAATCCAGGAACCAGGCAGGACCAGGCGATGGACAGAAAGGGCGAACGAGAGACGGAGAAATACCCCGACTGCCAAACTGTGCAACCTTTTAAACTGCAGTACGAAAAATGGCTCAATGCTTCTCAATTCTATGCCCCATTTATAGAGTTTCCCTATTTTCTGCCAAAGGTTTTCATTCATATTTGCAACTCAACCTCCCGGCAGATTCTGTTCCTTTGCCTCAGTTCTTTGCTTTTGGAAATTTTTTCTTGCTGGGCGGCAAAACTCACAATCCAGCAAGGAACAAAATACCCTACACAACTAGAATACTTTTGCAACATAATACCCTACGCCAATGTTTTTCAACCAGTGTGCCGTGGCACATTAGTGTGCCGCGAGACATGGTCAGGTGTGCCGCGAAGCTCAGAGAGAGAAAGAAAACAAGAGAGAGAGAAAGAAAGAGAGAGAAAGAGAGAAAGAAAGAAAGAGCAAGAGAGAGAGAAAGAAAACAAGAGAGAAAGCAAGCAAGAGAAAGCAAGCAAGAGAGAGAGAAAGAGAACAAGAGAGAAAGAAAGCAAGAGAGAGAGCAAGAGAGAGAAAGAAAGAGAGGGAGGGAAGGTGGGAGGGAGAGAGAAAGAGAGCAAAAAAGAGGAAAGAAGGAAGAGAGAGAAAGAGGGATGGAGAGAGAAAAAAAAGACAGAGGGAGAGAGAAATAGAGCAAAAGGGAGGAAGAGAGAGAACTCTTTTGTCCAAACTTTTTTAGCCGCCCCCCCCCCCTCAATGTGCCCCATAGTTTTGTAAATGTAAAAAATGTGCCGCGGCTCAAAAAAGGTTGAAAATCACTGCCCTACGCAACTAGACTTACAATGCTAGGTTTAGAAAGCTTAGAACTACGTCGCCTTAAATATGACCTGAGCACAGCCCATAAAATAATCTGCTATGACGTCCTTCCTGTCAACGACTACGTCAACCACCACAACACACGAGCACACAACAGATACAAACTTAAAGTAAACAACTCTAAACTCGACTGCGGGAAATACGACTTTAGTAACCGAGTAGTTGATGCATAGAACTCACTACCAGACTCTCTAGTATCATCACCAACCCCCCCAAAACTTTACCCTCAGACTATCCACTGTTGACCTCTCCCGATTCCTAAGAGGTCAGTAAGGGCCATGCATAAGTGCATCAGTGTGCCCTCCATCCCCTGTCCTAATATTTCTCTCTTACTAGTGTCATGTATATAAATATTGTTATATCTTTGTACACCACCAATATAATAATAATAATCAATACTAATAATTTATTTTATGCCGCCCCTCTCTGAAGACTCGGGGCGGCTCACAACAATAATAAAAGACAATAGAATAATAGAACAAATCTAATATTAAAAAGAGATATATAAATATATATATAAATATATATATATAAAATATGTACTTGACAAAACAATAAAATAAATAAATAAAATCAAAGTGAGGACCTAATTCCGGCAGGCATGGGATTAGGAATGACTGACAGTATGCATGTTTTTAAAGGGGTTATTAATGTATTTTATATTGGTTTTTTAAAAACTTCTAAAAAACATTTTTATTGAATACAAACATTAAAAAAGAACATTTAAAACATTAAAATACAAACTTTAAACAAAATTATATAAACAAAACAAAGAAAAAAAGAGAAAGCAACCCCCCCCCCCCAGACAAACAAAAACAATACATTGAACCTTTATAACCCTTCTGCGGTAAATTGTGTTGATGTCATACAGTATTTCCATGTACTGTATATACATTTAAGTTAAACTGTACTCCCTCTACAGTTTTCAATTCTCAATCTATACAGTATAACTATTTATACCACCTCTTATCATATACTTAAATTATATATATGTTGTGTTTGGCTCTGGCCCAGCTCCTGCCCCACGGAATGGGGAGGTGGATGCAGGGGAAAATTCAATATGTCACAGGCCTGTGTTATTGCCGACAGAATCAATTCAGAGTTTAGTTTCATCGGACGAAGAAGGTGGGAGTGACTCGGCAGAGGAGGGCTTGGCACACAGCCCAGGCAGTCACTCTCCCTTATCTTCCGTTGATTCAGATGATGACATTTTGGACCCACGCAAGCGCAGAATTATGTGTAGAAGAGACCAAATAAGAACATATTACAGGAAATAAGGGAGGCCACCTGTGTTTAGGTGAGGCTCCAGTAATTAGGGCTGCTGCTATAAATAGCAGCATGTGGGTTTGGCCGTTGTGGAAGAATATCTGATCGGAGTTCATCAGGAATCTTGTGTTGCTGGACTTTGTTGCTTTTTCACGCCTTTGAAACCAAAGCAGAGCAACGTGTGTGTGTGTGTGTGTGTGTGTGTGTCTCACTTCGTTGGAAGAAGAAGGGGTGTGAAGTTTCTTCACAGCTGCTAGCTAAGTACTTAATGACTGCTTAAGGGAAATTGTACAGACTACCCGGTTGTTTTGGGATGAGTGCTCTTTGCAATACAAAAAGAGTGCTTCGTTTATTTTGACTTTTGTGATGAAGAACATTGTTTTGAATTTTCAAACGTGTGTGTGTCTCAAATTTGTACCCTTGAATTTTCGGGAGGCTCCTATCAGAGGGCCCGGCAGAATAATATATATATATACACATTTATTATTTATTTATTATTAATTGGACTTTTATGCCGCCCCTCTCCGAGGACTCGGGGCGGCTCACAACATATAATAAAACAATACATAACATTTCGGGTCCAATTAATTAAATATATAATCTAAAACTAAAAACCTTAAAAAAAACCCAGTCATTCCCATTCAATCATTTTCTCTCAGTCCATTCATCGGCCAGGGAGCAAGAATCTAATGGCCCCAGGCCTGGCAATAGAAGTGAGTCTTGAGACTTGTGGAAGGCGAGGAGGGTGGGGGCAGTACGAATCGCTTCCCCTAGGTCCCACCCACCGGCATTGTCTAGCTGACAGGATCTGGAGAAGGCCAACTCTGTGGGACCTAACGGGTCGCTGGGATTCATGCGGCAAAAAAATAATATAAAATAAATGTATTTTATATTGTTATTTGCTGTTTTATTGCTATTATATATTACGTTGCTTTTTAATGTACAGTGTTCCCTCAATTTCCGCGGGTTCGCACTTCACGAATAGCCTATACCACGGTTTTTCAAAAAATATGAATTAAAAAATATTTCACGTTTTTTTTCCTATACCACGGTTTTCCCCACCCAATGATGTCATATGTCATCGCCAAACTAATAATTTTTGCAAATAAATAACAAAAAAAATAATTATTGTTAATAAATAATTATGTTTATAAATATCAGGATCACTAAGTGTCTTATTCAATGGTAAGTAACAGTAATAATGGTGAGTAAATGGTTGTTAAGGGAATGGGAAATGGTAATTTAGGGGTTTAAAGTGTTAAAGGAAGGCTTGTGATACTGTCCATAGCCAAAAATGGTGTTTTTACTTCCACATCTCTACTTCGCGGAAATTCGACTTTCGCGGGCGGTCTCGGAACGCATCCCCCGCGGAAATCGAGGGAACACTGTATTGTGATTATTGTGAAGGCACCCAGTCTTATTGGAATAGGGAGGCATATAAATGTCACAAACAAACAAACACACAAACAAACAAGCAGTAAGAGGACATGGTGCGTGCTTGAATTGTAAGGGGTGGTAGGAGGGAATGCAGTTTACAGCTGCAATTGAGCCTGACAATTCTGTTGCTAAGGGAGGTTGGACTAGAAGACCTCCAAGGTCCCTTCGCACTCTGTCATTGTATGTGTCAAGCTGAAGCCAGAAGACTTAGAGGTTTGGGCCTGCCACATCATGCTATGTTATTTTGGAAGGTTACTTGCTGGGGGGAGGGGTGTGGTGCCTGCATGCTGTGACACATTCCTTTTAGATTCTCAAGGTCAGCCTTTGTTCAGCATCTGGCTGGAAGCTGCTGGGAGTTGCAGGATACGCTGGCAGAAGATGCATAGCTCAGGTGATGGGATTGTGGGAGGAGATGCAAGGAAATGAACTCTAACCTGGGTGGAGATGTCCTCATGACTTTAGATTCGGGTTTCTCCAGTTGTGCTAACATGGCCCTGTTAATAAATTGGAACTTTGAAGAAGGCGAAACCTTGGACTCTGATTTATCTCTCGGATGCTCTTTGGAACGCTTACAGTAAACTGGATCTCAAGTCACAAAGGTATCAGTTAGAGTTCACTGAACCTAATTCTATAAGGGTCTTTTGCTTGAGCAGGGAGCTGGACTTGAAGACCTCCAAGGCAGTGGTGGGATTATTATTACCGTGTTTCACCAAAAATAAGACAGCGTCTTATATTAATTTTTGCTCCCAAAGATGTGCTACGTCTTATTTTCAGGGGATGTCTTATTTTTTTTTCAATGAATTGTATCCTGTATCCTGCTGCAGCAAAAACACATCCAAACACGCAGCTGCATGTTGGATGCATATTGGATGTTTTTTAAATCTGATTGATGCAGCATTTCGCAATGCAATTTATGGACAGCAGTGTTATATATGTTCTGTTTAGGAATGCTGCGAAATGATACATCTCCTACGCAGTGTTCCCTCTAATTTTTTGGGGGGGTGGGCGGAAAAGTATAGTGTCTGAGCGGCAGTCCCTTTGGGACTGGGCGGCACTCTTTCCCTCTCACTCTTTCCCTCGCGGCTTCTGGGCAGGTTTGAAAAACTCTGAGTTGATGATGATTTTTAAGTGAGCCATTGCTCACTGCTCAGCTTAGAGGAAACTATGCTCCTACGTCTTACTTTCAGGGGATGCCTTATATTAGGCAACTCTACGAAACCTCTCCCATGTCTTACTTTTGGGGGTGACTTATTTTCGGGAATCAGGTTTTGTGGCAGGGAAAAGTTACCGCAAAATCCCCATTTCTTCCCAGGAGACTCAGGAGGCAGAGAATAGATGGGGGCGGGGCCAATCAGAGGTGATATTTACCAGTTCTCCAAACTGCTCAACTACTCAAAATTCTCACTATTGGTTCTCCAGAACTGGTCAGAGCCTTCTGAAACCCACCTCTGCTCCAAGGTCCCTTCCCACTCGGTTATTCTAAGTCCGCTATTGGATGGCACATAATCAGAAGTAGGCTGCAAAGTGGACAGGTGTCCGTGCATGCTTTTGCTACCTGCCCAGGTGCAGTAGCAGAATTGAGCTGGACTTTGCTAGTACTCAGAGCCATGGGGGCGAGCACACATCACCGTTCCACCTTAGCAGCCCACCTCCGCACATAATCAACCAGCCCAATCAAGCCACACACAACAAATAGGTTGCCAGATGTTGTGATTCAGTCTGAGGCTCCTCAGGGAACGGCTGGAACTCTGCCGGCTCCATGCTCAGAGGGGGAGGGGGAGGAACAGGAGGAGGAGGAGGACCAGGCAGACGGGGAAGAGGAATGTCAGGACGAGAAGGAGGGGGAACAGCCTGAGACCCCCGGGGGGGAGCTCTCCCCAGCGAGTAGCCTGGAGTCATTAGATGAGAACGCACAAGCCATCATAGATATGAGGCAGAGAAGGGCAGCACAACGAAGGGGACAATTAGCCAGGTATTTCCATCCCTAATAGGCAACAGCTGGGTTTGGGTGTGGTTCTCCTCAGAAAGGTTGAAAAGGCAGGCCCGCCCTTCCTGTATTGTGGAGAGTTATCTTTTGGGAGTCCTGTGACCTTGCTTCGATCCTTGGCGTCTCTGATTCTGGCTTGTGGCCTCGAAGGCTGAAAACTTGGGGGAGGCGTGGGTTTTATTATCTACAGTGGTGTGTGTGCCAGCAAGAAGCCTGTTGTATTGTCTGGCCGTCGTGACTCTTCTGTGAAGCTTCACAGCATTCCAGTTTGTAAGAACAGTTTTTGTTATCTGTGTTTGTTTTCAAAGATATAAAATGACTTTGCTTTTTACCAGCGTGTCTGGCTACTCTTTTTAGTTGGTGTTGGCGTCTGGGGGAACCCAGACAGAACACCAGAAAAGCAAACACTCCCCTTAAACCACCTTTTTCACGCCTGAAAAGGGCATGAGTTTTCAGCGTAAACGATGAAGGCTTGCACACCCAGGAAAAGCACTAGGTGTGATTCACTCCTTTAGTCCTGACTCCCCACGTCAGGGTGGAAGGGGTGAAATGCAGGCGCCAGCCTTTTTCTTGTGAAATGTGGCAGGCAGGAAGGAGACGCCGAGAGTTTGCAAGGACGTGAAGTTGGAGAAACGTATTTTGTTGATTATTCACACCCTTTCGGTTTGGTGGAGTCGCCCACTCACTGTGGATCTCTGCCCGCGAAGCCATTCCGCTAAGAAACCCAGTTAATGGAAGCTTTGAAATAAAAGCCTTCTTTCTCTCATCCAAGTTTCCGCAGGCGTCTCCCCCCACACAGGGGTGGGTTCTGGCTTACCTCACTGCCACTTCATCCCTTGATGCAACGTGTGGTTGTGCGCACATGCGCAGTGCTAAGAAGCCAGCTTCTGCCAGTGCATAGAAGCAAAAAACAAGATGGCGGTGTCTATGGCGCCACTGGGAGAGCCAGTTCGGGGTCCTAGCAATCCAGGCCAGCAAGTGACTACCGGTTCCATAAAACCAGTCCGAACAGGGAGGAACCCACGTCTGCCCCACATCTCCCCTTCACGGGATGTGAGAACCAGCTTGGAAGAGAGGCTGAAGAAGAGAAGCTGCCCAAGGAAGGATTAGATAAGAGGGAGAGGATCCCACAACATGGCGGAGAAAGGAAACGAGGAAGGATCTGCCCTAATTTATCAGGCAGTAAAAACAGATGGTGGGAGATTCGTACTTTCATGCAGTCAAGGGTCTGTCCATGGAGTCTTACGATAACAGAATGAGCTCATCTTGTCGTATTTCCTGCCTCACCTTCTTGTTCCTTCAATCAGATGATGTGCAGATATAGTGAACTTCATTTCCCATAATACCCGGCTATTTTAAGGCACCAGAGGAGGAGAGAAGTATGAAGGGAACTGTTCTAAGCATCCCACGGGGCCAGATCTAACTAAGCACCCCGTGGGCCAGTTCTACACACCCCACAGGCAGTGAAGGGCTATCCAAATTTTTACTACCACCCTGTGGCCGGGGCTTATGCATTTTCTTTCAACATCTTTCAGTGCAAATTGGGTGCTCTGGGGTGGAGCTCCGTTTTTGCTACCCCACTGCGTTTCCCCCCCGTCCTGGCATTAGCCCCCCCCCTGCGTGCCCACAGGCCAGTTCTACACACACTGCGGGTCAGTTCTAAGCATCCCGCAGGCCAGGTCTTAGCACTCCATGAGGCTGTTCTAAGCATCCCACAGGGCCAGATCTAACTAAGCACCCTGTGGGCCAAATCTAAGCACCCTGTGGCCCACCTATGGCCCCCGGGCCTTGACCTCTGCATTGGAGAGATGGATCTATGGAGATGGCTCTATGGAATCAACTCTCCCCCCACCCATATCCGTGCTGCTCCCACCCGGCCGGCTTTTCATAAGGCTGTGCCGGCAGGCCTGGGCCCCTAAATCAACCAATCAAGAATGGCACGTACATGTGTGGTTGAGTTGTTCTACTATGAGTTTTAATTAGGGTTTTAGAACTTAAGATTGTTTTTTTCTTGACTTCTTTTTATTGTTGTTTGTAATTTATATCGTTGTAAGCCGCCCTGAGTCCTTTGTGATTGGGCAGCTTAAAAGTAAAATTAAATAAATAAATAAACAAATACTTTAAAAGAAATCTGTCCGATTGCTTTGTGAGAAAGGCAACCTGATTTATTGTGCATACATGGAAGGAAAGCTTGAGAAAGAGAACTGATTCTGCTCATTGTTATAATAATAATAATAATAATAATAATAATAATAATAATAATAATAATAATAATGCCCAGCTGCTGCAAAAAGATTGCACAGGTTGGCTATAAGCATAGACATGATGCTGTGGCACAGATGATCCACTGGAATTTGTGCCAGAACTACCATCTACCAGTGGCAAAGAACTGGTGGGATCATAAGCCCAAAAAAGTGGTCGAAAATGAGCAAGCAAAACTACTGTGGGACTTCCGACTTCAGACTGACCGAATTCTGAAGCATAACACACGAGACATCCTGATTGTGGAGAAAAAGAAAGTATGGATCATCGACATCACAATCCCAGAGGACAGCAGAATTGAGGAGAAGCAGCTAGAGAAATTAGTGAAATACGAAGATCTAAAAATCGAGCTGCAACGACTCTGGCATAAGCAAGTGAAAGTGGTCCCAGTGGTACTTGGCACGCTGGGCGCAGTGCTAAAGGATCTCAGTGGACATTTGAAAACCATCGGAATTGACAAAATCTCCATCTGTCAATTGCAAAAGGTCGCTTTACTGGGATCGGCAAACATAAATTCGCCGCTACATCGCACAGTCTTAGCTGCTTGGGAAGCGCCCGACTGGTGATGAAATACAAAATCCAGCATAGTGATCTAGTTTGCTGTTTTATATTGACATAATAATAATAATGATGATGATGATAATAATAATAATTATTATTATTAATTAGATTTGTATGCCACCCTTTTTCAACTGCAAACGTGTTTAAATCGCTTTTCACAAGAGCCTGAAGACCTGTCTATGTCGCCACCAGGCACGGAGCAACTAATGTATCCCCCTATGTGCCTAATGCAAATTTTTCAACTTTTAAAAATATTATATTACAGTATATTAAACCTTTTTTGTTTAGTCAGGTATTATAATTGTCTGTTTAAACTTATTAACACTCGGAGCAGCTCACAACAACAATAAAACAATATAGAAACAAATCCAATAATTAAAACTGCAGCTAAAACCCATTATCGATACTACACCATGATATCCACTCATAGCTTTAATGGTCAGAAAGGGGGATACATTAGTTGCTCCATGCCTGGCAACACAGATAGGTCTTCAGGCTCTTGTGAAAAGCGATTTAAGCACGTTTACGATTGAAAAAGGGCAGGCCTCAAGCCCATGTTGGCCCTGTGCAACAGCCTTGCTCAGCGTCAAAACCTGGACTCCCCAACCGACCAGAAGTTTACAACATCTTATAAATAGCACAAGAGAAGGTTGTGTAAACGCGCAGGAGTGAATCTAAATATTTAACGTGTTAAACAAACGAGGCTCTAAAACATTTTCAAAATCCATTATGTTTCCCACACTGTGGCCTGTGTCAGCTTGTATAAATACTGCAAAAGCAAGAGAGGGAAGCTGTTAGTTTAACAGATTCACAGAGTTAGAAGGGACCTTGTAGGTCATCTAGTCCAACCCCAGGCCCAAGCAGGAGAATGTACACCAGAGAAGGCAAACCTTTCTTGGTTTGCATGCCAAAGGGGGGGGGGGTCATGTGCCCACGTGCCCACACTCATAATTCCATGCCACCCCATGAATGTGCATGTGACAACCCCGCCCTGCTCCCAGCACATGATGGCACATCTGTTTTTCAGTCTCTCAGTTTGGGGAGGGCGGAAATGGCCTCCGCCCCCAGAGGACACCCCCCCCAGAGGCAGAAAATGGCCCATTTGCCAACTTCCAGTTAAACTAGAAGGCTGGGGGGGGGGGTTGCTCTCCCCAACAGGCGCAAGTTCCTCATCACCACCACTACTGGTGCATTTGCACATGCAGCTGTGGGTGAACGGCGGGTGAAGATGCACAGGAAGCCAAAACTCATGTAAGGACGCTGTCGCACAAGAGATTTTGCTGATTTTCGGCAAAAAATGCAGAAAATTGGCAAAATCTCTTGTGTATGAGCGTCCACACACGAGATTTGGTTTCTGCGTATTTGGCTTTTGGCAAATCTTCTACCGGTTCTGCGTAGCTGCCCAAAATTTTTTTACTGGTTCTGGATGCCTGACGATACCCGTAGGAGCCCATCACTGCCTGCAATCCTCTGCCAGTGAAAACAGAGCTCATATATATTATATGGCTTGTGTTTTTACTGAATTTTTAAAATTAAAATTGAGGGAGACTAGGATTTCGGCCTTGTTCTGGTTTCATCAGCTAGCCATAGCCTTACTGGGATTTGACCTTGTAGCTCTCTATATATATTATTACTATATACATACATACATACATACATACATACATACATACATACATACATACATACATATAATATTATTTATTTTATTTTTATTTATTATTATTATTTATTATTAATATATTATATACATATATATATATTATTAAGCACTTATGTATTTCAAAGGAAAATGTATAGATAGATAGATAGATAGATAGATAGGTAGGTAGGTAGGTAGGTAGGTAGGTAGATAGATAGATAGATAGATAGATAGATGATAGATATACATTTTTTTAAAATACATAAGTGCTTAATAAATAGTGTATTGTCTGAATCAATTTGCTTATACAAAGTATTAATGATTGTATTGGTAATGTTCTGTCTGGGTTCCCCCAGACCTCAACACCAACTGGAAAAAACAGCCAGACACTCTGGTAAAAGCAAAAGTACTTTATAGCTGGAAAAAATAAACACAGAGGAAAACCTGTTCTTCCCAACAGACAGGCTATAATACTTTACAGCAGAGTCCTGATGTCCAGACAATACAGCAAGCTTCTTGCTGGTACACCCACCCCAAGGTTTCAGTAGTCAAAGGCACAAACCAGGATTCCAAGACGCCAAAGTTCACAGCCAGGTCCCAAGACTCTCAAAGATAAAACTCCACAAGCCAGGAAGGGTGGGTCTGCCTTTTAGCCTTTCCAAAGAGCACCACACCCAAACCCAGCTGTTGCCTCTTTAATGCTGAAAGTACCTAGCCAATTGGTCCCTTCGCTGTGTAGCTCTTCTCTGTCGCAGATCAATTATGGCTTGTGCATTTTCCTCTAAGGAATCCAGGCTGCTTGCTGGGGAGAGCTCCCTCTGGGGGGACTCTGGCTGTCCTCCCTCTTCTTCAGCCTGGGATTCCTCCTCCTCGTCTGCCTGCACCTCCTGTTCCTCATCCTCTCCCTCTGAGCTGGAAACCGACAGAAGATCAGCCGTTCCCTGAGGGGCCTCAGACGGAACCACAACAGGTAATGATACTTGTACTACTGCTACTACTGCTGCTACTACTACTATGACTAATAATAATATCAACAACAGCAACAACACAACAACCATAATAATACAGTACTAATGTTTGATTGTATATAATGAAATTGTTGCATCACTTACTTATACATCAGTAATTTTTAATCCTCTAATTTCTACTGCTTTTATCTAATCACTGATAAAACAAATACCATGTTAAAAATATACTGTTTCTTCCTTAACCTTTATTAATAGTGTCAATCTATTCATCTCTACACACTCTTAATATTTTTCTCATTATACTTTCATCTGTATCTTCGTTTTTCCAATATTGTGCAAATACAATTCTTGCTGCTGTCAGCACATGTATTATTAAATATATAATATATAAAGTCCACAAACATTAAAGTCATCAAGTCTGGAAACCTTTGTTTTATAGTTTAGCACAGGGGTCTCCAAACTCGGCAACTTTAAGACTTGTGGATTTTAACTTCCAGAATTCTCCAGCCAGCTGAAGCCAGACTAAAAGTTGTCAAGTTTGAAGACCTCTGGTTTAGCATCATGTGGAAATCCAACTGTCAATTTAAAATAAACCCAACCTGCCTTAATTTGTCACGTTTTATCTGATGGAAACTGGGTCGCCCCAATAGTCTCTCTGGCCCAGCATCTTAGTTGCTCTTATTTTTGGAAGTGACACCAAGAGCCACTTTCAAAGCCAAGAGGCTGCCATGAACTTGATCGCATTTGCTTGGCGGTGTTTTCCAGGAAGTGATATTCAGAGGAAACCCGCTAAAATTAGATTTCTGTTGTATTGATCCCGGTAGGGTCTATTTTGAAGCACAAATGAGTCAGGATCCAAGTTGTTTCTTAAGTTAAATACAGTGATACCTCTACTTAAGAACTTAATTCGTTCCATGACCAGGTTCTTAAGTAGAAAAGTTCTTAAGTAGAAGCAATTTTTTCCATAGGAATCAATGTAAAAGCAAATACAGTAGTCCCTCACCTATCGCTGGTGTTACGTTCCAGACCTGGCCGCGATAGGTGAAATCCGCGATGGGGAATTTATCGACTGATAGTACTTATTTAAGTATTTATATTGTAATTGTTTGGTACGTTTTCATTGTTTTAAGTGTTTATAAACCCTTCCCACACAGTATTTATTTTAGGTACAGTATTTAAATACAGTATTTACAATTTTAGATATATTTTTTTAAAAAAACCTGCCGATCGAGTTCGGCGGGCTGTTTAAATCTGCCGATCAACTTCCTCAGAAACCCGCGAACCAGCGAAGATCCGCGAATGATTTCTCTCATTAATATTTCTTGAAAACCCGCGATGAAGTGAAGCCGCAGTAGGTGAAGCGCGGTATAGCGAGGGACTACTGTAATGCGTGCAAACCTATTAGGAAAGAAATAAAAGCTCGGAATTTGGGTGGGTGGAGAAGGAGGAAGAAGAGGAGGAGGAGAGTCGGTGCCAAAGGAAGAAGGTGAGGTGAGGGGAATCAAAAAACATCCGAAACTTTAAGGCTTAAAAAAAAAAAAGAGGGACTCTGAGGTGGCGAGGAGCATGCGCCTTCCATACACCCGGCGTGAGGCTGCCTCCTATATACTGCGCTAGAGAGAGAAACCCAGGCAGGTGAGAGGGGGGAACCTCCCGCTCCTTTGACCGAAAGGTGGCTGCTGCTGTTGCTGCTACCTGCTTCCTCTTCCTTCCCATGCTGAAGGGCTTCCCTCTTCTCTCGCTTGCTCGCTTAGTAGCCAGTGCCTTTCCTTCACTGTGCTGACTCTTCAGCTTGGCTGAAGCTGAGTTGATTCGGCTGGGGCGAAGCACCCCCTTTTGCCTTTCCGCACCCAGACGCTCCAGGAGGCAACCTCACACCAGGTGTGTCGGAGGCAGCGCCAGGGAATCACCACAGCGAAGTGGTTTATTTCCTCTCCAAGTGCCCAGAGAAAGGAAAATGCTCCATTTGCTCTGGGCTGCCAAAGCCTCTTGAGCGCCACTGAAAGGCTTCTCTGGCAGCCCAGAAAGGCCCGAGATTTATTTTATTTATTTATTTATTTTATTTATTCGATTTTTATGCCATTCTCCTTAGACTCAGGGCAGCTTACAACATGTTAGCAATAGCACTTTTTTTAAACAGAGCCAGACTATTGCCCCCACAATTCGGGTCCTCATTTTACCCACCTTGGAAGGATGGAAGGCTGAGTCAACCTGGAGCCGGTGATGAGATTTGAACCGCTGACCTTCAGATCTACAGTCAGCTTCAGTGGCCTGCAGTACAGCACTCTACCCGCTGCGCCACCCCGGGATGGCCACCCCGAGATGGCCGGGATTGAAGGGGGAATGGCAGGAAACTGTCTGGGCCTTCATGCCGCTCTCAAATTTCCTGGGAAATTTTTCCGGGCTCAGATTCTTAAGTAGAAAATGATTCTTAAGAAGAGGCAAAAAAAATCTTGAGCACCGGGTTCTTACCTAGAAAATTACTTAAGTAGAGGCGTTCTTAAGTAGAGGTACCACTGTATTCCTTTCAAAATCCTTGATTTAGCACAATATCTAACAGAACACATTCAAATCTCTCCTCTGTTCACATTGACTTGGAAATCATTTCTCTGTTATACAACGAGAAGCATTCCTCAATAAATTTATTAAGGCCCCACAATCCTTAATGGGTTAGCCTGAATGTATGAGTTAACATGATGAAGCAATATGGATTTTTCTCCATTTTAAAAAAGAAAGGCACCCCCAGAATCACTTTTTCAGGCTATAAGCTTTATAAAGAGGACCAGATATGGCTTCGTGGTTTACATTTGTCAGGCAGGGCTGATCTCCTTAGTCAGAACTTGGCAAAAATAGATTTTTTTAATGCTGACTTGAGTGAAGTCACTTACAACAGAAAATCTACCTCCCTGGGATGATTAAAATCTCTCTCTCTCTCCCTTACTTCACATTTGGATTTTAGCCTTTGCTCAACTTTTCCAAGTTAATAGAGCATTATGCCACAAAGAAGAAGGGGGTCAAATTATTTTCCAAAACACGGGAGGCCAGGACAAGAAATAATAGTTGGAAACTACTCAAAGAGAGAAGTAACCTAGAATTAAGGAGAAACTTCCTGACAGTGAGCACAATTAACCAGTGGAACAGCTGGCCTCCAGAAATCGTGGCTGCTCTATCACTGGATGTTTTAAAGAAGAGACTAGATGGTCGCTTGTCTGAGGTTCTCCTGCCTGAGCAGGGAGCTGGACTAGAAGACCTCCAAGGTCCCTTCCAGATTCTATTCTATTCTGTTCTCCTCTGTTCTGTTCTCTTCTCTTCTCTTCTCTTCTATTCTCTGTTCTGTTGTTTTCTGTTGTTTTCTGTTCTGTTCAATCCCATCCCATCCCATCCTATGTATAAGTAAGGTTCTACATTTAGGCAAAAAGAACAAAATGCAGTTACAGTATATGTGGTACCTTGCTCAACAGTAGTAACTGTGAACGGGTTCCTGGATTGCTAATGGACAACCATTTAAATATGAGCCAGCAGTGTGCAGCAGCTGCCAAAATATCCAATCAAGATTATGTGAAGTGTTAATACCACCTTATAATGCCTTGGTAAGGCCACACTTGGAATACTGCATTCAGTTTTGGTTACCACGATGTAAAAAGAATGTTGACACACTAGAAAGAACGCAGAGAAGAGCCACAAAGATGATTAGGGGATTGGAGGCTAAATCGTATGAAAAACAGTTGCAGGAACTGGATATGTCTAGTTTAATGAAAATAAGGAGTTGAGGTGACATTATAGCAGTGTTCCAATATCTCAGGGGTTGCCACAAAGAAGAGGGAGTCAAGCTATTTTCCAAAGCCTCTGAAGGAAGGACAAGAAGCAATGGGTAGAAAATAAACAAGGAGAGAAGCAACTTAGATCTAGGGAGAAATTTCCTGACAGTTAGAACAATTAATCAGTGGGACAGCTTGCTTCCAGAAGTTGTGAATTCTCCAACACTGGAAGTTTTAAAGATGTTGGATAACCATTTGTCTGAAGTAGTGTAGGGTTTCCTACCTAAGAAGGGGGTTGGACTAGAAGACCTCCAAGGTCCCTTCCAACTCTATTATTCTATTCTATTCACCAAGAATGCCCACCAACAACAGTGAGTCAGAAAGCGTCAGTGAGCCTCTCATTTCCACCCGCAGCTATAAATATTCTCCTTTATCGAAAGCTTGAAGTGTTTGAAGCTTCCAGGAGGAGCCAGTTGGCATTCTTCCTTTTTTAGGAAATACATGAATGAACCCAGAAATCTCGTTTAAATCAATGAGCTCAATGGTCTTTCAAAACTGGCAAGGCTAAGCCAATGTAAGGTGAGAACTTTAGAAAGCTGAAACTTGAAAGCAAAGTCCCGTTCCGTGGTGTGTGAATTGCTTCTTCTATTAAAGCTGGCGTGTGCACCCAGCTGTGCTTTTCTTGCCTTGTTTTGTGTTAGGGCTACACTGCCAAGTCTTCGCCTTGAACACAACGGACAGAACTCAAGCTGCTTGTTCCTCAGTAATTGGGATGATATCCCAAGAATATCTGGCAATCACTAAAGAACGCTCAAAGGGTTGGCTACCAAAGGGGTGCTCAAGGACCATGACAAGCTAAATTGGCTCGTCAATTAAAATGATGTGGACCAATGATTTAGAACTTTGTGAAGATTAGTAGCCAGAAACTATTGGCGATATGCTGCAGGAGGAAGAGGGCGAGCCAATGACCAAGTCTTTCTCAGCTTCGGAGTTGACTGGGTGTATTTAAGGCTCCTTCCTTCTAACCTACCGTACTTTATAGGTTTATTCTAAAACAATTTAAGGAAGAAAGAGATTGGTGGTGGGGAATAGTAATAATGATCTGGGTGTGTCTAGTTTAATGAAAAGAAGGACTAGGGGAGACATGATAGCAGCCTTCCAATATCTCAGGGGTTGCCACAAAGAAGAGGGGGTGAAGCTTTTCTCCAAAGCACCTGAGAGCAGAACAAGAAGCAATGGGTGGAAACTAAACAAGGAGAGAAGCAACTTAGAAGTAAGAAGAAAATTCCTGATAGAACAATTAACTAGGTCCCACAGAGTTGGCCTTCTCCAGATCCCGTCGACTAAACAATGTCGTCTGGCGGGACCCAAGGGAAGAGCCTTCTCTGTGGTGGCCCCAGCCCTCTGGAATCAACTTCACCCAGAGATTAGGACTTTCCCCATCCTCCTTGCCTTTCAAAAGCTCCCCAAAACCCACCTATGTCATCAGGCATGGGGAAACTGATATACCTCTTAGCTACTATGGTTTTTTATGTATGGTCTGTTAGGTTGTGTGATTGTTTTTTATAATAAGGGTTTTATTGTTCTTTTAACATTAGATTTGTACATTGTGTATTGCTGTTGTGAGCCGCTCCGAGTCCTCAGAGAGGGGCGGCATACAAATCTAATGAATTATTATTATTATTATTATTATTATTATTATTATTATTATTATTATTATCGGAACAGGTTGCCTCCAAAAGTTCTGCATGCTCCAACATTGGAAGTTTTAAAGATGTTGGATAACCATTTGTCTGAAGTAGTGTAGGGTTTACTGCCCAAGCAGAAGAAGGGCCCTTCCAACTCTGTTGTTGTTGTTGTTGTTGTTGTTGTTGTTGTTATTATTATTATTATTATTATTATTATTATTATTATTATTATCTTCTTTTAATGACCCCATAATCCCATGTGGGGTGGAGCCTGGCCAACTGAATGGAGCCAGCAGAGTGTTTACTGGCTGGGTGCCTTTCCTGTTGCCAATGTGGAGTTTTGTTCAGCAGATATATTCTCAACATGCCCAGAGAGAGAAATATCTGCCTCTACCTAGGATCGAACGCACAGCCTCCTGATTGTGAGACGAGAGCTCCACCCCTAGGCCATCACACCACTGGGGAAAAAAATAGAAATAGAACTAACCAAAATTGAAGGCCTTGAGATACGCAACTTGTGGCACTTATGCCGAACTACTTCGGATTAGATTCAATGAGAGAGAAATGTCAGAGTTGGACGATAATCCATCTTTGGCCCATAAAGTCCAGAAGTGGATCTATGTAACAGGTCCTCCAAGTGACCCATGTTGGCTCAGTGGTTAAAATGCAGTACTGCAGGCTAATTTGGTTGATTGTCAGCAGTTCAATCATGACCAGTTCAAGGTTGACTCAGCCGTCCATCTTTCTGAGCTGGGTAAAATGAGGACCCAGATTGTTGGGGCAATAGGCTGACTGTGTAATCCGCTTAGAGAAGGCTGTAAAGCACTGTGAAGCAGCATATAATCTAAATGCTATTGCTATTTTCCTTCCTTCCTTCCTTCCTTCCTTCCTTCCTTCCTTCCTTCCTTCCTTCCTTCCTTCCTTCCTTCCTTCCTTCCTTCCTTCCTTCCTTCCTTCCTCCCTGCATCCTTCCATTTCTCCATCCACCCATGGTCATAAAATAGGGAAAAACTCACTTGACGAATGTTTTATTCTGACAACATAAATTCTGGGTTAAAATTGTGGACCTTTTAATCTTTATTTACTGGGTAGGATCTTTTTCCCAAAGATCATCCATTTCAAGACCTTGTTTCGCTAAAATATACCATATTTTCCAGAATATAAGACGCACCTTTGTTTGGGGGGAAGAAAATAGGGGATGGGGGAATCTACCTACCAGGTAATCATGTGGCTAGCGTCCATTAGTATGGTCAGCTTCAGCATATTATTTTATGTTAAGGAATGTGCAGAGTGATCCCTGAGTTATCAAAGATGCACATGTGCAAAGGAAAATGTGGGATATTGCAAATATCCAGCAGATACTCAGGAGATAGGAGTAATAGTTCAGTCATACAAACTAGATACATTAAAGTGTATAAAATAGTAAAATAAATATAATATAAAATCGTAGTCAAGTTAAACAATCCACAGTCATGCACAGTTAAATCAGTCAATAACTCTCAATACATATACATGTACAATACTACAAGCCATACTTCTACAGCTTACAAATACATACGCTATCATCAAACACACAATTCTTACTATAGCAGTCACAATGAATGAGGACAAAATGAGCAGCTTCTGGCTCCCTCTTATGGCAATTC
Organism: Erythrolamprus reginae; assembly: GCF_031021105.1. Classification (NCBI taxonomy): domain Eukaryota; kingdom Metazoa; phylum Chordata; class Lepidosauria; order Squamata; family Dipsadidae; genus Erythrolamprus; species Erythrolamprus reginae. The sequence continues at coordinate 24,437,077 of NC_091958.1, forward strand.
CTGACACTAACTCTTAAAGCTATAGTGCTTCAGCCCATACAAGCATTCATTGTTAGCTTGTTTATATATTGCAAAATCTAACTGTTATGTACATAGTACTAACATTTTATCCCCTGCTTAGGGCTGAAAAAGTCCTTTTCCGAGGGAGTAGCAATGAAAAAAAGCCTGCAAAGACTTAGGGCTGGAAAAAACCCTCTTTGGAGTAGCAATGAAATAATCCTGCAAGCCTGGAAGATCGTTAGCACCTCGGAAAAAACTTTTCAGAGGGAGAAGGAATGAAAACAAGCCTGCAAGCCGGAAAGAGCAAGGAAGATCGTTAGCATCTCATTAGGGCTGGGCAGTGAAGGGCTGCAAATTTTTTTACTACCACACTGTGGGGGTGGCTTATTTTGTAGGTGTGGCTTGCTGGCCATGTGACCAGGTGGGAGTGGCTTGACGATCATGTGGCCGGGGGTGGCTTAAAGGTCATGTGACTGGCTTAAAGGTGGCCAACTTGACGTCACTCACATCAAAGGTTAGGATTAGGGTGCCTGGCCTCTCAGAGATACAATTTCCCTATTTGTTTACTATTGCTGAACATTCAAAATACAGTGATCCCTCGATTTGCGCGTTCTCGATTAGCGCGAAACGCTGCAACGCGGTTTTTCAAAAAATATTAATTAAAAAATAAGTCCGCGGTTTTTTTGCTATACCACGGTTTTTCCCACCCGATGACGTCATACGTCATCACCAAGAGTCACTTCTCTGTCTCTTTCTCTTTCTTTCCTGTCACTATGCTTCAATCATTTTCTCATTTCTCTTTTTTCTCCCCTTTTTTCTATCATTTCTCTCTCTCTTTCTTCCTCTCTCACACTCTCTTCCTCCCTTCTCTCTCCCCCCCTCCACTTGCCCACGAGAAGAAAAAAAGCAACCTCTGCCGGGCAGCTCCCCTTGTGCCCCCGCTTTGTGCCTGCCTCTTTTGGGGATTTTTTTTTCTTTTCTTTTTTGCGCTGGCGGCGGGAGCTGTTGGGGAGGGCTCTGCCGGGAAGGCCTCTCAGCTGCAGAGCCGAATGGGGGCGGAGGCAACAGCGGAGCCCGGCGCTGGGGCCATGCGAGGCTGTTCATCCAGGGGGGCGTGGACTGGCAAGTCGCCCTCCTTTCTCTCTCTTTCTCAAGATCGCTTGCCGCTTGCCTATTGCAGCGAAGGAGGCGAAGCAAGGCTCCAAGCTGCAAAGCGGCAAGCGGCAAGCGATCTTGGGGATTCCCCTTTGCCTGGGCGGCGGGAAGACCAAGGAAAGGTTCCTTCAGCCGCCCAACACCTGATCCGCTCCGCAGCGCGGCAGCAGCGAGGAGCCGAAGATGGGGTTTCCCCTTTGCCTTTACCCCATCTTCGGCTCCTCGCTGCTTCCGTGCTGCGGAGCAGATCAGCTGTTGGGCGGCTGAAGGAACTTTCCCTTGGTCTTCCCCGCCGCCCACACGCAAACTCCACCATCTGCGCATGTGCGGCCATGAAAAAAATGGCGCACATGCGCAGATGGTGGTTTTTACTTCCGCATCCAGTATAACGCGGAAATCGGTTAGCGCGGGAGGTCTTGGAACGTAACCCCCGCGCTAACCGAGAGATCACTGTATACTATTTAATTCTATGTATATATGCCATATGTGGACATACATATTATACACAGGCACACAAAAATATATATTATCTACTATATAAACTGTACATGTATGTACACACACACATGCACAGCTCTTCTAAAATTATATACATTCAACCTCATTTACTGCAATAAGAAAAACATACCCAGAGCCCAGAAGGCAAAAAAAAGAAAAAAAATTCAAAATTTTTGTACCAGATCTGCATAACTGACCGTACCCGTAGGAACCCATCACTGGGACTGGGGGGAGGAAGCTTCAAAAAAGCTGCATTTGGAGCATAAGACACACCCAAATTTTCAGCCTCTTTTTTTTGGGGGGGGGGGGTGGTAGAGATCCTTCTTATACTCTGAAAAATATGGGTATTTAGAGAGGTGAGAGCCCGTATGCTGTCCAAGGTTTCTTTTATGGTTTTCAATGAGACTTTTGTGCAAGGCCTCCTTTAAGAATGGAAGATCCAGGCCGGACAAGGATGGAGCAGAAATAAATTTAGAGGAAACTGCAGGGAAATTAATATCGTTCATTGGCCCAGGAGGACCCAGAGCGATCCATCAAGAAAACTGGGAGCTGCCTTGGCACGATTCCACCCTGGTATGAGATACAGTCCCTCGATAATGGTTGGACGACTCATCAGGAGGAACTGCAGCCCTCAGCTCATCTTGCAGAAACCTCTTCTTGCAAGATTCTTCTGCAGGCAGGCTGTGCAGAGACGCTGTGGCTCAAACACGTAGGAAGCCAACCCGGGTTCTGTTCTGCCGGTCTCTCTGGTAGAATCCTCCCGAAAATTCACGGGTACAAATTTCAGACACACACACATTTGAAAATTCAAAACAATGTCCTTTATCACAAAATTCAAAAGAAACAAAGCACCCTTTTTGTATTGCAAAGAGCACTCGTCCCCAAAACAACCTTGTCGGCTGTACAAGTCCCTTAATCAGTCCTTAAGTCCTTAGCTAGTAGCTGTGAAGAAACGTCACAGCCCTCCTTCTTCCCACGAAGTGAAGCACACACACACTTTACTCTGCTTTGGTGTCAAAGGTGTGAAAAATCCACAAAGTTCAGACACAGCGAGGCACGATCCTGAAGAACTGCGATCAGATAATCTTCCACAACGGCCAAACTAGCACGCTGCTATTTATAGCAGCAGCTCTAATTACTGGAGCCCCACCCAAACACAGGTGGCCTCTCTTATCTCCTGTAATATTTCCTCAATTGGTCTCTTCGATGCATAAGTCTGCGCCTGCGTGGGTCTAACACTTTGTCATCTGAATCAACCAAAGATAATGGTGATTGGCTTCCTGGGCTATGTGCCAAGCCCCCCCTCTTCCAAGTCTCCCCCACCTTCTTCTTCGTCTGAGGAAACTGCACTCCCTGACTCTGCCGGCAACAAAACAGGCCTAGGACATGTTGACGTTTCCCCTGCCTCCACCTCCACATTCCCTGGGGCAGGAGCTGGGCCAGAGCCAACCACAACAGGTTCTGACGCTGCCTGGTAGAGCACTCACACAGCACATCAGCTAAGCATGCTATGCCACCCACCCAATTGTAATGGTTGACTTCTTTATGATCAGACAAAGCCAAGCGTCAGCCCATAAGCCCCCTGCTTATGTAGGCCAGACAAAGAAAAATGTAAGACTTCCTCCCTTCCTTCCACCCTCCCTCCCTGCTTTTTCCTTCCTTCCTTCCTTCCTTCCTTCCTTCCTTCCTTCCCTCCCTCCCTCCCTCCCATGGTTTGGAGAATAATTTGACCCCCTCCTCTTTGTGGCAGACTGTCAAATACCCTTAATAATTTACTTACTTACTTACTTACTTACTTACTTACTTACTTACTTACTTACTTACTTATTTTATTTATCTATTTAATTGGATTTGTATGCCGCCCCTCTCCGAGGACTCGGGGCTGCTTACAGCATGTACAAAAAAACAAGAAACAATAATAGCAATCCAATTAATACATTTAAAAAACAGTCTTTAAAATTCTAATTAAAAAAAAGAGAGAAAAACCATCAATATCATTTATTCAACAATCAAACTAAACTAAATCAAGCTACCACAATTTGGTAACGTGGTGAACAAAACAGGATGCAGTATTCCAGGTGTGGTCTTACTAAGTTTTCATAAAGCCGCACCAATTCTTCACGTGGTTTTGATTCTATGCCTCAGAACTGATTCTCCACTCGCATCCCACAAAAGCCTGGGAGAAGGTAGGATGGGCGAATGAAGATGGTGGGGCTGGCTGCATCAGAGGACATTGGCTCCAGGTTCTTGCTGTGTTGCCTTGGTTGTTTTCATGGGGTTTTGGTTTCGTACCAAAGTCTCAACGTCTCTTTCGTAACTGGGTGCCGAATTCCAGGTGTGGTCTTCCATCAGACAAGGAGCTGACCTTGATTGATCTCCTTTTCTGCCTGGCAACTCAAAGCAGTTGCTCTGTTCTGCCTAATGAGAGGTCGTCAGCCCTAACTGACCCATTTGTCGTACCCAGTGTGAGGTTTCCACTCATTTTCCAAGTTGGTTTATGTAATTAATGGAGCATTCCTTCCGTGTCATTGACCTGCCAACTGAGGCATTGCAGGAGAGTGACTGCGCACCAGGACGATTGTGAGTTGATCCCACACACTTGTTTGAACCCAGAAAGCCATTCAGGGCATAGCAGGAAGCCTTCTGGACTAACCTATGCGTTGTAACCTTTGCTTTTTAAGAGGGCAAATCCTGTTCACTCTCTCCAGCTGCCTTTGATTGGACCATGGATGGATGGAAGCCAGGTAGCTCTTTAGGACAGCCAAAGAGAACTTGATAAGTGACTGTAATAGAACTGCACAATCCAGATTCGTTTCTTGAAAAGGAAACAAACTAGTCCATATACCTGGTTTTGCTGTCTTTGAAATGGGCACAAGAGACATGAAAGATTGAGATCCCAACAGGATCTACTTGGAAGCTGGACAACCCATCCCTGCAGAGATTTTTCCCCCCCTCCATCTTCTTGCTTAATTTTGTCCCCTAATGTCTTGTTTCTGGCTTGGGCATCTTATGTTCCTTCTCATCATCTTTTAGGATATTTTTTGCAAAAAGCAAAGAAAGGGTTTTGGTTTTTTTTTTTACTGCAGTCACACTATCCTTTGCTTCTCAGGTGGAAGCAAGCATCTCACAAAAGAAGCATCCCAATCTCCTGGGCTTCCTTCAACTTCTCCCTTTTTTAAGGGTAGCCTCCAAGAAAGAAGGAAAGGACCGAAAAAAGGGGGAATAGCTGTAGCTCAGACTTGAAATGGAGGCTCCTCGGTGCTCTCTGAGGTTGGCTGGTTTTCTCCAGCTGTTTCATTATCCAACTAAGTAACATCATCAGTATGACGAGTCAGTTCAGTAAGAAGTGAAGCAGGTCAACACAACAGTGCAACCTGTGGGCCAAGATAGAGAGTGAACTTGGCTAAAGGCAGGGGTGGGTTTCTCCCAGTTCAGACCAGATCACCCGAACCATTAGCGACCTGCTGGTGATGTGAAGATGGCGTCATGGATCTGGTTCAGTCTGTGCCAGTGTTTTTTGGGGGGAATTTTCATCTACTTTTTTCTCTGCTTGGATGGTTCTCATCATCCTCTGCTGTGAAAAAAAAGCCCTCCTGCCCACCCTGGAGATAATACTAAGCTGACCAGATGCCTCGCTTTTGGTGGGACAGTCCCAATTTTTAATAATTTCTCCTGCATTCCATGGGGTTTTTAAAGGGTCCTGATTTTCCTTTCTCTCGACTGCCCAGAGCGAATAAAGCGTTTCCTTTCTCTGGCTGCTGGGAGAAACTTTCTCCTCCCGGTGTCCAGAGAAAGGAAACGCTTTACTCACTCTGAGCCATCCAGAGCGAATAAAGCGTTTCCTTTCTCTGGCTGCTGGGAGAAACTTTCTCCTCCCGGTGTCCAGAGAAAGGAAACGCTTTATTCACTCTGAGCCATCCAGAGGGAATAAAGTGCTTCCTTTCTCTGGGCGCTGAGAGAAGTTTATTTATTTATTTATTTATTTAATTAATTTATTTTGTCCAATACATAATACACATTGAAGAGAAAGATTTGTAATAATATAAGTAAAGAAAAGAATAGAACAAAAGATATAAAAGTATAGGTGAGCATATTTGAAAGGAAGAAAAGATAAATGAGATAAGAAGAGACAATTGGACAGGGGACGGACTTACTGACCTCTAAGGAACCTGGAGAGGTCAATCGTGGATAGTCTAAGGGAAAAATGTTGGGGGTTAGGGGTTGACACTACTGAGTCAGGTAATGAGTTCCACGCTTTGACAACTCGGTTGCTGAAGTCATATTTTTTTACAGTCAAGTTTGGAGCAGTTAATATTAAGTTTGAATCTGTTGCGTGCTCTTGTGTTGTTGCGATTGAAGCTGAAGTAGTCATTGACAGGTACAACGTTGCAGCACATGATCTTGTGGGCAATACTTAGATCGTGTTTTAGGCAATGTACTTCTAAGCTTTCTAGACCTAGGATTGATAGTCTGCTTTCGTAGGGTATTCTGTCTCTTCCTGTCAATCTTGGGATGGAGCATGCCCTTCACTTCTTCCCAGTTAGAAAAGGGGAGGAGGGATGAAAGCAGTGATGGCTCCAAGGATGGGTGCAGCTCCCAGGGAGACGAGACCAAATTTTTAATTAAGGATCTCTCCCCCATCCTACCCCGTCAATGGTGTCTTTACCAATGTTCAAATCTGGCCATTTTAGTTCATACCAACCTTTATTTCTTCCGCTTGAAGCACAGCTGATCCGTTTCTCAGCTTTGTTTCAAGATGAAACCACTTTCTGACCATGCGCGGAAGTGAATTCGCACGAGGGGACGTGCCATGCGAACTGGAGGCGAAGGTAAGTGGAACCCACCCCTAGCTAAAGGATATGTAATTCATCTCCTCATCTCCCAAGCTCACACTGGAGTTCTTACGTCTCCATTTCACGCTAATCCCGATAGAAACAGGGGTACCCTACTTTATCCAACAATCAACACATATTGCCAACTTCTCACCTCTTTCCTTAAATTCCCCTTTGGGCTCATCCATGTCCAACAGCTTTAGTTCAAAAGAGGACAACCTCTTCTCCAAAGACCCACAACAGTGGTGCGGATTAGAAGTTTGCCAATGAAAACACAACTGCTTCATTCCTTTCCCAGTACTGAAGAATGGATTCTTCTCCAACAACAAGAAAAACAAAACAAAACACAAGAAAATGCGATATCATGGGGTCACCCTCCCTCTCTCCCCCTGTGTGTGTGCGTGTGTGTGTGCGTGAAGACCAGTGTGATCTCTGATTTAGAAAGGCAACACAATGTCCCAGCTCCCAATCGCACAGATCAGCTTTGTGCCAGCTGGGGCCAGGCACCGAAGTGTGCTTGGCCATGGAACACAACTATTACTAATGTGAAGACATATCCCCCTGTTGGGAAAGGAACCACAGCAAAAGCAGCCGAGGAATTTATTATTTTGATTTTTTTTTTTTTGGAAAAGCAATCAGTTATGCCACAGATACTTTATCATCCAGTAGATTTGCTGATCGGCCACATTCTTGGCCTTGTGGTTTAGCAACCCATTCTAACCAGTCCAGAGAAAACGTACAATGCCTCCTGCAAGTTTGGATCGGTTGGAAAAGTTTCCCTAAAAGGCCGTGGTGTTGATCTGAGCTTTTGTGGGTCAAATCGCTTTTATGCAAGAATCTGAAATGATAGTACCGCTTTACATCCCACTAGTGAGGCCATACATGGAATATTGCATCTGAGCCTGGACATCGAGATACAAAAAAGGCATTGAAACTTTAAAAAGAATGCAGAGCACAGCAATTAAGATGGTGGGGGGTATGGAGGATATATTGTATGAGGAGCAGTTATGGGAACTAGGAATATCTAGTCGAATATAGTGTGAGAATTGCTCAGAACTGAAAATAACAAAGAATAGGAGGCTTTCACATGTATACCCAAGTATATGCTGCTGTGTGTGTATCATTATTATTCATTATTATTATTCATTATTATTATCATCATCATCATCATTATTATTAATAATAATAATAATAATAATAATAATAATAATAATAATAATAATAATAATTATCATTATTATATTTAGAATTGTTTTATATATTGTATTTTTATTGAATTGCTGTAAGCCGCCCCAAGTCCACAGAGAGGGGCGGCATATAAGTTAAATAAATAAATAAATAAATAAATAAATAAATAAATAAATAAATAAATAAGCAAGCAAGCAAGCAAACAAGCAAACAAACAAACAAACATTCACTATCAGCAAAAAATATGTTGCATTTATCCTAGTGTGTAAAACATATTTTTGCTGGTACTGAAAGGAAGGAAAACTAGTAATGAGTCTGCGGAGAGGGGCGGCATACAAATCTAATAATAATAATAATAATAATAATAATAATAATAATAATAATAATAATAATAATAATATCGATCTATTTTGAGCATCAGCCAGCCATACCCTTACTGGGATTTGAACCTACAACCTCTGCCTTGTAAGGCAGTGGCCTTAGCCGCTAGACTACAGGCTCTCCTCCTTATCAGCTTGTACCAGGGAAGGGTTATATGTGATTTTTTGTCGAGTCCAGGTCAACAAAAAGTCTAGACGCTAAGGCCACTGCTTTACAAGGCAGAGGCTGAAGGTTCAAATCCCAGTAAGGGTATGGCTGGCTGACAAGAGCAAATAAGCTTGAAATAGATCTATACTAGTTTCCCTTCCTTTCATTACCAGCAAAAATATGTTACAGTTATAGATTATAGTTGTCGGCTATAAAAACGTTTATCTGCCTTGGAATATGTTGACTCGACAAAAAATCACATACACACACACGCACGCACACACACACACACACACACACACCCACACACTGTTTTCCCCCAAAATAAGAACTTCCCCTGATAATAAGCTCAATTGGGCTTTTGAGTGCATGGCAATTTTAGGGCTCAAAAAATATAAGATAGGATCTAATTTATGGGGAAACACGGTACACACACACACACACACACACACATATAAAGTAATCAGTCTTCAGAGGGGGCGGCATACTTATTATTTTTTTATATTATTATTATTGTCATTGTCGTTGTTGTTATTATTATTATTATTATTATATAATCATAAGAAATTTTAACTCTATAACTATTTGCATCGTTTTTCTTTCTTTTCTATTTTTTTACTTTTCCCCCCTTTCTGACACTTTTAGCTTTTTTCTTGTTTACTTTCTTCATTTTTTCCCCACTTTATATTACCTTGTATTAGTTTTTAATCTTCTTTTTTTAAAAAAAATAATAAAATTATACCCTGAAAAAAAAAACCAATGCTCCATTCGTAACATGTGCCTGCTTCCATTAGATTTTAAACCCTACCTATTGCACAAATTGAAACCACCAGAGTTGCTAACGTCTCCCGATGTGCACATTATTGCAATTTCCAGGAAGCTCAACTTCCCAAAAATGAGCTTTGCGAAGAAAATATTAAAGGGTGGAGCAGCAAACATCCCTCTTTTTTTGCACCAGAGTATGCTGTACAGGTCAGCAATGGCCCTGGATATGTTAATCCTTAAAATGGAAAAGAAAACGGTCATCACAGAATGTAACAACAGTAAAGGAGAATATTTGTAATTCAGAGCTGATATGAGGGGGTCCTTGGTGCTCTCTGAGTTTGCTTGTTTTCATGCAGATGTTTCATTACCAAGCTAGTTAACATCATCAGTGCTGGGAGGGTTTATTATTTATTATTCAATTATTTCCTTCAACTAGTCTTTATGTTTGATGTTTTTATATTCCTGTAAGGCTTCTTGAGTCACCCCGTGCGAATAGGCAGCAATATCAATTTTGTAAATGAGTAAATTAGTATCAAGAGAACCATCACCATTATAATTAGATGTTCTGGGTTCAAAGCAGCCAGGCGGTAGGGGAAGCAAGTAGAATGCTTGGCTGCATAGCTAGAGGTATAACAAGCAGGAAGAGGGAGATTGTGATCCCGCTGTATAGAGTGCTGGTGAGGCCACATTTGGAATACTGTGTTCAGTTCTGAAGACCTCACCTACAAAAAGATATCGATCAAATTGAACGGGTCCAAAGACGGGCTACAAAAATGGTGGAAGGTCTTAAGCATAAAACTTATCAGGAAAGACTTAGTGAACTCAATCTGTATAGTCTGGAGGACAGAAGGGAAAGGGGGGAGATGATTGAAACATTTAAATATGTGAAAGGGTTAAATAAGGTTCAGGGGAGAAGTGTTTTTAATAGCAAAGTGAACACAAGAACAAGGGGGCACAATCTGAGGTTAGTTGGGGGAAAGATCAGAAGCAACGTGAGAAAATAATATTTTACAGAGGGGAGTAGATGTTTGGAGCAAACTTCCAGCAGACATGGTTGGTAAATCCACAGTAGCTGAATTTAAACATGCCTGGGATAAACATGTATCCATCCTAAGATAAAATACAGGAAATAGTATAAGGGCAGACTAGATGGACCAGGAGGTCTTTTTCTGCCGTCAATCTTCTATGTTTCCATGTTTTTAAGATAAAATAAATGTGCCGTTTAGGGGCTTTTGAAAAAAACTACAATCCGATGCATTTTTCCCCAGGTCTGCGCATCAACTGTGGAAGGCCTTGGAAAAGACACAGGCAGCATCAAGGTATCCCTGAAAGGTGCTCGGTCAGAGATCACGAACCTTTTTAGGCTCGGGTGCCCAAAGGGTGTGCGTATGCACGATAGCCTGCACACACATGCCCACACCCATAATGCAATGCCCTGAACATCCACACACACTTCGGTGCATGCACACAGGCCTCACTGAAGCCTCCAGACTTCCAGTAGGCCCATTGGGCTGTTTTTCACTGTCCTCAGGGTTCAGGAAAGCCTCCTGAAGCCTGGGGATGGCGAAAAATGGCCCAATGGGCCAATTGGAAGTTCAGAAAAGAAAGAAAGTGAAGCCGCCCTACTATTTACCTTCAGATAGTAAACATTCGGCTCCATTCAATTGCCCCTACTCAGCGCTGGGCCACTATTCCACGAACCACCGGAATAGGCTGAGAGTGCAGGATTCAGCTTCTGCTCATGTGAGGATGCACAATTTCTGCCTTCTTTTTTTGCTTCTGCAAATGCGCAGAAGCAAAAAAGATGTAAACAGCAAAAACCAGGTACGTTACCCCCGCCACCTGCCCTGCCGCGAGCGGCCTGAGTGCTCCACCGCACGGCACCTGCCTTACATTTCGTTCTGGTGCTGCCACGATGGCTTTACCCTCACCACATCGAGAAGATGGCATGCAGCGTGGGAAGGAGGCCAGGCGGCTCCAAGCTCCAGCCACGCGGCCTGCTATATTCTCTCCCGCGCCGCAGGCATCTCTCAGCATGGCAATGGTGCCCCGAGTGAGTTGTGGCCTTCAGGAGCATAGCGCTCCTGCTCCCAAAGGCTACAACTCACTCGGGGTACCATCACCACACCGAGAGATGCCTGCGGTGCAGGAGAGCAGAGAGTAGGCCACGCAGCCGGAGTTTGGGCAGGCCACTATTGGTGCTGGCCCCAGCCGCCACTCTAGGCGCCTCAGCGAGATTTGGCTGCTGTGCATGTCATTAGACTCTGCCCCCTGGCCGATGAATGTATTGTGGGTTTGTTGATTGAATGGATGTGTGTTTTTTATTGGTTCTTTAGTTTATACATTTAATTCTTAACTTTAATCAATTGGATTTTGATGTACATTGTCTTTTTATATGTTGTAAGCCACCCCAAATCCTCGTAGAGGGGCAGCATATAAAATCCAATAAAACTAAATTAAACTAAACTAAACTTCTGGCTACGAGATTTGGGCAAAAATTGCTGATTTCCAGTAATCCCTGCCCAGACTCCACCCTGGAAGTGATTACAGCCAAAAGTTTTACTGCCACACTGTGGGTGTGACTTATTTTGTGGGACATAATGACCATGTGACTGGGTGAGAGTGGCTTGCTGGCCATGTGATCAGGTGGGAGTGACTTGAACGATCAAGTGAACTGTTAAGTCCTCGACTTACAACGTTACCACCGCACGAATTCCAGCAACCGATAAGGTCCCACAGAGTTGGCCTTCTCCGGGTCTCGTCGACTAAACAATGTCGTTTGGCGGGCCCCAGGGGAAGAGCCTTCTCTGTGGCGGCCCCGGCCCTCTGGAACCAACTCCCCCTGGAGATTAGAACTGCTCCCACCCTCCCTGTCTTTCGTAAACTACTCAAGACTCACTTATAGCGCCAGGCACCTTTCCCCCAGGCTTTTTTAATACTTTGTTTTATATTTGGTATGAATGTGCTGTTTGGTTTTTTAAAAAATAATGATAGGGTTTTATATGTTTTTTAATATTAGATTTGTTCCACTGCTATATTGTTTTTATTACTGTTGTGAGCCACCCCGAGTCTTCGGAGAGGGGTGGCATACAAATCTAATTAATAATAATGATGATGATGATGATGATGATGATGATGATGATGATGATAATACCAGTGTCACTCGCTGGGGTGACAATTTGCTTCACGTTTCCTGTGCTTCCCACCTCAGGCTGGGTAGCTAGCTGAACAGGTGCTGCCAGAAGCGTAAAGGATGGTGCAAGCAGAAGGCTTCCACCCACACCTTCTGCTTGCACCTCAGGCAGGAGGTGGCTGTGTGAGGCTGGAGGGGAGCTGGGCAGGAGAGCTGGTCCAAGTCTAGGAAGGAGGAAAGAGGAAAATAGCAAGGAGTACAGACGCAGCAGCAGCAGCAGGGAAAAAAGGAGAGCGGAGCCAAGACCAGTAATCCAGGAAGTGACAGCTGCCGATCAGCTGGAGCTGCGCACGTATCTTCATTTCCACCGGTGGAACTGCGTTCCATCCCGTCCTGCCTGCTGCCCACCCCTGATTACGGGGGACGTTAAAAGATGATCATGACGATGACTGATTCGGCCCAGATATCTTTTTGAGCCCAATTTTGCCAACCATGGATTGAGAACATTAGTTTTCGAGGAAGGCTCTTCTCAGAGAAGCTGAGGATTGAATCCAAAATTCTGTACGGGAAGATTCGGGCTATTGCCCTGCTTTCATAATTTCTCTAGTGCCCTCTGAAGAGCATTGAGAACTTCTTTTATTCTTAAAAGATGAATAATAAGCAGGTTAGGTGCACTGGTGCAACGAAGCATGAAGTGAAGACGCGAATTCCATTATTGGCTATATATTAAAGGTAGTACAACAGAGTACGCTTCACTCGTGGGCTTCTGCAAATCAAGCTCATGTGGAAAGCACCAAAGATGCCATTTTCCCCAGCCGTTCTATTTAAAAGCTTTTCAACTTTCAGGAAATTATGGAAAATGTGGTGGGCCTTCTTCGGGGAGGCAGTGATCTTCAAGCTTTGCTGGCTGAGGAATTCTGGGAGTTGAAGTCCACAAGTCTTAAAGTTGCCATGGTTACTGCTCTAAAGTACCCCAAAGAGAAATGGGGCAGAAATCCAAGCAGTCAAATATAAAGGATTAAAACGAGCCTCTTCCAAAGGGAAAGAAACCTTTTGAGTAAATGCCCGGCAATCCCTCAAAGACAAAGAAACAAGCAAGAGGATCTTCCATTGGAAAAATTCTACCAGATTTTCCAACTTTCTCCAACTTACTTGCCCTCTTAGCTTTGGTTGTTATTTGCAGATATCTAAATTTCCATCTGAATATGTCTGTTTGCGCATCCTGGCATAGATACATACACAGTTCTACTTACACAGCCACACCATAAATTCAAACCAATCTATATCAAGACAGTCAGGGGAGGGAGGAAGGAAGGAAGGGAGGAAGGAAATAATATAGCTGTACAGAGGAAGGAAAGAGGGGAAGGAGAGAGGAAGGAAGGGATAGAGGGAGGGAGAGAGGGAAGAAAATATGCAGAAGGGAGGGAAAGGGGAAATAATGTAGCTATAGAGGCAAAGAAGGAAAGGAGGAAGTGGAAAAAAGAAATAAAATAGCTGTACAGAGGAAGGAAAAAAGGAAGGATGGAAAGGACAGAGGGAGGAAGGGAGGAAGGGAGGAAGGGAGGAAGGAAGGAAGGAAGGAAGGAAGATAGGTTCCAGTTTTAGACATGGAAGAAATAAGATAACTGAAAATTGCATTCATCTTTCTTTTCTTGCAATAGATTAGGTTACTGAGTTGATTTAAAGACATGATTTAAAAATTGCACAGCACTTAGGGAACAGGGGGAAAAATCTTTCATGCTCGCAATTGGGATTAAGACACGAACAATCTCCATCAATTGCACTCTCTGCAGTTTCTACTTAATGGAGACAGAGACTCAGTGGACACCCAGCTCTTTTCACCTCCATCCTTTTTCGCCTCCATTTTCAGCTGATCCAAGGCAACTCCCCACTTTAAAAACCCCTCTCCAAACCACTAGGGCAGAAGGTCCAGGGCCCAAATCAAAGGATGCCTGAACTCTGCTGCCTGCTCTCCGTAACCAACCATTTGTTCCTGCATTTAATAAGCCGTATCTGATAAATATCAATGAACCGTTGACGTGTTTGCAGGGTTGCTAAGGAGACACTCTGCTCCTCCATTTGCTTACTGGGCTGCAGAATAAACACTGCATATAGGAGGGGCCATATTGCTGACTTGGTCAGTGGAGGAAGGTGTGTGTACCCAGGGCTGGTCTTCATAGAATGGAGAATACAGGACAGTAGACATGGAAGGGTTCTTGCAGATCTTCTATTCTATCCCCTTGTCTGCCGCAGGAGATCCTATATCATTCCAGACAAATAGATGTCCAATCTCTCCTTAATACCCCCAGACACTATTTATTTATTTATTTTATTTATTTATTCATTTGCCCAATACACAAATACATAGGAAGAAAGATAGACATGTGATAATATAAAAGAGGGTGAAAGTGAACTTAGAGGAGAGGATATATGAAAGGAAGAGAATATATAGGATAGTTGGAAGAAAGGAAAGACAATTGGACAGGGGACGAAAGGCACACCAGTGCATTTATGTACGCCCCTTATTGGCCTCTTAGGAACCTGGAGAGGTCAATCGTGGAGAGTCTAAGGGAGAAGTGATGGGGCTTAGGGGTTGACACAATTGAGTCCGGTAATGAGTTCCATGCTTCGATAACTCGGTTGTTGAAATCATATTTTTTACAGTCAAATTTGGAGCGGTTCGTATTAAGTTTGAATCTGTTGCGTGCTCTTGTGTTATTGCGGTTGAAGCTGAAGTAGAGTAGAAACAGAATAGAATAGAATAGAGAAAGAAGAGTGGAGTGGAGTGGAATGGGTGCCAAAAGAGCACCCATGCTCTTTCAGCACCCAAGGGAAAAAAGGTTCGCCATCACTGTCCTAACATCTCTCCTTGATTAGTTTCCATCCATTGTTTCTTGCCCTGCCCTCAGGTGCTTTTGAGACTAGGTTGACCCTCTCTTCTTTCTAGCAGCCCCTCAAATGTTGGAACATTGCTATCCAGTATTTCACCTGCACCTGTTCTTCCTATGTTTTAACCTCCAGTCCCCTAATTTTATTTGTTGTTGTTCTCTGCATTTGGGACAGGTTAAAGAATGGCTACGCTTCCAGAGGCTTTCACAAAATTCACAATCTAGAGAATGATGAAAAATAGCTGCCCCATCCCAGGGATGGCAATCTTTTTCCTCTTTCAGCATATATTTCATCTTCAGTTAGATGAAACAAAGTTATTGCCGGCATTGATCAACTACTATTGGATTTATGTGCCTTTAGGAGATCAGTCACAACCTGGCAAGCGGAGATGGGCGAATTGGGCAGTTTCAGATTCTCGCTTTGCTAATATCTCAAATCTCATTCTTTTTTTTAAACAGAGAATTGCTTTCCATAAAAAAACCCCCAACAACATTGCTGTTTCTTCCAGCTTGTGCATTTTACTCTGCGATTCCTCTCCGTCCCAAATGTATACCGCAGCTACAAAGAGTAACAGAATGCAGTATTTTCAAGAATGGAAATATTTTTCCCTTAATATGCTTTCTTATTGCCTGTGCGCCATCTTGCAAAACACAAACAAAAGCATAACATGGATGAATGTCATGTAATAACTTTTGGGTTGGGATCGTATCTCAACTGCAGAAAGGTAGCGTGAGATAAGTTGGCACACAAATATGAAGAAAATGAATCTTTGCCAAGTCCCGTTTTAAAAATCCAGTTATATTCCCGAGATTAAACTCCAGTTCTTATGCTTAGAACCATTTATGCAGTCACGCCAAGATCTTTAATCACGCCAAGATCTTTGCTGTTCAGCCTTGCTTTGTGGGTTATGATTAAAAGTCCAAATTTTAGCCTCTCGTTTTTCTCATCTCACAAATCCCAATTCTTTCATTTCCGAATGTTTTTCCTTTTAAGAAAAGGCTCAGTTATATTTGGTTATTCATATAACTACAGTGGTTGGTTAATATATGCCCAACACTGGAAAAAAGAAATGATACCTCAAGGAGGAAGAGATTATAGAAAAGATTACAACTTGTGCGGAGATGGATAAATCAACGTTGGAAATTAAAAACAAAGAAGAATCTGATTTTTACAAATGTTAGGGTATGTTCTACCGGTGGTTAGGAAAAAGGATAAAGTAATTATTGTACATTTGATTAATACTTAATTGATAAAGTTATTGCCTGAATATATAGTTATACATAAAGATATAAGATTACTTATATGACTTAAGATTTGTACTTTTTCAAAACTGGTGTATACAGTAATCCCTCGCTACTTCACGGTTCATCTTTCGCGGATTCGCTATTTCACGGGTTTTCAAAGGGGGCTTAAATCCATTAAATCCATTGAAAATTTTAAATCCATTAAAAATTCATAAAACTCTTCTACAGTACTCTATTAAAGAGACTGGTAGGATATCACATGTAGTTCCAGCTGAGAAATATTATTTTAATGTTTAATGCAAAGGGTGGGTTTTAAAAGTCCAAATACTCGTTAAATACATTTAAAAATATCTTTTCTCTACTTCACGGAAATTCTTTTTTCATGGGTGGTCTTGGAACGCATCCCCGGCAAAAAATGAGGGATCACTGTATGACTAATTGAACAGAGCTATAATAGAATGTCAATATAGTTAGAACCGTTTTTAGGATATGCTACACTTTCGTCCAATTTTTTGGTTTATTTAGATGTCTTTGTGTTGTTTTGTGTATTGTATTTTCTTATGTATTTAAATAAAAGTTAATTTTAATTTTTTTAAAAAAGGCTCACACTAACATTGGACGGTTTGTCCATGGATATGCCTTTCATTCTGCGATTTCCCCAAATACAGGCAGTTCTTGACTTAAAATCATTTGTTTAGTGACCGTTCAAAGTTACAACGGTGCTGAAAAAAGCGACTCACGATCATTTTTCACACTTATGACCAATAGTGGGTTCCTACCAGACCAGTAAAGGACGCCACACCAGCAGAGGTGGGCTGCTAAGGTGGAACGGTGACGTGTGCTCACCCCTGTGGCTCGGAGTGCTAGCGGATTTACGTAATTACGGTATTGCGCCTGGGCAGGTAGCAAAATCGTGCGCGGACACGCAGCGTCCACGCAGCCACGGGGGCGAGGACATGTCACCATCCCACCTTAGCAGCCCACCTATGCGCACCAGTAGCAAAAGTTGAGCTGCCTGCGCAGCTTGGGGTGTTGCGCATGCATCCCAGCATGTTTATGCTTCTGTGCATGTGCAGGAACAAAAATCTCATAAGGGAATGCACACGGGCATGAGCATTTTGGTGATTTTTTTGCTTCTGTGCATGCGCGCAAACAAAAAAACATCATCAAAATCTCACTCACATGTCACCTCGTGAGATTTTGCTTCGTGCGCATGCGCAGAAGTAAAAACACCCTGCGACATGGGCGTGCGCATGCAAGACAGATTACTAACTTAACAACTTCAGTGATTCATTTAAAAACTCTGGCAAGAACGATCTTGAAAGGAGTCAAAATTAACTGTAACAACTGTCTCACTTAGCATCGCCTTTCACAAGACCCTTAAGACCCATCTATGTCAACAGGCATGGGGCAGCTAGACCATGCCCCCTTCTTCTCTGATGTTTAAATGTTATGTGTGGGTGTGATTGAGTAGACTGACTGTTTTTTAACATAATAGGATTTTTAGCTTACTCTTTTAACTATTAGATTTGTATACATATTGTTTTGTATTATTATTATTATTATTATTATTATTATTATTATTATTATTATTTACATTTGTATGCCGCCCCTCTCCGAAGACTTGGAGCGGCTCACAACAGTGATAAACAATGTGACAAGTCCAATACTTAAAAACAACATCTAAGCCATACAATTCAATCATACCATACATAAATAAATCACATTAGCCTGGGGATACCTCAATTATCTCATGCCTGGCGGCATAGGTGGGTCTTCAGTAACTTATGAAAGGCAAGGAGGGTAGGGGTGGTTCTAATCTACATGGGGAGTTGATTCCAGAGGGCCGGGGCCGCCACAGAGAAGGCTCTTCCCCTGGGGCTTGCCAGACGACATTGTTTAGTCAACGGGACCCGGAGAAGGCCAACTCTGTGGGACCTTATCGGCCACTGGGATTCGTGCGGCAGAAGACAGTCTGGGTCCTTGGAGAGGGGCAGCATACAAGTCTAATAAATAATATAATAATAATGATGATTATGATTATGATGATGATGATAGTAATCTGTTTGAACATCTCTGGAAAAGGAGAGGACACCACCCACCCACCTACCCACTGAGGCAGTCTGTCCCATGGGTCAACAGATATTGACTACTGCAATGCTCTCTACATGGGGCTGCCCTTGAGGAGCGTTCAGAGGCTACAGCTGGTACAAAATGCAGTCACGCGAGCTATTATGGGTGTGCTCAGACACACCCATATAACAGCGATGCTCCCCGAGCTGCACTGGTTGTCGGGCGGTCTCCTAACACAATTCAAGGCGTTGGTTATCACCTATAAAGCCCTTCATGGCTCAGGATCAGACTATCTTCGGGACCGCCTTCTGCCACACACCTCCCAGTAGATGAGAGCCCACAGAGTCGGCCTACTCCGGGTCCCATCAACCAAACAATGTCATCTGGCAGGCCGGTGGGGAAGGGCCTTCTCTGTTTTTATGTATTGTTTTTTATTCATTGGAAACCGCCCAGAATTCTTTGGGAGTTGGGCGACATATAAGAATTACTAATAGAGTAATCCCTCACTACTTTGCGGTTCATCCTTTGCGGATTCGCTACTTCACGGGTTTTCAAAGGGGGCTTAAATCCATTAAATCCATTGAAATTTTTAAATCCATTAAAAATTCATAAAAGTCTTCTACCGTACTACTGTACTCTATTAAAGAAACTGTTAGGATATCACATGTAGTTCCAGCTGAGAAACATTATGGAATGACTGTTTAATGCAAAGGGTGGGTTTTAAAAGTCCAAATACTCGTTAAATGCATAAAACAATATCTTTCCTCTACTTCACGGAAATTTGTTTCCCCCAGGATTACTGTAAATCAATCAATCAATCTTGTATTTGTCTAGCTGCTAGCACAAGAACAAGGGGGCACAACCTGAGGTTAGTTGGGGGAAAGATCAGAAGCAACGGGAGAAAATATTATTTGACTGAAAGAGTAGTAGATGCTTGGAACAAACTCCCAGCAGACGTGGTTGGTAAATCCACAGGAACTGAATGTAAACATGCCTGGGATAAACATAGATCCATCCTAAAATCAAATACAGGAAATATAGTATAAGGGCAGATTAGATGGACCAGGAGGTCTTTTTCTGCCACCAATCTTCTATGTTTCTATCTACAGAGAAATTAGGAAGGGAAAATAAAGAACATGGTTGGAGGCGAAAAGCTTCTCATTAGATCACCACCAAATAATGGTGATTAGAGGCCTGGAGGCTTAAACGATATGATGAACAATTAAGGGAAGGAGACAGGTCCAGCCTAATGAGGAGAAGGATGAGGGGTGACACGACAGACGTCTTCCAGCGTTTGAGGTGCTGTCACAGAGAAGAGGGGGGTGAACCTCTTCTCCGCAGCATCAGAAAGCAGGACAAGAAGTAACAGATGAAAGTTGATCAAAGAGAGATCCAACCTAGAACTAGGGAGAAACGTCCTGACAATGAGAACGACTAGAGCCGGGATGGCACAGTGGTTATTGTAGTACAGCAGTTCAAATCTCACCACCGACTCAAGGTGGACTCATGGAACTTCAAAACAAAAAGGGATCAGATTTCTACAAGGCATGGGAGAAATGGTACCAATGGTTAACAAAATTAACAATTTTCTCAAAAAAAATAAGAAACTCTGCTCGCCTTCCCAAACCACAACAGAATACGATCAAATACTGGTCACAAACAACCTGAATGTAAATACAGACTCTTGCAACATAACTTCTCAACTTATTTTTGAAATACCAAAACACCTACAACTTTATAGAAACATCAAAACTCACTAGCACAATTCTATTTATACCCACCACTCCTTTAGACCAGTGTTTCCCAACCTTGGCCACTTGAAGATATCTGGACTTCAACTCCCAGAATTCCCCAGCCAGCATTCGCTGGCTGGGGAATTCTGGGAGTTGAAGTCCAAATATCTTCAAGTGGCCAAGGTTGGGAAACACTGCTTTAGACCATAAAGTTGTTTACCTCTAAAATGTCTGCCATGTCGCAGGCACCTCTCTCCCCCTTCCCCTTCTTAGCTTCCCCATTTTCTTACACTTTTTTTCTTTTCCTTTCACCATTTCATGCACTTGCCTTATATTTTGTAAACTTACCTTTCACTCCCTGCAATGTACAAATATATGTAACTGTTGTTACGATGTGCTGATGTATAACACATTATGTATAATATAAGATTTCCCCTTATTGAGTATCCTCCCCCTTTTACCCTTCCCCCTTTTTCCCTTCTTTTAAAAAAATTCTTTATACTCAATAAACTATTTTTTTTTAAAAAAAAAAAGGTTGACTCAGCCTTCCATCCTTTCCAAGGTGGGTAAAATGAGGACCCAGATTGTTGGGGGCAAGAGGCTGATTCTGTAAACCGCTTAGAGAGGGCTGTAAAAGCCCTATGAAGAGGTATATAAGTCTAAATGCGATTGCTATTAATCGGTTGAACAGCCTCCTGGAGGCATGGGTGCACCATTGCTGAAGGGGACAGTTAGGAAGCTGGAAAAGAAAAGATGAAGAAAAGATTGGACAACCATTTGTCCGGGGTGATTATAAGGTCTCCTGGCATGGGACTTGAAGATGCCTCCTAGGTGCCTTCAGGCTGTTTGATTCCATCAATAAAATATTGGAATCTGACACAAGGACCTGGTCAACTGCCACTATAAATTATGGCACAAGATTTTCTTCTTCTTCTTCTTAAGTGGAAAATACTGACATTTGTCCTGGTCTTGCTCAAAAAAAAAGGTGGTGTATTTCAAATGCCAACTCCAGTTTCACAAATATGGTTGCCAGGAGCTACTATGAAAGTAATTCTGGCAGCCGGTAAGAAAACCACTAGTGTGAAACAATACAGGACACACACAAGCTGGGGGGGGGGCAGAGAGAGGGGGGGAGAAAGTTGCAGACAGACACAGAGAGAGAGAGAGAAAGAAAGGGAGGGATGGAGGCACAGAGAGAGAGGAAGAGAAAGGAAGAGAGGGGGACAGAGAGGGGGACAGAGAGAGAGAGAGGGAGGGAGGCACATAGAGAGGTGGAAAGAGGGAGAGAGAGACACACAGTGGTAGAGAGACAAAGAGAGAAGGAGGGAAGGAGGCACAGAGAGAGGAGAGGAAGAGAGGGAGACACACAGACAGAGAAGGAGGGAAGGAGGCACAGAGAGAGAGGGGGAGAGGGGGAAAGAGAGAGACACACACACAGAGAGAGAGATAGAGAGACAGAGAAGGAGGGAAGGAGGCACAGAGAGAGAGGTAGAGGAAGAGAGGGAGACAGAGAGGGGGACAGAAAGGGGCACAAACACAGAGAGAATTTGGCTCCACTTTATGACCTTTCTAGCCAGAGTTGTTAATTGAATCATTGCGGTTGTTAAGTGAACCTGGCTTCCCCATTGCCATTGCTTGACAGAAGTCACAAAAGGGGATCGCATGAACTGGGGACACTGCAATCGTCGTATATATGAGTCAGTTGCCAGGTATCTGAATTTCCATCCCCTGACCCTGGGATTGTCAAGTGCCTATGAAATCAGGAGATTCAGGCAGTTCAAACGAAGTGTTGCAAATTTAAGCTCGCCACAAAAACCTGGCCAACTGACAGTCAAGGGAAGGGTGCGGGAGATAAGAAAGGGCTGGATTGAGATCAATTGCTGGTGCACAGGGATTCATGACCTATGACCTATTTCAGCTTGGTCATCTCCTACAAAGGTCGTTCAATGTGAAAAACAGCCATGAGTCTTTCTGTGCCTTGGTAACTTCAAATGGTCACTAAATGAACTGTTGCAAGTCAAGGATTCCTTGGATGCTTTTACAATGGTTACAGCAGTGATGGCGAATCTATGGCACAGGTGCCACAGGTGGCACACGGAGCCATATCTGCCGGCACGCGAGCTGTTGCCCTAGCGCAGTGGCCATCTGATTTTTGGCTCACACAGAGGCTCTGGGACAGCATTTTCAGCTTCCGGATGGCCTCCAGAGGGATGTGGGGGGCGTTTTTGCCCTCCCCACGCTCCAGGGAAGCCTCTGAAGCTTGGAGAGGGTGAAAAACGGGCCCACCTGGCCCACCAGAAGTTGGGAAATGGGCTGTTTCCGACCTCCAGAGGACCTCCAGGGGGACAGGAGAGACAATTTTCTCCCTCCCCGGGCATTGAATTATGGGTGTGGGCACTCGCACAGGTGCAATAGTGTATGTGCACATGCTTTTGGCACCCGAGGGAAAAAAAACATCACTGGGTTACAGCATCCTGGGTTTTGGGATTGCAATCTTTGCAACCGATATCCAACAAGCAAAGTCAATGAGGGAAATTGAATTCACTTAAGAACTGCAAGGGTTTCCTTAAAACTGTGGAAAAAAGGGGACATATAATAATAATAATAATAATAATAATAATAATAATAATAATAATAATAATAATAATAATAGTAATAATAATAATTATTATTATTGTTATTATTTATTAGATTTCTATGCCGCCCCTCTCCGAGGACTTGGACTGGCTCACAACAACAATACACAATGTACAAATCTAATGTTAAAAGCAATTTAAAACCCTTCTTATAAAAAACAATCACACAACCTAACGAACCATACATAAAAAACCATAGTAACTAAGGGGTGCATCAGTTTCCCCATGCCTGGCTACATAGGTGGGTTTTTAGGAGCTTTCAAAAGGCAAGGAGAATGGAATCAACTCCCTGGGGGGAGTTGATTCCATAGGGCCGGGGCTGCCACAGAGAAGGCTCTTCCCCTGGGTCCCGCCAGACGGCATTGTTTAGTTGACGGGATGCAGAGAAGGCTAACTCTGTGTGACCTAATCGGTCACTGGGATTCGTGCGGCAGAAGGCAGTCCGAAAGGTATATAAAAATATATCTAGCAATAGCAATAGCATTTAGACTTACCGTATATACTCGAGTATTAGCCGAGTTTTTCAGTCCAAAAAATGGGCTGAAAAACACAACCTCGGCTTATACTCGGGTCATTGACAAAGTCACCACAAGAGGGCGCCATTGCTTGAGCCAGAGCGAGGAGGCACCAGCTTTTTTCCCCTCTTGCTTGCCGTAGGAGCTGTGGGAGGGGTAGGGCTGGTTCTTCCTCTCCCTGGCTCAAGCAAAGGAGCCAGCCATGTGCTCCAACCGAGAGGGGAAAAAAGCAATGGAAAGCCGGTGAGGTCGTGTGTGTGTGTGTGTGTGTGTGTGTGTATGCCCCCTCTCCCCCCCACCGTGAAAAAAGCCAGCTACCTCTTGCTGAAACCCGGAGGCTTTTTTTTTTTCTCCCTGTGTGTATTTGTCAACAGGTTTACAGTAACCATTCCTTGCTCTCTCTGCATTGCCCTTAGTTGGATTAAAAAGGCCCCCTGCTGTCAGATTCTCCTCCCGCTCCTTTGAAAGGATTTAAACTGTTTAAAAAATGGTATTTTGTGGTAGTTGCTATCCTTGCTTGGATAGGAACTAATAAGGCAAGAGCTAGACAGGAATTCCTAAAGTGTGTTTGTGGATCTTTAAAAGTTGCCTTTTATAAAGTGGGTTTGAGAGCAAGTTTCAATTAACAAGTATGAGGGGAAGCATTTTACATATTTTAAAAATGAGTTTGATTCTTAATAGGACCTGCATATTTAGGATACAAAACCACAAGAGCTGTCTGTGTTTTGCAAGTTTTGCTTGTCTCACTAGTCTGTCTGTCTGTCTGTCTGTCTGTCTGTCTGTCTGTCTGTCTGTCTGTCTGTCTATCTATCATCTACCTACCTACCTACCTACCTACCTATCTGGTTTTCTATGCTGATAACCTCACAGCAGCTAATGCTGAAGCTGTTTGGATATACAGATTTATTTATTTATTTATTTGTTTGTTTATTTAATTAATTAATTAACTGGATCTGTATGCTGCCCCTCTCCAAGGACTCAGGGTGGCTCACAGCATATATAAAAACAGAACAATAATGTAAATCCAATTAATGATGAGATGATGAGAAGGAATCCTGTTTTAAATTTACAGAGCTAGTTTACTGGTTTTCTTTAAAATAAATATTCTAAAACATGTAATCTTCTGATATTTCAATTAATGTAATTTTATTGGTTTCCATTTTTATAAGTTACCAGTAGCCACTGCATTTTCTAACCTCGGCTTATACTCGGGTCAATAAGTTTTCCCAGGTTTTTTTGTGGCAAAACTGGTGCCTCGGCTTATACTCGGGTCGGTTTATACTCGAGTATATACGGTATATAGTGCTTCACAGTGCTGTACAGTCCTCTGTAAGCAGTTTATAGAGTCAGCCTCTTGCCCCCAACATTCTGGGTCCTCATTTTACCGACCTTGGAAGGATGGAAAGCTGAGTCCACCTTGAGCCTACTGAGATTCGATCTGCCAAACTGCTGGCAGCCAGTGATAAGCAGAAGTAGCTTGCAGTACTGCACCCTACCCACTGCGCCATCGCAGCTCTTAAAATAAGTAAAAAATATAATAAAATAAAACAGGAAAAGGTAGACTTAACAGTGGAAATTCTAGTGCCGATTGAGGTCATAAATCAAGGACTACCTGATATTATTATGTCCAGTTCAGTTCCCGTTGTTAAAAATCTGGCCAATCTTTCTCGATTTACATCCCAAAAACCCAGATACCAATTCGTGTTAATCTGGGCTTTCTTTTTATAGGAATGTGAAATCTGGCTTCCCATTTGGAGAGAAAGGACACCTTCTGTGCTACAAAATCCTGGCTCCAGCCTTCAAAGCAAGCACGGCTGGACATTTGAATTTATTTTAAAAAAACCAAAATAGAAAATAAATCGTTTTAAGCACTGCCTTCTGCTGCAGTCCAGCTCCGGCCCCTCTGCTAGATTTGTCATGAAAAAATAAAACCCAAAACAGGAAGAATCCCTGGTTCTGTTTAAAAGAAACAGCCTCTTTATAGATTAATCCAGCTGTTCAGATGATAAGCGAAGAGCTAAGCTCCTTGGCCAGCTGCTCATTCTTACCACTGAGCTCTCATTCCTTACTTCCATCCACTCTGCCATTAACGCAGCCTTTTCTGACCCGAATTTGTGGCAGCTGGGGATGATGGGTCAGGCAGTCAACCACAACTAGCATTTAACCTCTAAATGTGCTGACGGGCAAACTGGTCCAGATAACAGAACTAAAGCAGAGCTTATTTACCCCACTTGTCAAGTTGGATGAAAACTATTTTGCAGAGGAGAAAGGTAGAAACTGAGCAACAGGTGAATCTACCTAGTGCAGTTTTTGCAGATATAACACCCAGGTGGGGATCTCTGGAAAAAAACCCCTGACATTATACATACTATTGATTAAAAAAAGAAAGAAAATCACAAGTCTGTAACTTTAGCCCAGAAATCAAGATTAAGGATTTAGAAGGGGATGGAAATGATCACACTGATTTAAACCTCTGTTTCTTTAGCGATTAAATATATCTCTTAGCTTCCCTCTGTGTAAACTAGAAATTAAGATTACCAATGAACCGAGTTGAAAGGGACCTTGTGGGACATCTAGTCCAACCCCTGCCCAAGCAGGAGACCCTACGCCACTTCTGACAAATGGCAGTCCATTCTTTTCTTGAAAGCCTCCGGTGATAAAGCTCCTACAACTTCGGAAGGCAACTTCTGTTCCATAGATTGATTGTTCTCGATGTCAGAAAATTCCTCCTTATTTCTAGGTTGAATCTCTTCTTGTTCAGTTTCCATCCATTATTCCTTGTCCTGCCTTTGGGTGCTTTGGAAAGTAGCTTGAGCCCCTCCTCTCTGTGGCAGCGCCTCAAATATTGGAACATTGCTACCATGTCTCCCCTGGTCCTTCTCTTCACTAGACTAGCCATGCCCAGTTCCTGTAACCATTCATCGCATGTTTTAACCTCCAGTCCCCTAATCATCTTGGTTGCTCTTCTCTGCACTTTTTTCTAGAGTCTCAACATCTTTTTCATAGTGTGTTGACCAAAATTGGATGCAGTACTCTCGGTGTGGTCTTACTAAGGCTTTACAGGCTGGTATTAGTACCTCCCTTGATCTTGATTGCATCCGTCTGTTAATGCAGTTTAGGATTGCATTGGTTTTTTTGACTGCTGCTGCACATTGCTGGCTCATATTTCACTGGTTGAGCATTAAGACTCCAAGTTGGGACTTACAGTTACTGCTATTAAATTGGCTTGCTTTATAAAACCACTTGTGTTAGACACCTTCTCTGTTCCAAAGGAAGAGCCTGAATTTGCAAAATGTTCACACACCCAGGGCTGTTCAACTCATGTTTGTAACCAGGGTAAAGTAAAATGGCTGCGCGCATGTGGAAACCTGGAAAGTCCTTTTTTTATATAAATAAATTTTATTATTTTTAATAATAATAAAAACAGATGCACACAACACAAAAACAGTGCACAATGATATGTGGTCCCACCATCGAACATCATTCATACAATCCGCTCCACCAATGAGGGTGTACTGATTTATAATATTTTAAACCAAGAACATTAGCATATTTACAAATTATCGAGTCATTCTTTATAACCCGGTCTCGAATTCTACTGACCATAAAACCTCTGACTCTGTCCCATCTTCCCTTCAATTATATTTTCAAAATATTTGCTATGCTCAAGGGATTTCTCAACATTTTTTCTGATTTTTTCTTCACAGTCCAAAAGGCATCTGTTAAGTCTGCAAAGTAGTCCTTTAGTTTATAGACACTGTAAGATCCTCAGCTTCTAATACCATATTGCCAAAGCTGTCATTCACCTGTTTATAGTCTTAATACTTTTCTTTCAGATTTTTTTCTTTCAACTTTCAAATTTCAAGCAAATTAGAAGTTCATTCTAAGTTCACAATTCCAACCAATAAAATGACAACTTTGTTTCCCTTTTTCAAGATCCAAGTAAAACAGCTGTTCAAATCTCCACAAAGATCCTCCACAGCAATAATTCCTCTGTCAGGTAGAACCTCCCATCAGTTCCACACGTCTATTTTCTTTAATTTTTATATTATATTTAAGTCAGTTTTATTTTATTAAAGCAGATGTTCACTTCAAAGTTAAATCAACAATCCAAATTAAAGGTGATCAATGATTGGTCTTCTAAAGCCTTCTTAAAAAACTTTTTCCACTGTGACATTCAATAGCTGCTTCATCTTTGTTTTTTAATCTATCCTTTTGTTCCCATTAAGATTAGAAAAAAAATCTTCAATATGGCAAACTCACCAGCACAACTTTTAATCTCCTTCTTTGTCTCTTCTGTGCTTTTCCTTAGTTTCTCTTCCCAGGTGATTTCAAACTTCAAAAACAATCATTGTGTTTTGCAGCCGCTGTGGCTTGGACGGCTTTTGTAAGCCGATTTCCACTGCCGCCGGTCGAGGGTCCTAAGTCGGTTCTCTGTGGGGTATGCCGACCCTTACCAGACCCCCGACAGTGTCCCTCTTCTTCACTGTCCCTCCAGGGCAGTTCCGACCTGGTTCCAGTTGAACCAGATCCCCGGGCGACAGGGATTCAGGACTCCCCTGTGGAGCGTGAGGAACTCCGTGTCACCACGGAGCTTGGCCACCAGTAGGGAAGGTAAATAGAGCTCAATGCTGCTTTTTACCTACAGAGAATTTGATTTTGCAGCACAAAGAGCATAAAGCATCCCAATCATTGGGGGGGGGGAAATATCTGTACATGCCCTTCCCCTTCATATTGTGGTGTTTTGAATCCAGAATCAACTCTAAACATGTTGCTGTTCTAGGCACAGTTATGTTCTGGTAACCCGCACAGCTTGGCACATTGTCCCATTTTGTTAGGGATTTTTTTTCCTTTGCGCTTTAAGTTTGCAGTTTTAATTTCCTGGATAGTTCACCCCCTTTGCTGCGAAACACAATAAATAATTTTAATTGCATCAGCATCCATTGTGGGCATATGGCAACAATTCTGCAAAATTATATTTAACCCTCGAGCAGATGTGTTGATGAACAGAGGGCACCCTTGTTGTCACTTTTCTGGGTAGAACTTCAACCAACTATTCGACGTGTGACTCGCTCACTCAGGACCTTTCTCATCGGACCTTTCTCTTGTTTTAGTAATATTATCAGTTTCCTGAGGTCCGTAGATGTAATAATAATAATAATAATAATAATAATAATAATAATAATAACAACAACAACAACAACAACAACAACAATAATAATAATAATATTTATTAGATTTATTACTTATTATTTATTAGACTTGTATGCCGCCCCTCTCCAAGGACTTGTAGCGGCTCATAATATTTTTTTTCCTTCAACACTTGCAACAACCCTCTCGGTGTGGGCTCAACTGACCTTGTGGGTGTTTAGGAAAAGCATATGAAGAAAAAGTACTAAATCAAACAGGAAAGAAAATTAGATCTTATACTTCTATTGTATTTTTGGAATTGAAATACAGTATATGTTTCAATTTTGTTGACCATTAAAATTTGGTACCTCAGGCCAGAGTTCCTCCGTTTCCAGCTTTGCGGACAGGGAGGCAGAAGGGACAGTTTGTGCAAGTGGTCAGCACATAAATGCACATGTGCACTTGCCAGCCGTTGCCACAGCCCAGTTTCAACCCCCCCATAGCCCACTAGTGGAATAGGGTCCACAGGTTGACGACCCAGGCCCTAGGCAAACCTGTCCTGCTTGATTCATAAAATTAAGATGCCTTAAACCCAGAAATTGTCTTGAATCTTCAACAACAGTTGGATGCAAATTAACTATACTTAGACTAAACAGCCAATTTGGTGTAATGGTGAAGATGCTGACCTAAATTTTCCGCCTAAGCAGGGGGTTGGACTAGAAGAGCACCAAGGTCCCTTCCAACTCTGTTGTTGTAGTTGTTGTTATTTTATTCACAAAAACAGTAATAAATAGCAAACAAGATTGATATGCTGGATTTTGTATCACAATATCACAAGTCGAACACTTCTCAAGCATCTAGGATTGTGTGATGTATTTTTGTATGATTTGCACAGATCGAAGTACAGTGGCCTTTTGCAGCAGATTATTTAGTAACCATTCCAAATTACAACGGCACTGGAAAAAGTGATTTATGATCATTTCTCACACTTATGACCTTTGTGGCCTCCCTATAATCATGTGATCAAAATTCAGATGCTTGGCAATCAGTTCCTACTTATGATAATTGCTGTGACCCAAGATCACTTGATCTCCTTTTGCAAAACACAAACAAACACATAACTTGGATGAATGTCATGTAATAACTTTTGGGATTTTATCTCAACTGCAGAAATGTAATGTGAGATAGGTTTGTTAGTACTATGCACATAACAATTGGGTTTGGCAATATATAAACAAGCTAACAATGAATGCTTAAATGTATTTAAACACTATAGCTTTAAGAGTTAGTGTCACAGATTGCCATAAGAGGGAGCCAGAGGTGTGATTCTCTCTCTCTGCTATTTCTGTTATTTTATCTGACTGCTGTAGTAAGAACTGTGTGTTCAGTGATAGTTTCTGTATTTGTAGACTGAACAAGTAAGGCTTGTAGTATTGTTAATGTATTGAAAGATATTGACTGATTGACCATGTATGACTGGACTGTTTAACTTGACTATGATATTTGCTAAAGTGAATACTACTTTATATACTTCAATATATCTGGTTTTGTATGAGTGAATCATTACTCATATCTCCAGACTATCTGCTGGACATCTGCTAGAACCCCACATTTCTTTTGTGTATGTGCATCCTTGATAACTCAGGGGTCACTCTGCATACTCCTTAACAAAGTTGACACTCAAATATGAAGAAAATAAATTTTTGCCAAGTCCTGTTTTAAAAATATAGTTATATTCCCAAGATTAAACTTCAGTTCTTATGCTCAGAACCATTTATGCAGTCAAGCCTTCATTGTGCCAAGCCCTTTGCTGTTCAGCCTTGCTTTGATGGTTTGACTAAAAGCCCAAATTTTAGCCTCTTGTTTTTCTAATCTCACAAGTTCCTTTCATTTTAGAATGTTTTTGGTTTTAAAACAGACTAACATTGGCTGGTTTGTCCATGGATGTGCCTTTCATTCTGTGATTTGCCCAAATACAGGCAGTTCTTGACTTAAAATAATTAGTTTAGTGACCATTCGAAGTTACAATGGTGCTGAAGAAAGTGACTCACAATCATTTTTCACACTTCTGACCATTGCAGTCCCATGGTCATGTGATCAAGATTCAGCTACTTAGCAACCGGTTCATATTTATGATGGTTGCCAGGGTCCTGTGGTCCTCTTGAGTAACCTTCTAACGAGCAAAGTCCATGGGGAAGTCCGATTCACTTAATCAGGGGGTTACTAACTTAAAAACTACAATGATTCATTTAACAACTCTGGCAAGAAAGGTCTTAAAATGAGGCAAAATTCATGTAACAACTGTCCCATTTACCAACAGAAGTGTTTGGCTCAGTTGTGACCCTAAGTCAAGGACTATGTAGAGATTTCCCCCTAACATAATGCATTTTGCATTATGCGCGGATGTGTTAGGAGGAAGCCAAAAAGACAAGAGGCCGACTATCTTTGAAGAACGTTGGGAGACTGCAGGTAGCAGAAAATGCAGCCGCGCGAGCTGTTATGGGTCTCCCAAGATATGCTTATGTCTCACCATCACTCCACGAGCTGCATTGGCTGCCGATTGGTCTCTGAATGCAATTCAAAGGGTTGGTTATGACCTATAAGGATGTTGGGACTCTAGAAAATGTGCAGAGAAGAGCAACGAAGATGATTAGGGGACTGGAGGCTAAAACATATGAAGAACGGTTGCAGGACTGGGCATGGCTAGTTTAATGAAAAGAAGGACCAGGGGAGACACGATAGCAGTCTTCCAGTATCTCAGGGGTTGCCACAAAGAAGGGGGAGGCAAGCTATTCTCCAAAGCACCTGAGAGTCGAACAAGAAGCAATGGGTGGAAACTAAACAAGGAGAGAAGGTTACTTAGTAACCTTAGTAACCTAAGGTTCCTGAAAGTCAGAACGGTTGATCAGCTTCCCTCCAGAAGTTGTAAATGCCCCAACACTGGAAGTTTTTAAGAAGATGTTGGATAACCACCTGTCTGAAGTAGTGTAGGGTTTCCTGCCTAAGCAGGGGGTTGGATTAGAAGACCTCCAAAGTCCCTTCCAACTCTGTTGTTGTTGTTGTTCTCTGGGGTGGCTCCGGCCCTTTGGAACCAACTCCCTCCAGGGATTGTTACTGCCCCCACCCTCCTGGCCTTCCACAAGGCTCTAAAAACTCAGCAGTGCCGGCAGGCTTGGGGCCAATGGGTGTTACACCTAGCTCTGGCTGATGATTAGACTGTATGTGGAATGCATGTGGATGATTGTTTTTAAAGAACCGGGGTTTTAGATTATATTTTTAGGTTTATATTTCTCATTCATTGTATTTTTGTATTTATGCTGCTGTTAGCTGCCCCGAGTCTGCAGAGAAGGGTGGCATAGAAATCAAATGAATGAATGAATAAATAAATGAATGGATGGATTGATTGATAGGTAGGTACGTAGGTAGGTAGATGATAGATAGATAGATAGATAGATAGATAGATAGATGATAGATAGATAATAGATAGATATATATATAGATGATAGATAGATAGATGATAGATAGATAGATAGATAGATAGATAGATAAATAAATAAATATTTGATGAGAGACCCTCCCTTCTCCTCGTACCTTCATCCACAACTCATTTTTAAAAATGATGTGGTTTCAAGTACTGTACTTAGCCACAGTCACCATCTTCATTTTTACACACACACAAACACACACACACGCATGCACACACACACCCCAATCCCTTTGGCGACCTTCTGATAAGCAAAGTCCATGGGGAAGCCAGATTCACTTAATAAGTGTGTTACTAACATCAATTGCCACGATTCACTTAACAACAATGGGAAGAAAGGTCACAAATGGAGCACAATTCACTTAACAAACGTCTCATTTAACAACAGGAATTCAGGGCTCAATGGTGGTGTTAAATTGGACTACCTGCCCTAAAATATCTTCCTAATATCTTGGCTAGATCAACCCTAAGATGCTAAGCGTTGGACCAAAACTGTGCTGAGATTGAAATATGGGTTTTATTTCATTCTTCAATAGCTAGAAACGATGAGAATATGAATTAAATAAGTTATACTTCTTTTGGAAAGTTAAGCTAATAGCGGTAAGAAGTGGGAGTTAATATTAGATTCAATGGATGGAGATCTCAGAAGACAAAAGTAGATATATTTATTATTTTTTGGAGGCAGCTTTAGTTTGGCAATATGTATCTAGAAAAAAAATAGATTTTCTATAATAAATATTATAATAATAAGAATTCTTGGAAGGAGGTATGGATTTTTGAACAATTGATAAAAATGTGTAACTATGTATGTTATTATTATTATTACTTTAAAGGTATATACATATTAATTTGTATGAGATGTAATGGCAAAAAGATTTTAAAAATGAGGGGAAAAAGAGAATATGTTTTGGGAGGAAATGTTATTTGTGAATTTTCTTAACTATCTTTCGATCACTAGCATTGTGAAACTGAGGGACCAAATTGGTCCTCAGTCATGGTATTTAGTAAGAATACAGTAGTTCTGGATACCCAGAAGCTGACTATCTACAAAGCATGGTATCAACATTCAGATTCAACCAAGCATTTCCAAGAATCTTTCTGGCTCATCCATACTTCCACTGACCATTCATACAAAATTAGAATCCTGGAACACTGCAGCCCAACTCTTGACTTCAAAATGTTCCCATGGATCCTCAAACCATCTTAGAGGCCAACCAGCCATCTCAAGAAAATATGGAAACAGTTACGTTATGATTCCCTTCATTAGCATTTTAAACATTTGCACTTAAGAACTGAAAACTGAAATAGTTTATAGTATCAAAGAGAAATCACACCTCTTTTTGTATCTACCTCTACATCAATCCCCGTGATCCTGGCATTATGGAGATGAATTTGGATTATAATTGCTAAATTCCTAGCCATATGGTTTTTGTAAAGTTGGCTAAGAATATTGAGACTTATAGAAACAACATATCCACAGGATATCAAGTTGGAAAGAATACTATACAATTAAATATGGGCAAAAATTTTGAATTATAGAAACATTACAGTTCAGGCTAACTTTGACAATTTGCTTTCTGATAAATGTTTGTTTTCTGATTGGCAATGCCCACTGCGATAATCATTTGATTAACGGGCCGATAGATCCATGCACACACCCAAAGCTAGCGTGGCAGATTTTCTCCAAATGCACCACAACATTGCAAAGGAGCTTGCAATCCCCTGACATTGATCAGGCAATGGTAGCATCACAACCAAATTCTGAATTCCTAGACTAGGAAGCTGAACAAATAACTGGGCGACTTGATTTGGCATTGCTATTATCATTTCAAACTACCAAATCTAGGCATTATTTACTTATTGTGTTTTTAACCTGCTTTCCTTCTCAAAGCAGCCCGGAAAATATAAATATAAATTTATATGAAGGAAATAAAACAAATAATAAACCTATTTTCTCACAAAAATCAATATCTGTCTATCTATTTGCCTATTTGTCTATCTGCCATCATCATCATCATTGTTGTCTTTTAACAATCACATAATCCCTTGTGGGTAGAATCTGGGCAACTGAATGGAACTAGCAGAGTGTTTTAATGGCTGGATGCTCTTCCTATCGCCAATGCAGAGTTTTGTTCAGCAGATATATATACAGTACTTAGTGCACTCAGAAAGAGAAATATCTGCCTCTACCTAGGGTTGAACTCACAGCCTCCTGATAGTGAGGTGAGAGTTCCACCTCTAGGCCACTGCACCACTCCTCCCTCTCACTCACTCCTCTCTCTTTCTCTCCCTCCCTTCCTCTCTCTATCCATCCATCCATCCATCCATCCACCCACTCAACTGTCAAGTGCACTTTGGGTGCTGCACAACAAAATTAAATCAACATCTAAAATCATTATCCTTAACATTAAAAAAGATTCAAATTATACTGTAATATAATAATCATAATATAAAGCATTATCAATATAATATTTATAATGTAAGCAGGGATACAAGAATTAATGCATCATTCACTGAATTAAGTCCATTACATGCATTCACATTTCGTATTTTCCTATGGAGACCCGTGGGGATTCTCAGGCCAACCTACCAGCTTGATGCTGGGGGGAAATGAAAGGAGGCAATGCTGTGCATGGGCCTTTTTGCTCCTGAATGGCAAGCAAAATATAAATTTCCCTAACAGAGAAATGCATAGTTCCCAGGAATCAATTTGTAATTATGACAGCATATAGGAGGTCCAAGTGTCCTCATCCCGGCCGAGAGCATTCTTAATTCCCAACCGTTAAATATTACTTTGTGCTCAGAATATTCCCTGCCCAAGTTCTGCAAGACTCCTAAACCTCCCGACCTCTGGGTGCCTCCTCCCACCTGGAGCCTTGGAAGATTCGGAGTGAAAAAAGGCCCTTTCCCAGTCCCAGAGGCCCCTAGAGCAGTGTTTCCCAACCTTGGCAACTTGAAGGTATCTGGACTTCAACTCCCAGAATTCCCCAGCCAGCATTCGCTGGCTGGGGAATTCTGGGAGTTGAAGTCCAAATATCTTCAAGTTGCCAAGGTTGGGAAACACTGCCTAGAGAACCTTCAGCCAACCCTTCAGACTCCAAGATTAGACCCCTCTAATCTGTGAACAGTCCTCCTTCCCTTCTCCTCTTTCAACTACACAAACCTCCCTCCCTTCTAGCCCTCATGATGTTACCTAGTTGGGTAATGAAATGTCTGTAAGGAAACAACCCAGCTCAGAGCTACTGCATATAAACAAGGGAATAAGCCAAACTCACTAGCCCTGCTGATGTTACCTAGTTGGGTAGTGAAATGTCTCCAAGATTTAAGATTTAATTGGATTTGTATGCCACCCCTCTACGGGGACTCGGGGCAGCTCACAGCATGTACAAAAAACCCAGAAAAACAGTAATAACAATCCAATTAATTAAAACTACTTTAAAACAATCTATAAAAGAAAACTAGCAAGCTCAGAGAGCACCAAGGACCCTGCAGTCCTCCACTCCTTCTGTTACTCCCTCACTACACAAACCTCCCTCCCTTCTAGCCCTGATAACGTTATCCAGCTGGGTAAGGAAATGTCTGCAAGAGAAGTGTGTTTTAATAGGAAAGTGAACACAAGAACAAGGGGGCACAATCTGAGGTTAGTTGAGGGAAAGACCAGAAGCAACATGAGAAAATATTATTCTACTGAAAGAGTAGTAGATGCTTGGAACAAACTCCCAGCAGACATGGTTGGAAAATCCACAGGAACTGAATTTAAACATGCCTGGGATAAACATAGATCCATCCTAAGATAAAATACAGGAAATAGGATAAGGGCAGACTAGATGGACCAGGAGGTCTTCTTCTGCCCTCAATCTTCTATGTTTCTATGTTTATTCTATATCTATCTATTGCTTATTTGACCCCTATGGCAATCATTAAGTGTTGTACCTCATAATTCTTGACAAATGTATATTTTATTTTATGGACGCTGAGAGCATATACACCAAGACAAATTCCTTGTGTGTGCAATCACACTTGGCCAATAAAATTCTATTCTATTCTATAACAACCCAGCTCTGAGAGCACCAAGGACCCCAGAGCCCTCCTCTCCCTCTTCCCCTTCTCCTCTTCCTTCACTACACAAAACCTTTCTAGCCCTAATGATGTTACCTGGCTGGGTAAGGAAATGTCTGGAAGAAAAAACTACTATAAACAGGGGAATAAGCCAGACTCATTAGCCCTGACGATGTTACCTAGTTGGGTAAGGAAACGCCTGGACGGGAGACTCCGCAGCTCAGAGTGCGCCAAAAAACCCTCATACTCTTACGCATTGGTCAAAATCCTGAAACTAAGTTAACCCCAGTAGAGTTAGCCAGGGTTCGACAGGGCAACGTGCAGTGACGCGACGTCTCAGAAGCTCACACACACCCCTCACCCACCCACCCCCGGCGCCCCGACACCCACCTGCCCTCTGGTCCGGCCGCCAGCCTCGCGTGCCCCGCATGGCTCCTTCTTTTCTGCCGCTGCTCCACGTGGCTCTCGAGCGGCACCTGCGCCCAATTAGCCCCCTCAGGCGGCGGCAGGTAAGGGAGAAGTGCGCATGCTCGGAGCCTCCCCTCCCCCTCACCTGGCCCTTTAACTCTTTCCTTCCCGGAAGAGGGTGGGCGCTGTTGGAGGACAGGAGTTCTGGCCAGCCAGAAGGATCCCCCCCAAAAAATTAATTAATTTATTTATTTGTTTGTTTGTTTGTTTGTTTTGTCCAATACACAATAATACACAATGAAGGGTATAGAGGATATATACAAGGAGAATGTATCAAAGAGAGTATAGAAGAGAAAATATAGGAGTAAAATATAACTAGAGAGAATAGCAGAAGAGATAGAAGAGATAGAAGAGAAGATATATGAGATTTAGCAGAGACTATAGGATGGGACGGTAGGCACTCTGGTGCACTTATGGTCAGTCTATTCCTAGCTTCTCAGAAGGAATAAACCATGGTTTACCCTGCATGCTATAAGCCTAGTGAAGCCACACGTGGAATGGTGCAACCAATTTTACTACCAAAAAATAAGAGGCGGAGACTTTGGGAAAAGTGCAGAGAAGAGCAGCTAAGATGCAAGCGCCCACTCCAAAGCACCAGAGGGCAGGACAAGAAACAATGGCTGGAAACTAACCAAGGTGTGAAGCAACCTGGAATTAAGGAGGAACTTCTATTCCTGGCTTCACAGAAGGTGTAAATCATGGTTTAGCTAGCGTGCTAACCCTAGTAAGAGCCCACCTGGAATACAGCAACCAATTTTGGTCACCATGCTTTTAAAAAAAAGATGTTGAGAATTTGGAAAGAGTGCAGAGAAGAGGAAACTAAGATGGTTGAAGGCCTGGAGATGAAAACAACGAACGAAGGGCTGCAGGATTTGGGCCTGGCTAGTCTAAAGGAAAGAAGGACCAGGGGTGACATGATAGCAGTGTCCCATGTTTGAGAGGCTGTCACCAAGAGGAGGAGGAGGAGGTCAACTTACTTTCCAAAACACCAGAGAACAGAACAAGAAACAATGGATGGAAATTAATCAAGGAGAGAAGCAACCTGGAATTACTGAGAAACTTTGTGGACAATTAATCAGTGGAACAGCTTGCCACCAGAAATTGTGGGGGCTCCATCTCTGGAGGTTTTTAAGAAGAGACTGGACAGTCACTTGCCTGAAATGGTATAGGTTCTGCTTAAGCAGGGGGCTAGACTAGACCCCCCCCCAAGGTCCCTTCCAGCTTCCATTCCTATTCTATTGCCACATGTTGGCTTGGTCTGTTGCATTACCCAGCTGGTATGGCTTCTTGATTCTTGAGGAACACATCTTTTATTTTATGTACACTGAGAGCATATGCACCAAGACAAATTCCTTGTGTGTCCAATCACACTTGGCCAATAAAGAATCCAGTCCTATCCTATCCTTTCCTATCCTATCCCTCCTACTCCTATAATCCATTATTTACAGTTTAGTGTTTTGGGTTTTGCTAGCTGATGATTGTTTAATAAGCCATGGTTAAGCAGATTGAGGCTTGTTTACTGAAGGGATGTTCTCCATATGAGAAGGCTGATAACAGCAACCATTCTTGAATCATGGGTGGATTATGGCTTGAAGGGGATGCATCATGTAAAATGCTCAAGTGAGTAAGTTCGTGGATGGGTTTCGAATGAAAATACTACTGGCAACTTATCAAAGAGGATTGTGAGAAGAGACCTTAGAGGTCTTCTAGTCCAACTTCATCTATACCAGTGATGGTGGACTTGTTTTTCCTCGGGTGCTGAAAGAATATGTGCGCACACTATCATGCATGTGCGAGTGCCCACACCCATAATTCAATGCCTGGGGAGGGCGAAAACAGCTTCCTCCACCCATTGGAGGCCTTTTGGAGGACTGGAAATGGCCTGTTTCCCAACTTCTGGTGGGCCCAGTAGACTTGTGTTTCACCCTCCCCAAGCTCCAAAGGCTTCCCTGGAGCTGGAGGGAGGGTAAAAACAACCTCCCCCATCCCTCCAGAGGCTCTCTGGAAGCCAAAAATGCCCTCCCAGAGCCTCTGTGCAAGCCAAAGATCAACTGGCCGACACATACATGCACATTGCTGATCTAGGGCAATGGCTCATGTGCCAGCAGATATGGCTCCGCGTGCCACGGTGGAATCCGTGCCATAGGTTCGCCAACACTGGCCTATACAATAGCTGAATAAAATAAGCACGTGCAATTTATTTATTTGGCAACATTATTCACTGGCTTTCTATTCAACAGATTTCTAAGGTGGTTATTGTAGGGAAAATTTAAAGAAGGAATGACCTAAAAAAAACCACTATATACAGTATTAATGCAATAAAAGCAGAAAGGCCACATTCTTTGGAAAGTCAGAATGCGTCAGCAGGGAAGGGGTTCAACTAGCTCTGCAGAGATCAAATTCTAATCCTCCCACTCAATATTGTGTAGTGGTGAAGGGGCTGGAGTAGCAGCAAAGAGACCGGGATTCCTTAAGTCAGGGATGGCAAACCTTTTTTCTTGGGTGCCAAAAGAGTGTGTGTGTGCACTATCGCACATGCGTGAGTGCCCATACCCATAATTCAATGCCCGGAGAGGGCGAAAACAGCTTCCCCCACCCTCCATAGGCTGGAAACACCCTGTTTCCCAACTCCTGTTAGGCCCAGTAGGCTCATGTTTCGTCCTGTCCCGGCTCCAAAGGCTTCCCTGGAGCCAGGCGAGGGTAAAAACATTCTCCCCCATCCTCCCGGAGGCTCTCTGGAAGCCAAAAACACCCTTCCAGAGCCTCTCTGCGAGCGGAAAATCATTTGGCCGGCTCATACATGGACATTGGAGCTGAGCTAGGGCAATGGCTCATGTGTCAGCAGATATGGCTCTGCGTGCCACCTATGGCACCCGTGCCATAGGTTCGCTATCACTGCCCTAGGTAGTCCTGGACTCTGGCCTATCCATTCTGGTTGTAAGTCATGATAATCATAAAGCATGGATGGAATTAAGTAGTTAATTAAGTTCCTAATATGATTTGATTGCTTATTTGTACCCAGATCATCATTAAGTGTTGTTATACCTTATGATTCTTGACAAATGTATCTTTTCTTTTATGTACACTGAGAGCATATGCACCAAGACAAATTCCTTGTGTGTGCAATCACACTTGGTCAATAAAATTCTATTCTATTCTATTCTACTTGGATGATATTTTTTTTGGAATGTTACAAAGTTGCAAAGTGCAAAGTGAACGCTGCAACTGTGTGGCTGTTGTTCAATGAAACATGTCGGACTCTTGGCAACCCCATGGACCACAGCACGCCAGCTCCCCACATTGTGTCTTAATGTTTACCCAAATTCACATTCATTGCCTCGACAACACTATGTAACCGTCTCCTCTTCCAAATCCATTGTTGGCTACCAGATGCTTTTTGCTGAAAACCGAAAGTAAATGCTGGTTTGGGGCAAAAACATCAAAATTCATAGTCCTGGGACCACAGGACTCTACAAAGGGTCATAAATATGGGCCAGTTGCTGAGCATTGTAAAAGTGGCCATGGGATTATGGAGGTGGAGGCGGTTATTGTAATTTTGGAACCAAGTCATAAGTACCTTTCCGTCCATCATAACTACCTGTAGATTAGGGATCTCCAACCTTGGCAACTTTAAGACTTGTGGACTTCAACTCCCAGAGATCTTCAGCCAGCAAAGCTGGCTGAAGATCTCTGGGAGTTGAAGTTCACAAGTCTTAAAGTTGCCAAGGTTGGAGACCCATGCTGTAGACCATTGTGAGATCCAGAAGCTTTGACCCAAACTCTCAAATCTCCCAGGCCCCAGCTAAACCACACCAAAGGACTAGCAAGGAAAAAATAAGAGAAGTAAATACATTAAGCTCTTCTCTGAAAACTGGAT
The DNA here is from genome assembly GCF_031021105.1 of Erythrolamprus reginae. Lineage (NCBI taxonomy): Eukaryota > Metazoa > Chordata > Lepidosauria > Squamata > Dipsadidae > Erythrolamprus > Erythrolamprus reginae. Next base: position 24,477,284 of record NC_091958.1, read on the forward strand.
TTGTACATGTAGTTCTCAACTTAACAACAATTCATTTAGGGACCCATTCAAAGTTACAACCGACCAGGGGGGGGGGAAAGAGACCTACGAACATTTTTCACACTTATGCCCGTTGCACCATCCCCATGGCTATGTGATTTAACATTCGGATGCTGGACAATTAACTCACATTTGACTCCGCAGGAGAAGGGCGGCCTAGAAATCCAATTCAATAAATAAAATAAATAAACTTATGACGGTTGCAGTGTCCTGGCGTCACGTCAACTGCTTTTGTGACCTTGTGACAAACAAAATCAATGGGGAAACCCAGATTCACCGCACAGCTATATCACTAGACTATTCAATTATGCATTAGAGTTAGAAGGGACCTTGTAGGTCATCTAGATTCTAGCCCAATCCCCTGCTCAAGCAGGAGTCCCGACACCTTTTCAGACAAATGCCCGTCCAATCTCCCTTTGAAAGTCTCAAGTGTTGGAGCTCTCACAACCTCCGCAGGCAAAGCTCTTCCATGGATTGATCACTCTCACTATCAGAAAGTTCCTCCTTATTTCCAGGTTGAATCTCTGCTTGGTCAGTTTCCATCCATTATTCCTTGTCTGGCCTTCAGGTGCTTTGGAAAACACCCTGAACCCTCCTCTGTGTAGCAGCCCCTCAAATACTGGAACACTGCTATCCTATTTCCCCTGGTCCTTCTCTTCGCCAGACTGACCATGTCCAGTTCCTGCAACCGCTCTTCGTATGTTATAGTCTCCAGTCCCCTAACCCAGTGTTTCCCAACCTTGGCAACTTGAAGATATTTGGACTTCAACTCCCAGAATTCCCCAGCCAGCAAATGGATGATCTACTGCCCAGACTGGGGGGAACATAGTGGGGTAGCAGAAATAGATCTCCACCCCAGAGCACCCAATTTGCACTGGAAGATGTTAAAGGAAAATGCAAGGCGTCCTACATAAGCCACAGTACGGTAGTAAAAATTTTGATAGCCCTTCACTGTAGAGTGGTATTAGTACCTCCCTAGTCCTAGATTGTATCCCTCTGTTAATGCAACTTAGGATCTTACTAATTTAAGTACTGCAGTGATTCACGTAACAAATGCAGACAGAAAAGTCATAAAATGCTCAGTTGTGATTACAAGTTGAGGTTTGCCTATACAGTATATCTCTTGCCAACCATTTCGGTCTGTCTCCTTCTTAATTTACTGGGTTTCGCAAATCTTCCTAAAATTGCATCTCTAATAGTTTAAAAAATTAAATATTGCGCAGAGATGACTAAATTAACCATGCTAGTTAGAAACGAAACTGTGTCCTCATTTAATAACTGTTGGGATCCCTTCTACAGATGGCTTAAAAACAAGAGAACATTACGTCGTAATATTGAAATGATTGATATAAATTTGACCAGACACAAATCCGGTATATAGTTCTTTTTTATTCCTTTCATAGTAATAAGAGATCTTAGATATATAAAGATAGCATATTTACTTTTATTTTCAAAATCTCTATACTCTGATTAACTCAACACTTGCATTTACATATCTATATGACCAATCTGAACCAAGGTAATGAGCTAACCAATGAGAAATCAGCTCTCGTTTTCAGCACAGCTTCACCATACACTCGCCCACCCCTTTATCTTCTCTCTTTCCTTTCTTTCCTTTGCTTTCCTATCTTCTCCCTCCTCCTTTCCTACTCTTTCCCTATCTATTCTTTATCCCTCTTCTATTCTTCTCTCTATAAGTCTATATGTTTATAAACTGTTATATATTATACTATACTAAGATTTAAATGTTACTTGTTTTGATTATCCTTTTTATGTTTTGTATATTTGTAAATATTTTTTTTAAATATAAAAAACAAAACAAAAAAAACTTAAAATTGCATCTCTGACCTTAGCAGACGTACATCCCCAAACCAACTTAGAAACAACTTCTGTAGAGAACAGCCTGATGAACGTGGGTCTCTAATCTTGAAGACAACACCCAAGAGCTATTTTTGGCTCCACGAACTGTGGGTGAGGAATGCATTTCCTGACATAAACACGATAGGAGAAATTGCTAGCCTGTTAATGGGAGTGTCAGACCAGCTGAATTTGTGATTTTTCCAAGCCTGGCCTTGTGCTTGCAAATGTGACTGGATTTCACAAATATTATCTCTGAAACTATAGAAGGCAGACATTGAAATGTTTCCTTACATCAAAAGCAAACAGAAACAAATCATCAATTTGAGATGAAATGGACAAAAAAAGAAGATTGATTTATCAATAATGAACAAACATAATGAATATGCTAAATGTAACGAAAGAGATAAAGATAACAAATAACCTAAATGCACCAAAATAGACAGTCATTAACATGACATGTTGCAGTCTACAAAATTCAGGAAGAATATTAAAAAGTGTTATTACAGGAAATCCAATTTCTTTTTAAAAAATTAAAACTTTTAAAAATATACTCTTAATAACCTTCATTTCTCTGAGCAACTTGACCCAGATTGGAATACAAGCACGGTGATTCTAATATAGAGGGGGAAAAATAGCATAGATTCCCACAGAACTATAAACCAAAAAGAATCCAATTTAAATCCTTTCCTTGCCATGAAAATAGAGGGTGACCTTCAGTCCATCCCTGGTCCCGTCTCTTTACCTCCCTCATCTAATGCAGGGCAAAGCAATTTCTCCTGCATATTTCCTTGCTTTAATTTGCTTTCAATATTCTCAGGAGTGGCTGTGGAATTGTCAGAGTTGATTTAATGATTAGGTGATCATGGAGAGCATGCAAATGACCAGGGGTCCATGCAACCATCCTTTCTCCATTACAAGAACCCAATTCTTTCTCCATTACAAGAACCCCTTCATGGCACTGGACCAGAATATCTCCGAAACCGCCTTCTGCCGCACGAGTCCCAGCGACCGATTAGGTCCCACAGAATGGGTCTTCTCCGGGTCCCGTCAACTAAACAATGTCGGTTGGCGGGCCCCAGGGGAAGAGCCTTCTCTGTGGCAGCCCCGACTCTCTGGAACCAACTCCCCCCAGAGATTAGAACTGCCCCTACTCTCCCTGCCTTCCGTAAACTCCTTAAAACCCACCTTTGCCGTCAGGCATGGGGGAACTGAAACACCTCCCCCGGGCATGTACAATTTATGCATGGTATGTTTGTGTGTGTGTTTGTTAGTAAAATGGGGTTCTTTTTAAATTTTTTAAATATTTTAAATTATATTTGGATTTGTCATGAATTGCTGTATCTTGCTGTGAGCCACCCCGAGTCTGCGGAGAGGGGCGGCATACAAATCTAAATAATAAATAAATAAATAAATAAATAGCTTCTTGTACTGTATGTCAAGTAAATAACAGAAATAGCATTGAGAGTTATATACCACTCTGTAGCACTCTCTGAGGGTTCTGTGTGCCACCTGTGCACATGTGCCATAGGTTCACCATTATGGTTATAGGGGGTTGGTTTAAATGATCCTTGTGGTCCCTTCCCAACCTAAGGGATAAGAGTCCCATAGGAGTGACCGTTCCAGAACAGAGCAGAGTCAGGATACATTTTTAGGGGGAATGAATGAAAGCTCCTACAAGGCCAAAAGGGGGCTGGGAAAATATTTACAGACCCCTCACCTCCTGGATACAAACTGTTTCAACTCCTACCTTCAAAACAACACTATAGGGAACTGCACACCAGACCAACTAGACAGAAGGACAGTTTTCTCCTGAATGCCATCACTCTGCTAAACAAATTAGTTTGATAGTGTTGAGGGAATTATTCCCTCAACACTATCAAACTATTTACTAAGACCGTATGATGATTATTATTATTCTCATCCTTCCTATTACCTGTCTCCTCCCCCTTATGACTATAATCTTGTTGCTTGTATCTTTATGATTTATATTGTTTCATTTAGTTTCCTAATATGATTTGATTGCTTATTTAGTATCCTATGACTATCCTGTTTCCCCCCATATAAGACCTCCCCTGATAATAATCCCCTGAGCTCAGTTGGGCTTTTGAGTGCATGGCAATAAGGCCAAGCACTTATTTCAAGGTTCAGAAAAATATAAGACAGGGTTTTATTTTGGGGGAAGTATGGTAAGTGTTGTGTCTTATGATTCTTGATGAATGTATTTTTGAATGGACACTGACAGCATATGCACCAAAGACAAATTCCTTGTGTGTGCAATCACACTTGGCCAATAAAATTCTATTCTATTCTATTCTATTCTATTCTATTCTATTCTAGTCTAGTCTAGTCTAGTCTAGTCTAGTCTAGTCTAGTTTAGTCTAGACTAGTATATCCAGGTCTACCCTACCCTATCCTACCCTACCCTACCATACCCTACCCTATTTCAACTTACTGACCCTAGGGATGTATTTGGAGGAAACGTGAGATTTCAGAGTTGCCATGACAACCCTAAAGCCTATGGCTGGCCCCGTTGCTTAAAGAGGGCCATGCATTACATCTAGTTAATACTGATTTTAGATTTATTTTCAGACCTGGGGAGTACTGGGGGGAGCAAGCAGTAAGAATCTGCTCTTGTCTTCTCCTAAACCCCGTAACTCTATAAGGGACCTCCAGCATAGCTCCTTCAGCCATTATTGGACCATAACAAGAATCTTTATTTAGCTTCATATACAATACGTGGATTCTTGTGCTTCTTCTTTTTTCACTACAGAAGCTTAAAGGGCCTCACGAACCTGTGGTCAGAAGCAAACATTTCCAACTTCATGCTCCTCAAGCCCATTGTTCTGGGAATGTGAAGACCTTCGGGGGAAATCACAACCAAAGAGACAAAACCAAAAGAGTTCCAAGTGTGGAGGTTCAAGAGATCACCGAGTCAAATAAAGCCCAGGTTTTGTGTCAATCTTTAGAAACCACAAATCCTTACATTCATTTAAATGCAAGAAGAAGACAACAAAAAGTATCTGCAGATGCTATCTGTGCATCTCCACCAACTGAAACAAAAATTGGAACCCACACAATCGGCTTGGAATTTGCCTCCAGTCTTACTTATCCCATTTCCTTCCATTTCAATCAAAGGAAAATTCTTCCCAGATCACACTGGGCAGATTCCAAGCTTAGGCTGCCTTGAAGGGATGGAAAATGTTCAGACAAATATCACATCAAATGTGTCTTTTTCTTTTATGTACACTGAGAGCATGTGCACCAAAGACAAATGCCTCGTGTGTCTAATCACACTTGGCCAATAAAGAATTCTATTCTATTCCATCTCCAGCATAGGACCACTGCTCTTGTGCGCCAGGCACAGCCCTTAGTGCAAAATCAAGAGAGTCTGCAATGCTTTCCACCCAGTGCCCTATGCACACTTTGTTTTGAAAGTGCAGAACATCACACCCAGAGGCATCAACTGCAGTCTAGTTCTAGTTCCATGCACTCACAGCATCATATCAAAGCATGGATTTGTTCACAAAGCCCAACGAAATCAGCTTGTCCTCCAACTGACTTCACACCATTAGGAGATATCCATGAAAACTGTACGATAATAGAAATTGCACCCTTAAAACTAAGATTGTGCCACTTGCTTTGAGGACTGAGAGAACAGAACGTAACAGAATAGAATAGAATAGAATAGAATAGAATAGAATAGAATTCTTGGCCAAGTGTGATTAGACACACAAGGAATTTGTCTTTGATGTATATGCTCTCAGTGTACATAAGGAGAATAAAATACATTCATCAAGCATAAAAATACACCATTTAGTGATAGTCAAGGTTACTAATAAGCTATCAAATTGTACTAGGAAACAAATATAAACAATATAATTGAAAGATACAAACAGCATGGTTATAGTAATGTGGGAAGAGATGGAAAATCTGAAAAAATAAAATCAGAAATCAGAAAATGGAAAACAAATCCAATCATTCAATATGTTTTATTTTGGGTGGATCTCAACTCCAAAAAATAACTATCGACATTGGATATGAAAATGTCAATAGATGGATAGATGGATGGATGGATGGATGGATGGATGGATGGGTAGATAGACAGACAGACAGACAGACAGACAGACAGACAGACAGAATATTCTCAAAAAGAAAAAAATAAAGTAAGAATCCTTTCAGAAACACATTCCTGTTTCTGCTCTAAGTCTACCCAACCACAGAATTACCCAACCAGGTTATTTGTTTTCTCAATTTGGACATTTTGGGCCACTTTTCAGAGATCTTCAATTTCCTCCCTGAAGCCTTGAAAAAGTGAAGAGCAATTTTTAAAATCCATCTCTGCCTATTCAGTAATATCATCAACAACTAAGGTTTAGACAACTAAGCCATGAACCTGGGCAGTTGAGAGTTTACTTATTCCGATTCCTCCCCTTAATTTAACAGGAAAGCAAACATTTTCACGTTAAACCATGCCTAGTAACAAGTTTGATTTTCATAGCAACTAACCTGCCAGGAAATATGCAACCATTTGTGCCTTAGCCTTAGCTCCATAAAAGATCAAGTCTCTTGTTTATTTTTCCAGAGTGTGAGTAAACCAAGGCATCATCAGTTCAAGCTGAAAGAGATGGCTGCTTATCTTAGCTTATCTCAGGCCAGATATGAGGTCCCAGGGTAGCCTCAATCTGGGAAGACAACACCATTCTAGAGGAAAATATTTTGGGGGAAAGAAAATCAGGGAAGTAATAACTCACTTGAGAAACCATCAAGAAATATTTTGCCTAAAGAAGGGACTCTTGAGAGTATTCATGATATCTTTTTTTATAGATTGTTAAGCCAGGTTCTAACTAAGTTAAAATGAGGTTGGGCAACCTGTAGGTCATGTGTTGTAGAAACCCAACTGCTCAGATGATGAAATTGGTCACCAGATCAATATGCTTTATCGATTTGGGCATAACAAGCAATGTGAATTCTACTTTCTATAACAGAACAGGGTGTGCCAAAACCCAGGCATGGGCAACAGTGGACAATAGTTTTGTGATCCTCTATCACACCTCCCTGAGCTATTTTGAAAAAGAGCTCTCTTTCTGGCATGTATAATAATTTATATTGATCTATCGGGCTAATTTTGACACCAGAAACTCAAGGGTTGTGTTGGTGAAAGGCCTAGCACATACACTTGTAACAATTTGGTGATTTTTTAACTTTGGTTATTTATTTTTGTTATTGTTGTTGTTGTGTTTTTGTTGTTGTGACTGTTAGTGATTTACAAAGCCAGGCCGTTTGATGAATGGCTTAACATAAGGAGGTTCCTTGTGTTGTGTAAGCAAAACTAGAATTGAGGAATCTTCAAAGGATTTATGACATCAAAAGCAAGCAGAGGAAAGTTGTGGATGGTCCATCACTGGAAGTTTTAAAGAAGAGCCTGGACAGTCATTTGTGCAGAATGGTACATAGTCTTCTGCTTGGGCTTGGAGGTGGACTAGAAGATCTCCAAGGTCCCTTCAAACCCTATTATTCTATGCCCCGTGATATACGACAACCAATTTAAAAGCTACAAGGGCACTAAATAATCCAGAAAGGACCGGGAAGGATCAAGGGAGTCCATCCCCTTGATAATAGAAAATGTCAAGCACAGGATTGTGAAATCCCTTTTTTCCTGTATAAATCAGGGAAGGAGAAATAGCCAGAATCAGTATAAGACATTTGACAGGGATTGAAACTAAATATGAGATTAGGTCTATGAGATCCAGACTGGGGAAAAATGCTTATGGGTGGCTGAGCAATTCTGAGAGTCGAAGTCTGCAAGTCTTAAAGTTGCCAAGGTGGGAGATGCCTGGATTCTAATGGGGGCTTAAATTGAGTTCTATCGCAGGAGTGGCAACTGTAGCGGTTTTACAACCTACAGACTTCATGTGGACTTCAATGCTGGCTCAAGAATTTAGGAAGTTGAAATCCATAGTTGGTAGAGTTGGCCCTCTGGGTTCAAGCAAGCAAAACCTAGGAAAGGACTCACATGATGTCTTAGTAGCACTTTGCAAAGCCTCAGTAAGGCCACACCCGGAATGCTGCATATCCAGTTTGGTCACCAAATTTACAAAAAAAGATGTTGAGACTTTGGAAAAGGTGCAAAGAAGATCAACTAAGACGATCAAAGGTCTGGAGGCCAAAACCATATGGAATGGAATGGAACGGAACGGAACAGAACAGAATAGAATTCTTTATTGGCCAAGTGTGACTGGACGCACAAGGAATTTGTCTTTGGTGCATATGCTCTCAGTGTACACAAAGGAAAAGATACATTTGTCAAGAATCTTGAGGTACAACACTTAACGATTGTCATAGGGGTCAAATAAACAACCAGGAAACAATGAATATTAATATAATAAGGATACAAGCAAAAAGTTACAGTCATAAAGTCATAAATCCCATGAAGTCATATGAAGAACTGTTGCAGGGTTTGGGTTTGACTAGTCTAAGAGAAAAGGAGGAGGGGGAGGGCATGATAGCAATGTTCCAGTATTTGAGGGGCTGCCATAAAGAAAAAGGGTCCACATATTTTCAAAGCACCAGAAGGCAATTCAAGAAACAAGGGATGGAAACTAATCAAGGAGAGAAGCAACCTGGAATGAAGGTCCCAGGTTAACTTCCTAACAGCGGGGACAAATAATCAGTGGAACAGAAGTTGCCTTCAGAAGTTGTGGGTGCTCCGTCACTGGAAGCTTTTCAGAAGAGACTGGACAGTCGAAATGGTAGAGGACCTCCTGCTAGAGCAGGGGACTAGACTAGAAGACCTCCAAGGTCCCTCCCAGATCTATTCTAATTCTGTTGTCATTTGTCACACTCCATCACACCAGGACACGAGTGTCTTGTTACATCTTTTGGTTCTAAATCCATCCCTCATTTCTGTCCGAGCAGGCCCGAACCGTTGCCGGTTATTGCCGAGGCAGCTGGCTTCGCCATCGAATGCCTCCGAAGGCCAGGCGAGTCCCACGCCCGAGCAGAGCCGAGCCAAGCCGAAGCTTGCCGAGCTCCCCAGGGTCCACCGCGCCTTCCAGGCTTCTCGCCGGGCGCTGTCCACCGCCCGCGCCGCCTGCAACCTTCTTCGGCTTCTTTTAACAGTCCCGGCAGGCTACAGAAAAGCCACCCGGGACAACGGGCATGCACGGGCAGGCAGGCAAAGGCTGGACGCGGGCAGGCACCCAAGATCCCTGTGTGTGCGTGTTTGTGTGTGCTTGTGTGTGTGCGTGCGTGCAGGTGTGGCTTGCGTGCAACTCCCCCCCCCAGCGCCATTCTCTCTCTTAGCAACCTGCAAGAGCTACCCGAAGGCTGCCGAGAAGACCATTTTGTAAGTGGGGGGGACACGCTCTGTCCTTCCGCATTGACTGTCGCTTCTCCCTTCGTCATCTCCTAATCACCCGGCCACTCGCTCCCCTTAGCAGGGGGGGGGGGGTCCAGCCAAAGAGACGTCCGACAGCGAAGCTCCCGACTCAGGAGAGAGCGGGCGTACGCGTGAGTGCAACACACGCAGCCCTGTGCTACACCTAGTGTATCTGCTTCCCGCGCCCCGCCCCACAAGCCTCCTGGGAGCTCAAATCCGCGTCACTGACTACTGGCGGAACAGGAGAGAGAAAGAGAGAGATGGGGGGGAAGAGAGAGGGAGGGATAGAGAAAGAGAGGGAAGAAGGAGAAAGAGAGAGGGAGAAAAGAGATGGAGGAAGGAGCGGGAAAGAGAGAGGAGGGAGGGGGAGAAAGAGAGAGGGGGAAGAGAGGGAGGGGGATGGAGGGAAAGATAGAGAGAGGGAGGGAGGGAGAGAACGAGAGCCGCCCTGAGTCCTTCGGGATTAGGCAGCGTAGAAGTAGAAATGGATAGATAGATAGATAGATAGATAGATAGATAGATAGATAGATAGATAGATAGATAGGGAGGGAGAGAGAGAGAGAGAGAGAGAGAGAGATATCCGCTGTAGCAACCCCCCCTTACGATCCGCACTTGTTAGGAATCCGCCACGCTCACACGTTCCGCAATACACGGGTGTAGTCAACGCGAGAAGGGACAGAGTAGCGGAGAGCCTTGGCTGGCACGACGTCGATCTCCTGCCAGGCCTTAATTTGGTGACGGCAGCCAAATTCTGTCTCGATGAATTAAAGGCCGGGGCAGGGCTCCAAGCGAGAAAGCTGCGGAGAGGGAGAGCGGGCGGGCGGGAGGGATGGGGGCTGATGGAAAACTAGTTTCAAAATCTGGACGGTACCTTTCCACAGACCCACGTGCCTTGGTCCAAGGCCGACACCCAGCCCTCATTAGTCCCGTAATAAGAGCAGGAGGCTTTGAAATGCGGGCGAAGGGGAGGCCAGGCTGGGAAGCAGGGGTTTTTTGGGGGGGGAGGTAGGAATGGAGCACCACGAAGCAATTTGGTGCCAGTGCGGGAACTATGCCTAGGCCGGGGCTAAGTTTCTCTCCTCCCGACCCCACCCCACCCCTCCTCCCAGCCACCATTCTTGGCAGGAGGGGGGGGGGGGCGAGAAAAGGAAGAGGCAGCGATTCAGATTTCAGCACCACGGGCGGTGAACAGCGGCTCACACCTGGCGCGGCCAGACCTCCGCCAAGGCGAGCGAAGCCCCGGGATTGGATGGGAAGGGAGGGGCTGGCGGTGTCCTCCCCTCTTTTGCCCACCTGCGCCTCCAGCTTTTGGCAACAGCTGCTCCAGATGTTGGGCCTGGCCCAGCCGGCCCTCTCCAAGTCGGCGAGAAACACCCCCCCTCCTCCCTACAGCTTCAAACATGGCGGAGATTCATTCATTGAGGCCAACAGCGGGGGTCTTTCCCCCACGCCGATCCATTTTTTTTTAAATTTAGAAAGGGGTGCAATGGCATAAGCGGGCGCCCTGTCATAAAACCGGTGGCTGGAAAAAAGCGTTGCCAAACTCCTGAGTGGAGATTTATTTTTAAATATAAATATAAATATAAATATAAATATAAATATAAATATAAATATAAATATAAATATAAATATAAATATAAATATAAATATAAATATAAATATAAATATAAATATAAATATAAATATAAATATAAATATAAATATAAATATAAATATAAATATAAATATAAATATAAATATAAATATAAATATAAATATAAATATAAATATAAATATAAATATAAATATAGGTACCATATATAATAATAATAATTCGTAATTTATTAGATTTGTGTGCCGCCCCTCTCCGCAGACTCGGGGCGGCTCACAACAATAATAACAACAATGTAACAATGTAACAAATCTAATATTTAAAAACATCTAAAAAACCCGTCATTAAAACCATATACATTGCTGTATAGAGTATACAGTATATTGCTACCATAGACCAATGAGTTGGCTCCTAACACATCCATCAGTTGCCTTCCTCTCTCCCCAAAGGCGTCTCCCATTCCCAAAAATCAAAGAAAACGACGAAGCGGGAAAACAGGTGCCTCCCGCCCCAACTCACACTCAAGAATTTTTTTTAAAAAATAGAATCGGTTACAATGCAATTTTTTGGGGAAAAAATCTCGCACTATGCCGACGTAAGTAAGAAAGGGTAGGGATGAGTGGACTTACTTCATCTGCTTGACAATTGTGCTTTTTCCGGATTCCCCGGCCCCTGTTGGGACAAAATAGAAGAGGGGGTGGGGGAGAGGAGGGGAGAGGACATTAAAACCTTCATAAAAGGAAGAAAAATAAAAAATAAATAAATCTGGCCAGTGTGAGAATATAAGAAGATAAAGCATATAACAGGAGGAGGGGGGGAGATGGTAATACTAATGGCTTTGCGAGGCGGAGGTGGGAGAGGGGGAGCCGAAGACGCTGTTTGTGCAATTGAGTTTTCGGTGCAAAAAAAAAAAAAAGGCGAGACACGAAGGAGATAGGCTTTTTTAAAAAACAGCAAGTGGGGGGGGGGGGGGGTTAGCAAGACCCTACCTGTTGGGCAGAGGCGGGGAATCGGGGAGGGGCTGAGGTGGGGGTTACATTTGAGACAGTCCAGCCGAAGGTGCGGCAGAAGATGGAACGTGAAAACACACATACACAAACCTAGTTGGAGGAAGGCAGTGATTTATTGGAGGGGGGGCAGATTTAAAAAAATGGGGAAATGGCCTTAAACCAGGTAAAAGGAGGCGAATTGCAACCTCTTAAGGAGGCTGCAGCGGATATCGTGCAAAGGGGGTCGGTGGGCGCCCAACCACACCTGAGAAGCAGGCGGCGTGGGGAGGGGAATGGGGGCTGGGGGGAAGGAGAGACGTGAGTGTGCAAATCTACCGTGTGTCTGTGTAGGAGGGGTGGGAGAGAAGAGGAAAACGTACGGAAGGGCTTTTGGGGAGGGGGGCGCGACGGAGACAAGAAGCCTCCCCCCCACCCCGCCCGCCCGGCTCTTGGGCTTACCTAGCAGGAGCAATTTCACATCTTTGGCCGCGGTGATCCCATCTTCTTTGAGGTTCTTCTCGATTGCTTTGCTCCTCTCCAAGGCGGCTCTTTCCTCGGCGCTCAACGTACATCCCATGGTGGCCCCGAATCGGGAACGGTGCCGGAGTGGCGGACCCTTCTCCTTCGCCTCGTCTCCCCCCCACCCTTTCACGGACGAGCCAAAAGGGGGGGAGAAAAAGCTGGCGAGCCGGAGGGGGGGGGAGCTCGGATTGCAACGCCAAAGGCCGAGTGCGGGAGGGGGGGAGTGAGGAATCCTCTTTCTGGCTCTCTCGCTCTCTGACTCTCCGTCTCGTCTCCCCTTTGCTTCCCAGCCCGGCTCTTCGCTCGCTCCGGAGAAATCAAGGCATCCAAAGGAAGCAGCCGAGCTTGCGGGAGCTGCAGGAGGGGAGGGGGCGCTGGGAGAAGGGAAGGGAGGTGGCTCGCCTGCCGGAGGAGTCGAAGGAGCGGGGTCGCTTCTTCTTGCGCCCCCCTTGCTAGTGAGAGACCAAGCTAGCTCCAGCTGCCGCGCTCCGGCTTCTTGTCCCTTTTGCAGAACGGGAGAAAGCGCTCAAGGGTTTTTTTTTTGGGGGGGGGGGGGAGGCTTTATCCGCCCTTCCTCCTTCGGCCAGAATTTCTCTCCGCTCGGATTTCCTTTCCGGCGCTTCTTCTTCTTTTTTTCACCTTCCTTCTTTCCTCTGCCGTTGGGTTGGGTTTTTTTCCCCTTCCCTCCCCCTCTTCCTCTCCCCTCCCCCTTAATCTGAGGGTCTCTAATGGGCGGCGGCGATGGCTGCGAGCGATCGCATCGTTCAAGCCCGTCCTAATGGAGAGAAATGCAGAAAGGGTGGCGGTGGGGAGGAGGGGGGGGAGAGCGCTCGCGCGCGCGTGCCCGAGAGCCAGCCGGAGGAGAGAGATGGGAGGAGGAGGAGGAGGAAAGGGCTCCTGCGCTGCTTTGACTTCAAGGGGCGAGGCGAGCCCGGCTGGGCTGCTGACGTTTGTGGCTCCCTGCCTGCGCATGCGCGCAAGCCAGACACTTCAGCACCTGGGGTGGGGTAGGGTGGGGTTTCGTGGGGCTGGGGGGGAGGGAAGAAGGGGAGGGATGGGAAGAACGGCGATCCCGCCAGCCTCTTTAAGCGCGGATTGGGATCAGCGGTACCCCAACCGTTGCTGCTACTGAGGCTTAGCACACACACACACACACACACACAAGCCGCCCGGCTTTTAAAGGGGAGGGAAAGTGACGGGCGGGGTGGGGGTGTTCGGGGAAGGGAAAGTGAATGCGCCAGATGCAACGGTGGAGGCTCGCCTGGCCCTTCGGCTTTGATTTACTTCTTCTCCCCTCCCTTCTTTTTAAGGAAGATGCGGGAGGGGGGGTTAGTTTCAGGTTGAAGTAGGTGTGGTGTGAGTGTATATGTATGTATTATCATTGCTGTAAGCCGCCCCAAGTCTACGGAGAGGGGAGGCATACAAATCTAATAAATAATAATAATGATGATAATAACAATAACAACAACAACAACAACAGCAAAACAACAACAATAATAATAATTATATATATATGTGTGTGTGTGTGTGTGTGTGTGTTTATATGTATGTATGTGCCTATATGTACCGGTATATGTATAGGTAGGTAGGTAGGTAGGTAGGTAGGTAGGGGGAGAGAGAGAGAAGTAGGTAGGTAGGTGGGTGGGTGGGTGGATGGATGGAGAGAGAGAGAGAGAGATGGTAGATGGATGGATGGATGGATGGATGGATGGATAGATAGATAGATGGATAGATAGAGGGATAGATAGATAGATAGATAGATAGATAGATGATAGATAGATAGATAGAGGGATAGATAGAGAGATAGAGGGATAGATAGAGAGATAGAGATATAGGTGGGGAGAGAGAGGGAGAGAGAGAGAGAGATACACAGAGAGAGAGAGAATCTATCTGCCCAGGTGCATAATTGCACTGGACTCAGCTAGCACTCAGAGCCACGGGGGCGAGCGCACGTCACCATTCCACCTTAGCAGCCCACCGTTGCATGTGTGCATGTTATAGTGCACGCATGCATGCCCAGACCCATAATGCAATTCCCTCCCTTCCCCCATGCATGCATGCACAAGCCTCCCACACTCCACCCCCAAGCCTGGGGAGGGTGAAAAACTTTCACCCATAGGGCCATTTTGAACCCTCCAGAGGCTTCATGGAGGTGTCCTGAAGCTTCCAGAGGGCAAAAACGGCCTTTCAAAAGGCTGAAAATCAGCTGGTCAGCATGCGCGTATGCTCTGGAGCTGACATAGGGCAACACCTCATGTGCCCTCCGATATGGCTCTATGTGGCCCCTGTGTGCCATAGGTTCACCATGACGGGTGTAGGGCCTCCTGGACTAGATGACCTAGAAAAGTGATGGCAAACCTTTTTTCCCTTGGGTGCCGAAAGAGCATGTGCATGCACTATTGCACATGAGCGAGTGCCCACGTGCATAATTCAATGCCTGGGCAGGGCGAAAACAGCTTCCCCCGCCCCCAGAGGCCCTCTGGAGGCTGGAAACTGCCTGTTTCCCAACTTCCGGTGGGCCCAGTAGGCTCATGTTTTGCCCTCCCCAGGCTCCAAAGGCTTTCCTGGAGCCAGGGAGGGTAAAAATGGCCTCCCCCATCCCCCCGAGGCTCCCTGGAAGCAAAAAGCAGCCTCTCAGAGCCTCTATGCGAGCCAAACATCAGCTGGCCGGGACACACATGCACACTGGAGCTGAGCTAGGACAACGGCTCGCGTGCCAACAGATATGGCTCCACGTACCACCTGTGGCACCAGTGCCATAGGTTTGCCATCACTGACGTAGAAGGTCCCTTCCAACTCTATGGTTTCCTTGGGATAAATGGATTGTTCTCTATCTCCCTAGGCCAAAGGACACAAAATATTGACTGCTGGCATTGTTAGAAAGTGTCTACCTACGCAGTAATTGAGAGCTGGTCTAGACAAACTAATGCTTGGATGTGCGATGATGGGGGAATCTCAGGTTGGAAGATTAGACTGAGAAATTGAAAATAGAAAACAGAATTGATATTTTTTTAAAAATGGAAAGGCAGCAAAAGGAAGCCAAACGCGTAGATAAGGTTTTTAGTTTTTTTAAAAAGAATCTGTGATGATCACCTTTTAAGTTTTCATATGATCCTTCCCCGGTGCTCCTGTTCCACGGGGAAGGCATTTCCTTCCATTATTATTATTATTTCTAAAATAAAAATGAAACACTTGCCTATTTCCCCTCCCCACACAGGTGGGCTGCTAAGGTGGTACGGTGACGTGTGCTCATCCCTATGGCTCTGAGTGCTAGTGTGCGATTTTGCTACCTGCCCAGGTGCAGTAGCGTAATTGTGCTGGACTCCGCTAGTACTCAGAGCCACAGGGGTGAGCACACGTCACTGTTCCACCTTAGAAGCCCACCTCTGCCCTCTCCCCCCCCCCCCTATGAAAAGGAAAGACAGGTAACCAAAAGCTAAAAACTGTGCAGGATGGTGAGAAAGTTAGAGAGGAACTTGGGCCAGCTCTGGAGTCTGGAGTAGGCTGCGATGGATGCTCTGCGCTGGACACAGAGATAGAACTAGGGCCGCCTAGCATTTTCCAGCCATCGGAGGGGCAGCTGCCTTTGGAGGCTGATGTGATTGAGGAGGAAGAACAGAATAGAATAGAATAGAATTTTTATTGGCCAAGTGTGATTGGACGCACAAGGAATTTGTCTTGGTGCAGATGCTCTCAGCGTCCATAGAATAAGATATACATTTGTCAAGAATCATGATTGTCATAGGGGTCAAATAAGCAATGAAGAAGCAATATTAATAAAAATCTTAGGATATAAGCAACAAGTTACAGTCATACAGTTAACATGGGAGAAAATGGGTGATAGGAATGATGAGAAAAACTAGTAGAATAGAAGTGCAGATTTAGTAGAAAGTCTGACAGTGTTGAGGGAATTATTTGTTTACTAGAGTGATGGCGTTCGGAAAAAAACTGTTCTTGTATCTAGTTGTCTTGGTGTGCAGTGCTCTGTAGCGACGTTTTGAGGGTAGGAGTTGAAACTATTTGTGTCCAGGATGTGAGGGGTCAGTAAATATTTTCCCCGCCCTCTTTTTGACTCGTGCAGTATACAGGGCCTGTTCCAGCTGTAGAGAATTTAGGAGAGGTGTGTCAGGCAGAAGCTATTTTAATTGGGATTTTAGGACTGCCACACTTTACTCTATACCAGTGATGGCAGAACCTGTTCTGCAACCCAACAAGACTGACACAGACTTCAGAGGAGAATCAGAACTTCAGAAAAAACCATCGCTGCCAACCTGCCTTCCATTGAGGACCTGTATACTGCAGGAGTCAAAAAGAGGGCGGTGAAAATATTGATTGACCCCTCACATCCTAGACACAAACTGTTTCAATTCCTACCCACAAAACGACGCTATAGAGAACTACACACCAAGACAACTAGACACAAGGACAGTTTTTCTCCTGAATGCCATCACCCTGCTAAACAAATAATTTTGTCAACACTGTCAAACTATTCACTAAGTCTGCACTACTATTACTAGTAGTTTTTTCTTATCATTCCTATCAACCATTTCCTCCCACTAATGACTTTAATTTGTTGCTTTTATCCTTAAGATTTTAATTAATATTGATTGTTTCCTCATTGCTTATTTGACCCCTATGACAATTAGTGTTGTACCACATGATTCTTGACAAATGTCTCTTTTTCTTTTATGTACACTGAGAGCATCTGCACCAAAGACAAATTCCTTGTGTGTCCAATCACACTTGGCCAATAAAGAATTCTATGGCACGGGTACCACAGATGACATGTGGAGCCATATCTGAGAGCATGTGAGGCGTTGTCCTATGTCAGTTCCAGCATGCATGTGCGTGCTAGTCAGCTGATTTTCGGCCTTCTTTTTGCCCATGTTCGCTCCCCCCAGGCTTCAGGAAAACCTCCTGCATACTGCGGATGGTGAAAAATGGCCCAACAGGCCTATTGGAAATCCTCAGTGAGGCCTGTGCATTTGTGCCAGGGGAGGAGGGGCAGTGTGGGGGAAGGCATTGCATTATGGTTGTGGGCACACCTGCACACGCCATTGCGCTCGCACACATTCTTTTGGCACCCAAGCCAAAAAAGATTTGCCATCACTGCTCTATATTATTCTACAGCCTCGGTGGTGCAGTGGTTAGAGCACAGTACTGCAAGCTGCTTCTGCTGAGCTGCTCACCAGTTCAAATCTCACCAGGCTCCAGGTTGATTCAGCCTTCCATCCTTCCAAGGCGGGTAAAATGAGGACCCAGATTGTTGGGGCCAAGAGGCTGACTCTGTAAACCACTTAGAGAAGGCTGTAAAGCACTGATGTTGTTAATGGTGAGTATTCTGGGCAGAGACTGGTTACAAGCGGTGTGTTCTGGGTCCTATTCTTTTTAATATGTTAGTGAGTGACATAGAGGAAGGTTTGGTAGGGAAGGTTTGCCTATTTGCTGATGATTCTAAAGTGTGCAATAGGGTTGATATTCCTGGAGGCGTCTGTAATATGGCAAATGATTTAGCTTTACTAGATAAGTGGTCAAAGCAATGGAAACTGCAGTTTAATGTTTCCAAAAATAAAATAATGCACTTGGGGAAAAGCAATCCTCAATCGGAGTAATGTATTGTCAGTTCTGTGTTAGCAAAAACTTCAAAAGAGAAGGATTTAGGGATAATGATTTCTGACAGTCTCAAAATGGGTGAACAGTGCAGTCAGGCGGTTGGGAAAGCAAGTAGAATGCTTGGCTGCATAGCTAGAGGTATAACTAGTAGGAAGAGGGAGATTGTGATCCTGCTGTATAGAGCACTGGTCATACCCCATTTGGAATTCTGTGTTCAGTTCTGGAGACCTTACCTACAAAAAGATATTGATCAAACTGAACTGATCAGGAAAGACTTCATGAACTCAATCTGTATAGTCTGGAGGACAGAAGGGAAAGGGGGGACATGATCGAAATATTTAAGGGGTTAAATAAGTTCAGGAGGGAAGTGTTTTTAATAGGAAAGTGAACACAAGAACAAGGGGGCACAATCTGAGGTTAGTTGGGGGAAAGATCAGAAGCAACGTGAGAAAATATTATTTGACTGAAAGAGTAATAGATGCTTGAAACAAACTTCCAGCAGACGTGGTTGGTAAATCCACAGAAACTGAATTTAAACATGCCTGGGATAAACATAGATCCATCCTAAGATAAAATACAGGAAGTAGCATAAGGGCAGACTAGATGGACTATGAGGTCTTTTTCTGCCGTCAATCTTCTATGTTCCTATATGAGTCTAAATGCTATTACTATATGGACGCTGAATGGTCTCTCCCTGGCTGGGAGGAAAGAGGGATTTTTCTTGACAAAGAGTCTGTTTCTTGCTTTTCATTTATTTTCATTTCATTTATTGGATTTATATGCCGCCCCTCTCCGAAAACTCGGGGCCAAATTATGGCTGGGTCAGAACAGCTTGGTTGTTTTCTTGTGGATGTTTCATTAATGCTAGAAGGGAGTGGGGTTTTTTTGAGGAGGAGAGACAGAAGGAGAAGGACTGTGGGGTCTTTGCTGCTCTCTTGAGCTTGGTCATTTTCTTGCAGATGTTTCATTACCAAACTAGGTCACATCATCAGTGTTAGTATGCAATGGGATTTGCTCTTATTTTATGCTCAAGTGGCTTGCCCTGTCAGTCTTGGTGGGGGTATTTATTTATTCGACTCCTATGCTGCCCAATCCCAAAGGACTCAGGGCGGCTTACAACAATATTAAAAAAGTATAATTAACAATAAAAAGAAGTCAAGCACAAATTAAAACAATAACCCCACTTAAAACCCACAACTCAGCAATCCAATCAAAACATATATATCATTCAATACAATTTGGCTATGAAAGATGTACAATTCATGGTCCCCAAGACTGCTGGCAAAGCCAGGTCTTCGTAGCATTTTGGAAGGCCAGCAGGGTGGGAGCAGTACGGACATCGAGGGGGAGTTGGTTTCACAGAGCCGGGGCGGCCACAGAGAAGGCCCTTCCCATCAACCCTGCCGACTTGCATTGCATAGTTGATGGGGCCCGGAGAAGGCCAACCCTGTGCGATCTTATTGATCTCTGGGAGGTATACGGCAGGAGACGATACCGCAAATAGTCTGGACCAGCGGTGGGCTACGAGCCGGAACGCTAGATTGCGCTCGCCGCTGCAGCTCATACGTTCTTGCGGAACCAGAGGGATTTTGCTGCTGCACCTGTGGAGGTAGCAAAATCGCGCACAGAGCCGCAGATAAAACCTCGCTGAAACACGGGCACAATTTTGCTACCTCCACAGGTGCAGCAGCAAAATCGTGCTGGTCCCACAAGAACCTACAAGCTGCAGCAGCGAGCACAATCTAGTGTTCCGGCTCGTAGCCCACCGCTGGCCTGGCCCTAAGCCATGTAGGGCTTTATAGGTAATAACCAACACCTTTAATTGTGACTGGAGACCAATCAGGAGCCAGTGCAGCTCAGAGTAGTCAACTCAGGGTAGTCTTAGTGGTTCCTTGTTTGGGCTATTGTTCTTAACATGCCCTTTCCAGGCGAAAGAGAAATGTTATGTAAGATTTTAGACTGTGCCGAAATGAATAGGCTTACTTTAAAACTAAAGATAAAGAGGAGTGTGATTACTATAAGATTTGGGGAAAGTTTTATGAAGGGTTGGAAATTAAAAATAATCGAGAAGTATTTTCTTTTACTTACTTTTGAAGAAATACATGATGATGTAATTTTAATCTATTAAAGACCCAGATGATGAAATAAGGACTGTTAAATAAGGACATTGGATAAGGAGTCAACACAGAGATGAAAGGATTAAATTAGATATTGAGTTAAGATGTTAATGTTTTATTATAAATAGAAAAAGGGAATATAAGGGACTGGATTTTATAATATTGTTATTTGTAGATGAAATATATCTCATGTGTGGTTAATTTTAATTAACTTAGCAAAGAAGAGGATAAAAAGTACATATTGAAAGTATTGTTAGCGCTTTTTTCTCTCTCCGAATGTTTAACATATCTAAGAAATATTAATTATTATTATTTTAAACATTGATTCTGTGTTTTTTATTGCTCGTGTTGTTTTATTATATGTTGAAAGAAAAATAAAGAAAAAATTTATACCAAAAAACCCCAACCATGCCCTTCTAGCATTGATGATCTTACCTAGTTGGGTAATGAAATGTACGGAAAGAAAACAACCAAGAGAGTGCCAAGGACCCCCTCCTAGCTGAATACACCCATTCCGCCACCTTTATTATATCTTTATTTATTTATTTATTTATTAAATTTGTATGCCGCCCCTCTCCATAGACTCGGGGCGGCTCACAACAGTAATAGAAAAAACAATGTACAATACAAATCTAATAATTAAAACTAAAAACCCGTAATTTAAAAAACATGCACACAACATACCATACATAAACAATATAGGCCTGGGGAAGTTATCTCAGTTCCCCCATGCCTGACAGCAGAGGTGAGTTTTAAGGAGTTTACGGAAGGCAAGGAGGGTGGGGGCAGTTCTAATCTCAGGGGGGAGTTGGTTCCAGAGGGTCGGGGCCGCCACAGAGAAGGCTCTTCCCCTGGGACCCGCCAAACGACATTTTTTAGTCGACGAACAGCCAACTCTGTGGGACCTACCCGGGCGCTGGGATTCGTGCGGCAGAAGGCGTTCCTGGAGATATTCTGGTCCGATGCCATGAAGGGCTTTATAGGTCATAACCAACACTTTGAATTGTGACCAGAAATTTATCGGCAACCAATGCAGACTGTGGAGTGTTGGTGTAACATGGACATACCTTGGGAAGCCCATGATTGGTCTCACAATCTTTGCCTCTTCAGAGGCAAAAAAATATTTTGAAAGTTTCAAAAATGCGAACAGGAGGAGAAGTGTTAGACCCCAACTTCTTTTTAAAAGCCCCAAGGAAAAGGAGATGCTGGCTGAACGGGTCCTTTGATTACAATTCAGTCAAGTGTTTGCTAATCGAAACAGAAATAAATACAGGGTATTGGCATATAAATACATCACCCTAAAACATTTTCCCAGAAATGCACCCCCTGCAGAGTTAAAATGCTGGGAGACTGCAGAGCAATTGAAGTAAGAGGAGAGTTGAAGTGAGGGGAAAGTGATTGATTTGTTTTCAGGGAGTGGGGCAGGGATCTCCGATTTAACATTGTGTCGAGGTTCCAGGTAACATGCGAACTAAATCAGAGTCCGAGTCAAAGTTCTCCTCCAAGTTCTTACACTGGGACACCTGAATCTGAGTTTCCTACTCAGTTGAGACTTCACATCCCTTGTCCCCCATCCACAAACTTGTCACGTTGCCCACTCAGATTGTGCCAGCATGGCAAGGTCTTCCTTCCGCTTCCACCCAGGGGGTGGGTATAGGATGTCCTTGAACCACTCAAAAGAATGCTTTGTGACTACTTCTGTTCCCTCATGAAAATCATCCCTTCCAAGTACCCATAAACCATCTATAGGTAGTGTGGCAATCCTCAACTTCTGCATCAGTTTGACATATTGATTGTTTCCTGACTACTTATTTGACCCCTATGACAATGTTTAAATAATGATAGAGTTTTATATGTTTTTTTAATATTAGATTTGTTTTAATATTAGATTTTATATGTTTTTTTAATATTAGATTTGTTTTAATGTTAGATTTTATATGTTTTTTTAATATTAGATTTGTTTTAATATTAGATTTTATATGTTTTTTTAATATTAGATTTGTTCTACTATAATATTGTTTTTATTATTGTTGTGAGCCGCCCCAAGTCTTCGGAGAGGGGCGGCATACAAATCTAATAAATTATTATTATTATTATTATTATTATTATTATTATTATTATTAGTCAAGAAGATAAAAAGGAAAGGAAAGGAAAGGGGAATGGGGAAAGGGGAAGGAAAGGAAGATAACAAGAAAAGAAAGGAAGAGGGAAAGGAAAGGAAAAGAAAAGAGGGAGGGGGAGGGAGAGAGGAAGAGAGAGAGAGACTTAAACAATTCACCCTACACACATGATGGCTACCACTGCTCCAAATAATAAAGGGAACACTTAAACAACACAATATAACTCCAAGTAAATCAAACTTCTGTGAAATGAAGCTGTCCACTGTCCACTGATTGACAATCAATTTCACATGCTGTTGTGCACATTCAACTTTGTACAGAACCTGATAATGCTTACATCCTTGGTGTATTTATGAGAAAGATGCACAGCAGACCCATCTATATCAACCGATCGATCGATCGATCGATCAATCAAATAAATAAATGTATATATGTATGTACGTACGTACGTATGTACGTACCTTGCAGGCCTTCCAGTCCAACCCCCTGATTAGGCAGGACACCCTACACCACTTCAGCCAAGATGGTTATCCAACATCTTATAAACTTCCAGTGTTGGGGCACTCACAACTTCTGGAGGCAAGTTCTTCCACTGATTAATTGTTCTCACTGTCAGGAAATTTCTCCTTAGTTCTAAGTTGCTTCTCTGTTTAGTTTCTACCCATTGCTTCTTATCCTGCCCTCAGCTGCTTTGGAGAATACTTTGACTCTCTCTTCTTTGTGGCAACCCCTGAGATATCGAAACACTGCTATCTTGTCTCCCCTGGTCCTTCTTTTCCTTAAACCAAACATACCCAGTTCCTGCAACCGTTCTCCATATGTTTTAGCCTCCAGTCCCCTAATCCAGTGTTTCCCAACCTTGGCAACTTGAAGATATTTGGACTTCAACTCCCAGAATTCCCCAGCCAGCGAATGCTGGCTGGGGAATTCTGTGAGTTGAAGTTCAAATATCTTCAAGTTGCCAAGGTTGGGAAACACTGCCCTAATCAACTTTGTTGCTCTTCTCTGCACTCTTTCTGGAGTCTCCACATCTTTTTTACACCATGGTGACCAAAAGTGAACGCAGTATTCCAAGTGTGGCCTTACCAAGGCCTTTTGAAGCAGTATTAACACTTTGCCTGATATTGATTCTTTCCCTTTGTTAATGCAGCCTACAACTGTGTTGGCTTTTTTGGCAGCTACTGCACACTGCTGGCTCGTATTTAAATGGTTGTCCATTAAGGACTCCAAGATCCCTCTCCCAGTTACTACCTTTGAACAAGATACCACATAAACTATACTTGTGCATTTGGTTTTTCTAGCATAAGTGCACTAGTGTGCCTTCCGTCCCCTGTCCAATTGTATCTCCTTTATTTTATATATATTTTTTCCCATCCATATATCCTTCCTCTATTCTTCATTGATGTATTCTATTCTCATATCTCTTCTTCTATCCCTTCCCTGATATTTACTACTACGCACTTTTATTCTCCTTAACTTTCAATTTATATTGGACAAAATAAATAAATAAATAAAATAAATAAATAAAATAAAATAAATGTAGAGCCTTACTTTTTTCACCATTGAATGTTCAGGTCTGTCAAGATCCTTCTGTATCTTGAGCTCTCCAGCCTTTCACTGCTAGTCCCTCTGTATCTCCTGCCCTGGGGCAGATGGTTCACCTTGACTTGATGGTAGAGTCAGCTCCAGATCAGATTGCCTTTGGGGGCAACAGGATCAGTACTCATCGCCATTCCATCAACCTAGAAAGAGAGATATGAGACAGGGCAATAGATGAACAAGGCTTTTGGGTTTTTCTTTGAAGAAGCTTCTTGAATGAGAAGCGAAATATCTTCAAAGAAAAACCAGAACGTTTGGTTGCCTCTTGAAAAAAACACCTTTGAGACATCCATGCAATGGATGTTTGAGAATCTCCATGAACATTTATAGGAATGAAACTTGAAAACCAAGGTAATTTCCACACAAACCTGTAAGCCAACCAAGCAACTTTTTGATTACCGTATGTGATATAACTGCTTTAGTAGAGATGCTCTAAATGTCTATATAGTGTGGGGGCGTTTTTGCTTTTTATTGTTTTTATATTTGGTTTCTATATTTGTAAGCCATGCTGTCAATATAGCCAAGAAAGAATCACCAGATACACCTATCAAGCGAAAGTGAGTTAGGTGGCTAAATAAATTTAAATAAATATATACACAATTAAACAATGGCCCATTGTTTAAATTGTTAAAATGAACAATGACAAAGGTTTAGGACTATTGTCCGGCATATACATTTTTATCTTCCTAATTTACACATCAGTTCATCAAACTGAACATGAGCCCAAGAAAAAGGCAGCATTTAAAATATTCATATTTAATATATTTTTGCAGAGAAGAAGCTAATAGGAAAAATGTCAATACAGCCAGGAAAGAATTACCAGATATACCTATCAAAGCTTTTGCTTTATTAATTTTTGCAGCCAAAGCATTTTTCCACACTTTTAATACAATTGAGAGGGGGGGGGGAAGAGAAGAGAAGAGAAGAGAAGAGAGGGGAGGGGAGGGGAGGGGAGAGGAGAGGAGAGGAGAGGAGAGGAGAGGAGAGGATCCTTAGTCTTTTGCCATTAGATATTAGTTGCTGTGTTCTGTGAGTTGGAAAAATGAACGGTGAGAATCCTTGTGAAAGCTATTTGAATGATTTTTTTAAAATAACTTTAACCGAAAGGATTAGCTGATTTGGTGCACTCACCAAAGATGATAATATGGATCTGGGTTTTTCCCCCACAACCCAACCACAATTGTTTGTTTTATGTTTTCTTTAAGCAGAGGGCAGAGTCCCAGTGATCACAGCTGGTCCTTGACTTACAGGCATTCGTTTAGTGACTCTTCAAAGTCACAACAGCCCTGAACCAAGAGGTTTATGACTATTGCTTGCGCTGAGGACTGTCACGGTATCTTCATCATCACCTGTTCAAAATCCCGGCCCTTAATGACCAGAAGGAAGCGTTGCAGCATCCTGGAATCACATGATCACCATTTGTATTACCTGCCCAGCCAGCTTCCAGGTAGTGAGGCCAATGGGAAGAAGCCAGATTCACTTAAAGACCACATGATTCACTTAACAAGTGCAATGATTCACTCAAGGAGCTGCTCATACATTTCTACAGAGGAATCATTGAGTCTGTCATCTGCACCTCTATAACTGTTCTGATCTGGCTCTGCAACTGGGGTGGCGCAGAGAGCCGGGGTGACGCAGCAGGTAGAGTGCTGTACTGCATGCCTCTGAAGCTGACTGTAGATTTGAAGGTCAGCGGTTCAAATCTCATCACCGGCTCAAGGTTGACTCAGCCTTCCATCCTTCCGAGGTGGGTAAAATGAGGACCCAGATTGTGGGGGCAATAGG
This sequence comes from Erythrolamprus reginae, assembly GCF_031021105.1. Lineage (NCBI taxonomy): Eukaryota > Metazoa > Chordata > Lepidosauria > Squamata > Dipsadidae > Erythrolamprus > Erythrolamprus reginae. The sequence continues at coordinate 24,502,897 of NC_091958.1, forward strand.
CGCTGGCTCTGTTAAAAAGTGCTATTGCTAGCATGTTGTAAGCCGCCCTGAGTGTAAGGAGAAGTGCGGCATAAAAATCGAATGAATGAATGATTGAATGAATGAATGAATAAATAAATAAACCCAACAAGACCGACACAGACTTCAGAGGAGAATCAGAACTGCAAAAAAAACAATGGCTGCCAACCTGCCTTCCATTGAGGACCTATATACTGCACGAGTCAAAAAGAGGACCATGAAAATATTTACTGACCCCTCACACCTGGACATAAACTGTTTCAACTCCTACCCTCAAAATGACGCTATAGAGCATTGCACACAAAGACAACTAGACACACGAACAGTTTTTTTTTCTGAATGCCATCACTCTGCTAAACAAATAATTCCCTCACCACTGTCAAACTATTCACTATGGCTGCATTACTGTTTCTACTAGTTTTTTCTCATCATTCCTATCATCCTTTTCCTCTCACTTAGGACTGAATGACTGGAATTTGTTGCTTGTATCCTAAGATTTTTATTAATATTGATTGTTTCTTCATTGCTTATTTGACCCCTATGACAATCATTAAGTGTTGTACCACATGATTCTTGACAAATGTATCTTTATCTTTTATGTACACTGAGAGCATCTGCACCAAGACAAATTCCTTGCATGTCCAATCACACTTGGCCAATAAAGAATAAAGAATTCTATTCTATTCTATTCTAACAACCATTGCAAGAAGGCCGTAAGGTCACCGGAGAAAGGTCCTGCTCCAAGACCTCCTTCCAATTTCTGTGCTCTTGTAACATAACCCTCCTCTCAAAGCAGCTGACTAAGTGTTTTTAGACAGTTTGAGGATCTGACACGGGGCGTCAAACCAGATCCAGCCTGCGGGGCCATCGTGGAAAATGTAACGGACCGGCACCCACCATTTCGGCCTGGTCGACCCAATTTGAAGAAGAAACAACAGACCGATGTGGCTTCGGCCCGGTTTGTGCGAAGAGTAAACATGCCAGCAGTTTGGGGAGTGGCATCAAGATGGCCACGCCCACCCAGTTGGCCACGCCCGCCCAGTTGGTCATGCCCACCCAGTCACCATGACTACTCAATTGGCCATATCCAGTGAATGGCATCAAGCTGGCCACACCCACCCAGTCAGCCACGCCCACCCAGTCAGCCATGGCCAGTGAGTGGTGTCAAGTTAGCCACACTGACCCGGTTAACCACACCCACCCAGTTGGTCACGCCCACCCAGGTTCCCGAGGTCAATCACAGCCCTGATGTGGCCCTTAGTGAAACTGAGTTTGACGCCCCTGCCTAGCAGATTAATTTAAACAGAGACCTTCTGATCACAATACCTTAATGATTGATGGCAGTCGAGCAGATGCAGTTATTCAAGAGCATGTACCTGTCACGAAAGGAAACAGATGGCAAGAGGAGAAGATGAAAAACATCTTTAAGAAGTAAAGATACTGAGCTTCGGGCATTGGAAAGTTCTCCCCTGAGAACATGGGCACCATATCTCAACAAGGAGAGAAATAGAGTGGATTGATAAGGGCCTTTGTTTTGAAACCCAGAACGTGACAGTCTCAAAATGGGTGAAGAGTGCAGTCAGGCGGTAGGGAAAGCAAGTAGAATGCTTGGCTGCATAGCTAGAGGTATAACAAACAGGAAGAGGGAGATTATGATCCCGCTATATAGAGTGCTGGTGAGACCACATTTGGAATTCTGTGTTCAGTTCTGGAGACCTCACCTACAAAAAGATATTGATAAAATTGAACGGGTCCAAAGACGGGCTACAGCAATGGTGGAAGGTCTTAAGTATAAAACCTATCAGTAAAGACTTCATGAACTCAATCTGTATAGTCTGGAGGACAGAAGGGAAAGGGAGGACATGATCGAAACATTTAAATATGTTAAAGGGTTAAATAAGGTTCAAGAGAGAAGTGTTTTTAATAGGAAAGTGAACACAAGAACAAGGGGGAACAATCTGAGGTTAGTTGGAGGAAAGATTAGAAGTAACGTGAGAAAATATTTTACAGGAAGAGTAGTAGATGCTTGGAATAAACTTCCAGCAGACATGGTTGATAAATCCACAGTAACTGAATTTAAACATGCCTCGGATAAACATATATCCATCCTAAGACAAATACAGGAAATAGTATAAGAGCAGACTAGATGGACCAGGAGGTCTTTTTCTGCCGCCAATCTTCTATGTTTCTAGCACCTTCGAGATCACCTGAAGTTCTGTTCATCAAATGCTGGAAAAGACAACAGATAGGACTGAGGAAGGAACAGGTGAAATGGGTAGAACAAGAATTGTGTGTGAATACTTCTCCCCCCCCCGCCGAACAAGAATGATTCAAATTGAATTTTAGATGGATACAATCAGTGAAGGGCTACCAAATATTTTACCACCACACTAGGCGTGGCTTATGTAGGACGCCCTGCATTTTCTTTCAACACCTTTCAGTGCAAATTGGGTGCTCTGGGGTGGAGCTCCATTTTCGCTATCCCACAGCGTTCCCCTGCCCACCCCTGGATACAATCATCTAGATCAGGGGTCCTCAAACTTGGCAACTTTAAGACTTGTGGACTTCAACTCCCAGAATTCTCCAGCCAGCTGGCTGGAGAATTCTGGGAGTTGAAGTCCACAAGTCTTAAAGTTGCCAAGTTTGAGGACCCCTGATCTAGATCGTATCTCCTACTAGAACGGTAAGGGACAGGGCACTGGTAGTAAAAGTTGAGCTGCGTGCACATGTTTGTGTCTCTGTGCGTCCCAACAAGATTTTGGTTCTGCGCATGCACAGGAAGCTTGTGGACTTCAACTCCCAGAATTCCTGAGCCAATCATGCTAGCTCAGGAATTCTGGGAGTTGAAGTCCACATGTCACAGAAGAAGGGCCATCTTTGCCTACCCCTGTCCTAGCCTATTGAAGAGAAGGATTAGGGGTGATGTCATCACTGTCACTGAGTATTTGAAGGACCGTCACAGAGAAGAGGGGATTGCCTTATTCTCCCAAGCACCAGAAGCAACTTTGATATAAACCTATCAAAGAAAGATCCAATTTAGAACTAAGCAGAAATTTCATGACGGTGGGAACGATTAATCAGTGGAGGAGCTTGGCTTTCTGCGTTGTGTGTGCACGGGAAACTCGGATTCCGCCTGACTTTACTGCAACCTTTTAGTAAGAATACCTTTTGCTTCAGTCAAATGGAGTCGAGGGTTTTTCCTTCCTAAGGCATCAGACTGGGGCAGGTCTGACAGTATCTATGGTAGGGTAGTTATGAGTTAGGACATTATACATGGACGTAGATGCACTTCATTCTCCTTCACAATCTTTGTAGTTAAAGTGCCATGGAGTTGCCTTTCAACTTCTCTTGCAGTTGAAGTTTCCAAACAGAAATACATCACCAGAAGAGCCCTTCACTCCTCCACCCAAAACAGAATACCCTACGAAACTAGGCTTACTATCCTGGGTCTAAAAGCTTAGAACTACGGCGCCTTAAACATGATCTAAGTATTGTCCACAAGATCATATACTGTAATGTCCTGCCTATCAATGACTACTTCAGTTTCAACCACAACAACGCAAGAGCACACAACTGATACAAACTTAATATTAACCACTCCAAACTGGACTCTAAAAAATACCACTTTAGTAATCGAGTTGTTGAAGCGTGGAACTCATTACCAGACTCCATAGTATCCTCCCCTAACCCCCAACATTTTACTCTTAGACTGTCCACAGTTGACCTCTCCAGATTCCTAAGAGGTCAATAAGGGGTGTGCATAAAGTACACTAGCATGCATTCCGACCCCTGTCCTATTGTCTCTCCTATATCTCATATACTATATCTACTATTCTTCTATTCTATTCTTCTTTTACTACTCTCATAATATTCTTCTATTCTCTTATTGATATATTCTATTCCTATATTTTCACTTCTATTCTTTCTCTAATATATTTTACTCAAGTATATCCCCTATAGCCTTCATTGTGTATTATTGTGCATTGGACAAAATAAAATAAATAAATAAATAATAAATAAAACACACAGTGCATGTGAACTGCGGCGGAGGCTGCTCTCTTCCCAACCCAGATGGTGAAGCATCAATTTGGTTTCCAGACGTCTTTTTCAGAGCTCTGGGATGCCTCTCTTTTGCGAGATTGTCATTTCCCTTGGGTAGTTCTTTATTTAATTAGCCATGCAAATTCAATCTGAGAGTTTGGTATATGGAAATCATTATTCTTAGAATTAAGCGAGCAGCTCAGAGGTGATCATTTTTGAGTGACGCAGTGGGCAGAGGGGCTCCACATTGGATACTGTCATCTTCTCAGTGTAATTTGGTTAAGAACCTAAGAAAAGCCATGCTGAATTGGGCCAAAGCCCATCGAGTCCAGTATTCTGTATCCCACAGTGGCCCACCAATTGTCCATGGGGATCTTGAGCAGAAAGAGAAGACAAAACCCTCCCTTTCCCTTGACCCCCAACAAATGGTACTCAAGGGAATCCTCCCTGCCTCAACCAACATAGAGGCGGCACATGGACATCTGTTTCAATAACCACCTATGATACACTTGGCATCCATGAATCTGTCTAATCCTGCCTGGGTTTAGGACATTTTGCCTCTGCCAGTTGGATGAAGCTCTTTCTTCCGCAGCAGCTAATCGGCCGCTGCCTTCTCTCCCTCGCCCAAAGGCCCCTAGCTCTTGGCCCCATGTCCATGGGGATCTTGAGCAGAAAGAGAAGGCAAGACCTTCCCTTTTCCCTGACCCCCAACAAATGGTACTCAAGGGAATCCTGCCTGCCTCAATAAGCACCGATATACTTGGCATCCATGAATCTGGTTGCTCAAATCTCATTAGCTCCCAAACCAAATTTAATGAATGCGTGTGCATGCACAGTGTTCCCCCCAAAAAGCCAAAAACAAGATGGCAATTGGAAAAGATGCAAAAAAGGGCAACAAGTATGATCAAGGAAATGGAGCCCCTCCCTTATGAAACCAAGTTGCAACGCCTTGGTCTCTTCAGCCTTGATCAAGTCACCCCGACTTGATCGAAGTGTATAAAATCATGCATGGGATAGAAAAGGTGGTTAGAGAAAAATTATTTTCTCTATCACACAATACTAGGACGAGGGGGCCCTTCCTAAAGCTCATAGGTAAGAAAGCGAGGACAAATAAAGGGAAATATTTCTTCACCCAGAGGGTCCTTGGTTTGTGGAATTCACTTCCAGAAGAGGTCGTGACAGCGATCAGCCTGGATAGCTTCAAGGCAGGATTAGACAGATTCATGAATGCCAAGTGTATCAGTGGTTATTGAAACAGATGTCCATGTGCTGCCTCTATGTTGGTTGAGGCAGGCAGGATTCCCGTGAATACCATTTGTTGGGGGTCAAGGGAGGGTCTTGCCTTCTCTTTCTGCTCAAAATCCCCATGGACAATTGGAGGGCCACTGTGTGACACAGAATGCTAGACTCGATGGGCTTTGGCCTGATTCAGCAGGGCTCTTCTTATGTTCTTATGTTTAGTTCTCCAGCTTCCTGACTAACCTGCTGCTAAGTGAAATTCTGGCACCACTTAACAGAGTGAGCTCCCATTACTTGTCCCAGCTTCTGCAACCGATTTGAACTATTGGCAGTGGGTAGAGTTAGCCTGCAATAGTGCATTCTAACCATTCTGCAGAGGAAGGGAAGGGAAGGTAGGTAGGTAGGAAGGAAGGAAGGAAGGAAGGAAGGAAGGAAGATAGCAATAACACTGCTTTCCAGCCCTCTCTAAGCAGTTTACAGAGTCAGCCTATTGTCTCCAACAACCTGGGTCCTCATTTTATCCACCTCGGAAGGATAGAAAGCTGAGTCAATCTTGAAGCAAAACTTATGTAATGACTGTCTCACTTAGCAACATCAATGCTGGCTTCAATTGTGGTCATAAGTTAAGGGCTACTTGTACCAAGATACCACTTATTTCTTTTAAAAAGCAAATATTGTAAGCCACCCAAGTATATCATAGGTGGTTATTGAAACGGATGTCCAAGTGCCGCCTCTATGTTGATTGAGGCAGGCAGGATTCCCTTGGATACCATTTGTTGGGGGTCAAGAGACAGGGACGGTTTTGCCTTCTCTTTCTGCTCAAGATCCCCATGGACAATAGGTGGGCCACTGTGGGACACAGAATACTGGGCTCTATGGGCTTTGGCGTGATTCAGCATGGCTCTTCTTATGTTCTTATGTTCTTATGCAACTGCATGCACTGTGCTGGAAACTCGGCTTCAGCTCATGCTCAGAAAAAAAATTCAAAAAAATAAAAAAAATTCAAAAAAAGATGGTGACACCCATGGACACTGCTGGCGAATACTTAGCTGGTTGTCCACTAAGATTCCAAGATCCCTCTCACAGTCACTGCTATTAAGCCTGGTTTCGCCCGGTTTATATGTGTACTTTTAGTTTTTTTCTTAATTAAGTGTAGGACTTTACTTTTCTCTACATTGAATTTCATTTTGTTAGATAGGGCCCAATGTTAGTCTGTGAAGATCCATCAGCCCATCTTCTAGGACCATGATGGAGAACCACAAGTGGCACATGGAGCCATATCGCAGGGCATGTGGGGCATTGCCCTATATACACAGGGGGGCAGCGCAGGGGGGGTGCACATGCATGGGGGGAGGAAATGGGTGTGGGCATCTGAGCATATGCTAGCATGCGCACACATACACCTACAGCCCAGTGATGGGCTGCACCCAGTACGAGTGGGATCAGCGATGCATTAGAAAAAATGAAAATGCATGCGCATCTCTGTGCCCCCGACATATGCATGTGCCTGAAGGGAAATCTCATGCAATTTTGGCAATTTTTGCCATTTTTTCACTTCTGCGCATGCGTGGAAGCAAAAATATCGGCAAAAATAACCAAAATCTCACTCACGTTGATGAGATTTTGGTGATTTTCACCAACTTTTTGCTTCTGTGCACCTGGCAGGGGCATGTGCACACACAGTGCGGGCATGTGTGAGTGCACTCCAGCCCCGGGAAGCACCGAGGAGGCATACTGGTAGGTGCCGGCGATGCTGGCTCTTCGCTGACAGAGCCCATCTTGGCATGCGACTCAAAAAAGGTTTGCCATCACTGTTGTAGGATGTTAGCTCTTCCTGCCATTTTAATATCCTCTGCAAATTTAGTCTCCTTCTATTCCCTCATCGGAGAAGGGCAGCATACAAATCTAATTAAATAATAATAATAATAATAATAATAATAATAATAACAACAACAACAACAACAACAACAAACAAAATAATAATAATAATAATAATAATAATAATAATAATAATAATAATAATAATAATAATAATAATCTAAATCGTTTATGAAGATATTGAAGAGTACTGGGCCTAAGACGGAACCTTGTTGTACCCCACTGCTTCCTTCTCTCCATGTAGATTTAGACCCACTAAGAACTACTTGTTGAATATGGTTTGTAAGCCAGTTGTGAATCCATCTGGTGGTTAAGCTGTCTATTCCACTTTTTTCTAGCTAACAAAGAAGTAGGTTGTGGTCTATTTTGTCAAATGCCTTGCTGAAGTCTAAGTATATTATGTCCACAGTATTTTGCTGATATATTAATTTAATCACTATGTTGAAGAATGAAAAAATCAGAAGTCTGTTTTTCTGAACTTCCAGTTTGCCCATTTGGCAGTTTTTTGCACTCTGAGGCTTCAAGGAAGCTTCCCTGAAATCTCCAAAGGGTGAAACAGCCTTCCCCAAGGCCAAAAATTAGCTGGCTAGCACATGTATGCGTGCTGGAGCTGAGATAAGGCAACGCCTCGCGTGCCCTCCGATATGGCTCAGCGTGCCATAGGTTCACCGTCACTGGCCTGTACAGTGGCTACTGTAACATTCTACCCAGACAGTTATAAAACCTTCATATGAAATCAAAGGGCCTCTAGGCAAAAACGCTCATTATGCATAATAAACTCAACAACTATGTTCAAATCAAGAAGGTTTGCACAAATGTGGAAAAAGATCAGACTCTACCCAAAATTCTAGTTAGAGAAAAAATTTATAGATGTGCGGAAATGGACGAAATGATGAATGCAATCAAAGGAGGAAAAAGTAAAGAAATCAAAGAGACATGGCAAAAATGGCACGAATGGATCCATAATAAAAACCAAATATAACAATACAGAGTATCAGTGTATACATATGGATAAAAAACAAATATAGGAATAAAAAATACATAGACTAATGAAACAACTATTTCTGTTCAATCACTACTCTTTATAAAAGCTAAGGTACTTATGTTTGCTTCATATATGTCAATGTATATAGTCTAATATAACATTAAGTATAAGAAATGACGATATAAGATGTAATAGAAATGGAGTATGACCTGTTTAACAATGTATATATGATATACAGTATATTCTTTTTTCTTTTTTAAAATCAATAAAAAGTTGTTTAAAAAAAAGGTTTTTTTAAAAAGTGTTTTGACAGATTCATGGAGGCCTAATAAAAAGAAAAAAGTATTGTACTTTTTAATCTAAACTCTGAATATAGACCAACGGGCATATGGCATATAAATCTCACTAATCGTCGAGATGTGTTTCAGTTGTGGACTTATATTTGTTTTGTGAGTGTTCAAAGTGATCAAAATGACTTGGAATTGTGTGACAACCATTTCAGCTTCCCCAAAATTCAGATGAAGCTGGTTCATAGTTATGACATTTGAAGTTTCCCAAGGTCCCATGGTCCTGTTTTGTGACCTTCCGACAAGCAAAATCAATGAGAAAGCCGCATTCACATTACACCTGTGTTTCTAGCTCAACAATGGGTGGGTGTGGTTAACCGTATCAGTGTGGCTAACTTGACACCACTCACTGGCCAGGGCTGACTGGGTGGGCGTGGCTGACTGGGTGGGTGTGGCCAGCTTGATGCCATTCACTGGATATTGCCAATTGGGTAGTCATGGTGACTGGGTGGGCATGACCAACTGGGTGGGTGTGGCCAACCGGGTGGGTGTGGCCATTGTTTCACTTAACAGCGGTGGCAAGAATGGTCATAAATTGTGGCAAAAGGCACTTAACAACCGTCTCACTTAGCAACAGAAGCAGCATCCCTCTCAAAATCCATGGCCAGAGTTTGACTGTGCTCAAAACACCCACAATTTTATTTGTAAAATGACAACTCTACACAAGGATCGGAACAGCATCCTAATGAGATTTACACTTCTTTCCTAGAAGGGCTTTCCTTCCTTTGTGGGTTTTTTTTTAACAGGAGAAAATTAATCATCAACACACCACCACGCTCAAGGTTAAGCAGCTATTAATAACTGCCGTACTCGGAAAGGCAGTGGGAAAAAGTTGGAGAGGAATTTGTGCCACATCAGCAGCGCTTCTGGGGGAGCTGAAATCGGGCAGAGTGTTATCTCTGTCCCTTCCTCCTCCCCGAGGGATGGTTATCGGGAAAGGGAAAGGCTCCCTTCGCACAGTAGTGAGTTCTAAATCCCGTCACCAGTAATGCATTGCAGCCCGTACCCTTGGGATCGGAGTTCCAGTGGCGGAAATAGAGATGTGCGTGCATCTCCACGCCCCGATGCATGCACACATGCGCCCATGTGAGATTTGGCCTTTACTCATGCACAGCAAGTGAAATCTCACGCAAGGATGCTCTCTCGTGCTGACTTTAGAACATCACCTTTCGGCTCTGGCGAGGGGGCCGTTTGCCCGGGTTCGCCTGGTGCACCAGTTGCAGCCCTATTTGGACAGGGAGTCCCTGCTCACGGTCACTCGTGCCCTCATCAACTCGAGGTTCGACTACTGCAACACTCTCTACATGGGGCTTCCTCTGAAGAGTGTTCGGAAACTACAAGTCGTGCAGAATGCGGCCGCGCCAGCAGTCATGGGTCTTCCCAGATATACCCATGTTTCGTCAACACTCCACGGCCTGCATTGGTTGCCAATTGGTTTCCGGATACAATTCAAAGTGTTGGTGATGACCTATAAAGCTCTACATGGCATCGGACCAAATTACTTACGGGACCGCCTTCTGCCGCATACATCCCACCAGCCGATTAGGTCCCACAGAGTTGGCCTTCTCCGCGTCCCGTTGACCAGACAATGTTGTCTGGCGGGGCCTAGGGGAAGAGCCTTCTCTGTGGCAGCCCCGCCCTCTGGAATCAACTCCCCCCGAAGATTAGAACTGCCCCCACCCTCCTTGCCTTTCGCAAAAGCCTTAAGACCCATCTATGTCGCCAGGCATGGGGCAGCTAGACCATGCCCCCCCTTTCTGACCATTAATGTGGATATGATTGTGAAAAATTGATTGTTTTTTAAGATAATGGGTTTTTAGTCATAGTTCTAATTATTAGATTTGTACTTATATTGCCTTGTACTATATGTTGTGAGCTGCCCCAGGTCTCCGGAGAGGGGCGGCATACAAGTCTAATAAAATAATAATAATAATAATAATAATAATAATAATAATAATAATAATAATAATAATAATAATAATAATAATAATAATTATTATTATTATTATTATTATTATTATTATTATTATTATTATTATTATTATTATTTTGCAGATTTTTGGCATTTTTTTTTGCTTCTTCACATGTGCGGAAGCAAAGAAATCACCGAAAATCTGTGAAATCTCTCATGCACAAATATCCTCGTGTATGATTTCGTTTGCTGGACACCCACATGCCTACTATAATCCTGGAGAGCATACTGGTAGCAGCAGGTAAGTGGAACCCCCGCCTCTGCTTACATCCCTCGCGGCTGGGTGGAGTCTCCCACCACCGCTGCTGCCAGTACACTGTCCAGGATTATAGCGGGCATGCAGGTGTCCAGCAAGCGGGAGAAACCCACCGCTGCCCTTGCACATATGTGCTAGTTGTTCCCGACTCTAGGGGGTGGTGTTCATCTGCATTTCAAAGCTGAAGACTCAGCACTATACAAAGATGTCTCCATGGTCATGTGACTGGCATGACTCAACGCCACATGGAATGCTGTTACCTTCCCACCAAAGTTGGTCCCTAGTTTTCTACTTGCATTTTTTTTAACATGCTTTTGAACTGTTAGGTTGGCAGAAATTGGGACAAGTAACAAGGCACTAGGGATTCAAACCGCTGTTAAACAATCAAGAAGAATCAGAATTTTATAATGTATGGCAAAAGGTATATATTTGGTGGGAAATAAAGAAAAAGGGATAACTTTGTTGTTATACTGCTTTAAATATATTTGAACTAGTAGTTTTATTGTATTAGAGGGTGATTATTTACAATATAAATGTAGATTCCTTTTTTCTTCTCTTATTTTCTTTATGTTAGTTTGCTTTAATGCATAATTTAAGAATTTCTATATATGTTTTTATAAATTTTTAGATGTGTTTTTTATTCTTTACTTATTATGTTATAATTAATACTTTTACACACCTTATAGATGACGTTAAACAATGATAAGATTTTTCTTTCTTTTTTCCCTTTTTAATGTAAAGATGACTTCTTTCTTGAGCGGAGCGACTGTAGCTCCACTGTGTGTTTTATGTTATGTGTGTCATGTTTGTTTATGCAAATTAATAAAAAATATATTTTTTTTTAAAAAAAGGGATTCAAACCGCTGAACTGCCGACCTTTCGATCGACATGCTCAGCGTCTCAACTACTGAGCCACCAAGATCCTAAATTCAATGTTATTATTATTATTATTATTTATTCGATTTGTATGCCGCCCCTCTCCGAAGACTCGGGGCGGCTCACAACATGTAACAACAAATCATAAATAATCTAACAATTTTAAAATGTTTAAAGATTTAAAAGACCCCATATACTAACAGACATACACACACGCATACCATATATAAATTAAGCATGCCCAGGGGGAGATGTTTCAATTCCCCCATGCCTGACGACAAAGGTGGGTTTTAAGGAGTTTACGGAAGGCAGGAAGAGTAGGGGCAATCCTAATCTCCGGGGGGAGTTGGTTCCAGAGGGCCGGTGCCGCCACAGAGAAGGCTCTTCCCCTGGGGCCCGCCAACCGACATTGTTTAGTTGACGGGACCCGGAGAAGGCCCACTCTGTGGGACCTAATCGGTCGCTGGGATTCGTGCGGCAGGAGGCGGTCTCGGAGATATTCTGGTCCAATGCCATGAAGGGCTTTAAAGGATGTTGGCATCTCCAAGGACATATAACAAAGACCACCAGCTAAAACTTTGATACATGATTACCAGTTAACGTGGAGGAATCTTCCCCAGTTTATTATCCCCGGAAGTTCAACCAGCATAGCCATTGTTGATAGGAATTCTAGTTTCTGGTAATCTGGAAGAACCAGATAATTTGGTAATCCAGAAGTATCAAATCATATGATAGAACATAGAAAGCACCAGATTGGGAAATTCTAGTGTGGGTTATAAAAAAACCTGAATTACATACAAATGATATTTGGACGTTCTCTTCCAGATGCCTGGACCAATGGACAGAAATTGGATTTCCTTGGGTAAAAGAATGTAGACGAAATCACTGGCACAAATGTGGAAAAATGAACAGACCCTACTTGAAAGTTTAATTATTGATAAAATATATAGATGCGCAGAGATGGATGAAATTACAAACTCAATTAAGGGAACAACAAATAAAGAAACCAAGGAAACATGGCACAAATGGCACAAATGGATTCAAAGTAAAAAAATAAAAAGTAACAATACAGAGTATCGGTATATATAGAAAGAAAAACAAACTTTTTGCAATAGTAATAGAGATAAATGAAATAAACACTTATGATTGATAATCACTTTGTTGCAGATATTAAAAGAATTCATGCTCATTAATATTCCATCTTTTTTCTATTTTCTAATACTATGCTTTATTCATTATACATATATATATTTGAATGTACATAATCTAATAGAACATATAGAGAAATGAATGGTATATGTAAAACGTAATAGATACGGATTAAGACCTGTACAAAAAAATTATATGAGAAATATTCTTTTTAAAATCAATCAATAAATTATATATATATAAAAAAAAGAATGTAGAGGAGATAACCTTGGAGAAGGAATGAAAGAATTTTTAAAGATATTTTAAAAAAAATATTAGAAAAACAGAAGGGTGAGAAAAAAATCGCAAAATAATCTTTATCTATCTATCTATCTATCTATCTATCTATCTATCTATCTATCTATCTACCTATCTATTTATTTATTTATTGGATTTGTATGCTGCCCCTCTCCGGAGACTCGGAGAATCTTCCCTTCATTCTGGAGAGATTCTGTTGTTTTTACCTTACTACAATAAAGGATATTCCTGAAATCCTTTCTAAGTCCTGGCTCACCTTGAAGGACTGCCATGGATCTGGAAAGGCTGTCCAGGTTTCCCTCAGTCCCCTCTGATATTCAACAAAATGAGATTATTCGGAGTTTCTGTCTCTAAGATCGGCTCCATAAACCTTTACACTTCAGCTCTGACAGTCAAGAACAACGTCTAATGACTTTTCATGGATTCATACAAGCATCAGAAGCTGAGAAAGTGTGCAGAGTTAGTCTCTGTGCCACCATGTTACAGAAGAGAGAGAGAGAGAGAGATGATAGATAGATAGATAGATAGTAGATTGATTGATTGATTGATTGATTGATTATAGATAGATGATAGATGACCGTGAGGTCTTTTTCTGCTGTCAATTTTCTATGTTTCTATGTTTCTACTGGCCGGATGCCCTTCCTGTCACCAATGCGGAGTTTTGTTCAGCATATATAGCCTCATTGTGCCCAGAGAGAGAAATATCTACCTCCACCTAGGAGGGGTTGGGGGTGGGAGGCACTGTTCTCCAGTGGTTCTCCTCCTACCTCTCTGGCCGGTCGCAGTCGGTGTTAGTGGGGGGTCAGAGGTCGGCTCCGAGGTCTCTCCCTTGTGGGGTGCCTCAGGGGTCGGTCCTCTCCCCCCTGCTATTTAACATCTACATGAAACCGCTGGGTGAGATCATCCAAGGGCATGGGGTGAGGTATCATCAGTACGCTGATGATACCCAGCTTTACATCTCCACCCCATGCCCAGTCAACGAAGCGGTGGAAGTGATGTGCCGGTGCCTGGAGGCTGTTGGGGCCTGGATGGGTGTCAACAGACTCAAACTCAACCCGGATAAGATGGAGTGGCTGTGGGTTTTGCCTCCCAAGGACAATCCCACCTGTCCATCCATTACCCTGGGGGGGGGGGGAATTATTGACCCCTTCGGAGAGGGTCCGCAACTTGGCCGTCCTCCTCGATCCACAGCTCACATTAGAAAACCATCTCTCAGCTGTGGCGAGGGGGGCATTTGCCCAGGTTCGCCTGCTGCACCAGTTGCGACCCTATTTGGACCGGGACTCATTGCTCACAGTCACTCATGCCCACATCACCTTGAGGTTCAACTACTGTAATGCTCTCTACATGGGGCTACCTTTGAAAAGTGTTCGGAAACTTCAGATCGTGCAGAATGCAGCTGCGAGATCAGTCATGGGCTTACCTAGGTATGCCCATGTTTCACCATCACTCCGCAGTCTGCATTGGCTGCCGATCAGTTTCCGGTCACAATTCAAAGTGTTGGTTATGACCTTTAAAGCCCTTCATGGCATTGGACCAGAATATCTCCGAGACCGCCTCCTGCCGCACGAATCCCAGCGGCCGATTAGGTCACACAGAGTGGGCCTTCTCCGGGTCCCGTCAACTAAACAATGTCGATTGGCGGGCCCCAGGGGAAGAGCCTTCTCTGTGGTGGCACCGGCCCTCTGGAACCAACTCCCCCCGGAGATTAGAACTGCCCATACTCTTCCTGCCTTCCGTAAACTCTTTAAAACCCACCTTTGCCATCAGGCATGGGGGAACTGAAACATCTCCCCCTGGGCATGTTTAATTTATACATGGTATGCTTGTGTGTGTGTCTGTTAGTATATGGGGTTTTTTAAATCTTCAAATATTTTAAATTTAGTCGGATTATTTATGATTTGTTCCACTTGTTGTGAGCTGCCCCGAGTCTTCGGAGAGGGGTGGCATACAAATCCAAATAATAAATAAATAAATAAATTGAACTCGCAGCCACTTGAGTGGCTAAAATGATAATGATGATGATATATTATAGCAATATAAAAAACTCATATTCCACCCGAGAGACACTGCACCAGAATTTTATCCCTTCTTAGGAAGATCCGATACTTTTCCTGCATCATTACTGTTGTCAGACTGAAACACAACATATATAAGAAGCACTGCCAAATGTTATACCAGTGCTATAATTATGAGTTCATATGGTTTCATCAAGCAGCTGCTGTTATTAAGTTTTTTTATATAATTGGTTCATTTTATTTGGATTGTTTTCTGAGTATCCAGTGAGGGTTTTTTTTATGGGTCGCCCACCTGCCTGTGGGCAGTCCCGTATGTTAAATAAAGCAACTTAGTAAATAAGTCTAGGACCAAAAGAAAAGTTGTTGATGGCATTGCTAAAGTTGTTGGTTTTGTTGTTGTAATATTCCAGACTTGGAAAATTGTTGAAATATGAAAGATTCTACAGTGGTACCTCTACCTAAGAATGCCTCTACTTACGAACTTTTCTTGATAAGAACCGGGTGTTCAAGATTTTTTTCCCTCTTCTCAAAAACCATTTTCCGCTTACAAACCTGAGCCTCTGAAACTGTAACCGGAAAAGGCAGGGAGAAGCCTCCATGGGGCCTCTCTAGGAATCTCCTGAGAGGAAACAGGGCCTCCCTCCACCCTACCTGTGGTTTCCCCAATTGCACACATTATTCGCTTTTACATTGATTCCTATGGGAAAAATTGCTTCTTCTTACAAACTTTTCTACTTAAGAACAGAGATTACCACCACATCAACTAACCTATTGACTATTTTTTCTAACAGCCTACTTATAACAACATATTACTATCCTAAAACTTTATATACTTTGCTTTAACTATGTAATTAGTAAATTATTTGATCTTTTACTTTTTAAAGTTAATAAACGATTTAACAACAATTTGTCTGTTTTTTCTAATGTATTGGCTCTGGTATTTGTAAAGTTGCTTATTTAAATATCCATTCATTTTTCTTCCGGATCATGTGGAGAAATAATCTATTTTATAGATTTCTTTTGCTTCAACCACTCATACCACCTGTCCCATGTTTTGTAAACTTTGGTCTCATCTTTTTCTTGAAGTGCTAAAGTCATCTTATTCATTTCTGCTGTTTCCCTTATTGATTAAATTGAATACTGATGGAGTCGAATATGTTTTCTATGTTTGAGCATAGGTTAATCTGGCCGCCGTTACTATATGGATACGATGGATTTTAACTTTTGGGCACATCCACCACAAATGGTAATATGTTCCTATAGTTTCTTTATATTTCTAAATTAAAGTCTATTCTACCAACCTGAGTCAGGTTCAAGCAACCAGATCTACTAGTGAAAAGAAGTAATCCAATGACTTCTTTGTATTCTACCTATATTGCATTGATGATGTTACCTAGTTGTGTAATGAAACCTCTGCAAGAAAACCACCTAGCTCAGAGAGCACCAAGGACATCACATTATATCTCCAGAGCTTGAGATCCAACTGGCATAGAATAGGTAGACCACTAAATCCTTTATCTCTTGGCTTTTACTTCCAAAGTAACAAAGACTCCAAGCACAAATTTTCTGGAATTTATTAAGCACTCTTTGGACTGTAACTGTAGTCCCATCATGTCACAAGAGGCTTTTGAAATTGTCATATCAACTGTGAAAATTTGGAGATAAGACTTTGTATAGGGAGACAGGACCTCAGTGCTACCTGTAGTTTTCATCTGAATCAAGCCAGAATTTGTTTTTTTCCACCTGCTCCCATTATCTGACTCTGTGGTTTCTTCCCCCAAAATGTTAACCTTAGACTCTCAACCTCATCCCTTTCCTAAGAGGTCTGTAAGTCAGTGTTTCCCAACCTTGGCAACTTGGAGATATCTGGACTGCAACTCCCAGAATTCCGTGCATAAGCGCACCATTGTGCCTACCGTCCCTGTCTTACTGTCCTAGTGTCCAAATTTACCTGTACCTACTTTGCTAATGTTTATGTTTATACCAATACCTTCTGCCTTGTACATGCTTGAGAAATAAATATAAATAAATATAAATAAATAACCCAAACCGAATAGGGGGTGAGTGAAGATGAGAAGCACTCGGGGGAAGGTAAAAGAAGGAGGAAGAGGAAGTAGAAAGTGGAGGGAGAACAGAAGAAGTGGAGGGAAGTAGAAGGCGGAGAGAAGAAGAGACAAAGTAAAGATGGAAATAGACGGTGAGGAGGAGAGAAGGAGCGAGAAAGTAGGAGAGGAGATGGAAGTAGAGGGAGGCGAGTGCGAGAGAGAGACTGGTGAACAAGAGTTGAAAATGGGTGCAAAATAAGACACTGATCTATGATTGACTGATTCAAAATGTATGCATATGTTTGCATATGTAAATGTATGCATATGTAAAGAGCCGGGGTGGCGCAGCAGGTAGAGTGCTGTACTGCAGACCACTGAAGCTGACTGTAGATCTGAAGGTCAGGGGTTCAAGTCTCATCACCGGCTCAAGGTTGACTCAGCCTTCCATCCTTCCGAGGTGGGTAAAATGAGGACCTGGATTGTGGGGGCAATAGGCTGGCTGTGTTTTTAAAAAGTGCTATTGCTAACATGTTGTAAGCCGCCCTGAGTCTAAAGAGAAGGGCGGCATAAAAATCGAATAAAAAAATAACTAAATAAATAAATATTGATATATTTTAAGGTATGTGTGCACTGATAGATAAATAGAATTTATAGAGAAAAATAAATAAATAAACATAACCCAATCCAATTCACTTGGAAGGCTGCGTATTTCCAATTCTGTTTCTTGGCAAAGAGGTTTGCTGCTGTTTTCAAAGGGAGGTGAATTGTTTATCTGCTCAGGATATTTGTGCTCTTTGCATTGTGCTCTTCCAGTCAGCCAACCCAAGTGGGACTCTCATTTCCCCAGGGTAGCCGAGCTGAGTACTCTCAATTTTCATCAAAAAATATTTATGGGCCATGTAAGTTCAAGCCAGGAGGCAAATGTTTTGAGGAGGGCAGTTTTTCACCCTCAACTAGGAACCAGCTTATCTATTGAAGGAATTATTTTGACGTTAGTTGATTTAGAATTAAGGTGTTCAGCAATGTGGGAGGTTTAATTGTTCAGACATCCAGGTAAATAATTTATTCACTTTTGTTGCCAGCAGTTTAGACATTAATGGTTGTGTGTTGAGGGGACAACAGATTTACACTGTTATACAAGCTGTATATTGGCTACTTTTACATTGTAGCCAAGTGTCATTTCTTCAGTGTTGACATAGGAAGAGTCATACTTAAATATTTACAAAACATGAGAGCATGTACTCACTTCTATGACTCTTATCTATCTATCTATCTATCTATCTATCTATCTATCTATCTATCTATCTATCTATCTACCTATCTATCCCACACTCTCTCTCTACATACACATATTCATACATAATACAAGATAGATCAACAACATCAGCAAGTATGGTGGGCCCGCCCAGGGAAATAATTTATTTCAGTGCCCCCCAATTTCTTAAATTTGGACTGAATGACTCTTAGTAATATATGTATAGCTAGTTGGGTTTTCTAATATCTCAAAATGGGTGAACAGTGCAGTCAGGTGGTAGGAAAAGCAAGTAGAATGCTTGGCTGCATAGCTAGAGATATAACAAGCAGGAAGAGGGAGATTGTGATTCCTCTATATAGAGCGCTGGTGAGACCCCATTTGGAATACTGTGTTCAGTTTTGGAGACCTCACCTACAAAAAGATATTGATAAAATTGAAGGGGTCCAAAGACAGGCTACAAGAATGGTGGAAGGTCTTAAGCATAAAACGTATCAGGAAAGACTTAATGAACTCAATCTGTATAGTCTGGAGGACAGAAGGGAAAGGGGGGACATGATTGAAACATTTAAATATGTTAAAGGGTTAAATAAGGTTCAGGAGGGAAGTGTTTTTAATAGGAAATCTGAGTTTAGTTGTGGGAAAGATCAAAAGCAACATGAGAAAATATTATTTGACTGAAAGAGTAGTAGATCCTTGGAACAAACTTCCAGCAGACGTGGTTGGTAAATCCACAGTAACTGAATTTAAGCATGCCTGGAATAAGCATATATCCATCCTAAGATAAAATACAGGAAATAGTATAAGGGCAGACTAGATGGACCATGAGGTCTTTTTCTGCCTTCAATCTTCTATGTTTCTATGTTTCTAATATATAACTTAAGCCAGCAATATATGGTTAAAGGAATTTGCGCACTACTGCTTTAAGAGCTGGTGTTACAGTCTGCTATAAGAGGAAGTCAGTGGCATCTCTCTTTCTCGGAGCCTAGAGCTTTGAGATTCTCCCTGATATCTCTCTGATCCTATGCTGGTTTGTCTATATGACTATTCTGTTGTAAGGACGAACTGTGTGTGGTAAGAACTATGCGTTCTAATCAGTGAAGGGCTACCCAAATTTTTACTACTGCACTGTGGGCAGGGCTTATGCAGGACGCCCTGCATTTTCTTTCAACATCTTTCAGTGCAAATTGGGTGCTGTGGGGTGGAGCTCCATTTTCGCTACCCTACTGCATCCCCCCCCCCCGTCCGGGCAGTAGCCCACCCCTGGTTCGAATGTTAGTCTGTATATGTATTGAGTAAGACTTGCATTGTATATGTATTGTGAATATTGATTGCTGCTTTTGTGAACGACTAGGGCTGTTACTGACTATGATATTTGCTTAATGTAAATAATATTTATACAGTTAATGTATATGCTCTGGTTATTTAAAGTACTGCTCATATCTCTGGGATATTAGCTGCATTTCCTCCATCTCCACATTGCTCTGTGCAGGGATAGCACCGCTTACTCCTTAACACCTAACATTGATAAAATTTGGAAGAATACTAAACTTATTTTTATGTTTCAGCAGTTAAAGGACAAGCGGAAATACTTAGGTGTGTACTTATATGCCGTTAGAGACCATTTTTTCATGGCGTTGCTCCAGGAAGCATATATTTTATCCATTTATATCCATATACACGGACATAATTGAAAAATTCCTAACATTGACAATCAACCATCCCAAATGTGTGGTGTTTTTTTTCTTTCTTCAAAAGGCAACTGGACTGCTTTTTACTTGAAGAAGGAACTACGGCACCTAAAACACAATTTAAGTATTGCCCACAAGATCATATGCTGCAACGTCCTACCGGTCAATGACTACTTCAGCTTCAACCGCAACAACACAAGAGCACGCAACAGATTCAAACTTAATATTAACCGCTCCAAACTTGACTGTAAAAAATATGACTTTAACAATTGAGTTGTCGAAGCGTGGAAGTGTCAACTCCTAACCCCCAACATTTCTCCCTTAGACTATCCACAATTGACCTCTCCAGGTTCCTAAGAGATCAGTAAGGGGCGTACATAAGTGCACTAGTGTGCCTTTCTTCCCCTGTCCAATTGTCTTTCCTTTATCTCATCTATCATATATATTTTCTTCCTTTCATATATCTTCTCCTCTATTTTTATATATTATCTTTATATATATTACTTCATGTCTATTCTCTTCCATATGTATTGTGTATTGGACAAATGAATAAATAAATAAATAAAAAAGTAGGGGGAAAATATGTTTTACTTCTCATCCCAGAAGCTTCAACTGTTCTGATGTTCATTTAACAACAGAACTAATGAAGCTTCTAGGATGAGAAGTGAAACCTTTTCGTCTTCCTCTTCAAAGGAAAAACAATCCAGTTGCCTTCTGAAGAAAGGAAAAGAAACCCAACTTTGAGACAACTATGACTCAAGTGCAGAGTGGGTTCTAACTTCCCTCGCTGCCAGTTCGCTTCCTCCCCAAAAGAAGCTAAAACCAAGATGGCGATGTATTCACAGTGCCAGAAACTCAGCTTCTGCACATGCGCAGAAGGGGAAAAAACAGAAAAAAATCCCCCCCCCCAAATATATATATATTTAAAAAGATGGCAGCAGCCTGTTCTGTCGGGCTCTCTGGTAGACTCCTCCCAAAAAATCACAGGTACAAATTTCAGACACAAACACATTTGAAAATTCAAAACAATGTTCTTTATAATGAAAATTCACTTAAACCAAGCCCTCTTTTGGTATAGCAAAGAGCACTGGTCTCCAAACAAACTGGTAATTTGTACAAGTCCCTTATCAGTTCTGTGATACTTAGCTTGCAGCTGTGAGGCAATTCACAGTCCTTCTTCTTTCACAAAGTGAAACACACTTTGCTCTGGTTTAGTTTCAAAGCGGGGAAAAATCAGCACACAAAAAGTCAAAGTCAGTAAAGCAGTCACGAAACACAATGATCAGATAATCCTCCACAATGGCCAAACCCACAGGCTGCTATTTATAGCAGCCTCACTAATGACCACAGCCCCACCCAACCACAGGTGGCCTCATTTTCTTTGATAATCTCTCAGTTGTTGTTGCCTATGCATCGCTCTCCTCATGCGTGGCTGTATCATTAACTCTTGTTCTGAATCCAAGGAGGAGCTAGATAATTGATCTCCTTCTGAGCTGTCTGCCACACTCTCCTCCTCCCTGTCACTCATGTCTTCTTGGTCAGAGGAGCCTTCATGAGCAGATTCCACCGGGGGCAAAACAGGCCTGTAGCTTGTGGATGTCTCCCCCACATCCACAGTCCTTGGGGCAGGAGCTGGGCCAGAGCTAACCACAACACAGCCTTGGACCGGCACAGACAGAACTGGTTTTATGACATCACCATGAGGTCACCAGCAGTTTGCTACCGGTTCTATAGAACGGCTGCGAACTGGGAAGAACCTACCTTTGCTGGGATGACTGAGAATCTCCGTAGACAACATTACCAATCCCATTTTTGTATGAAAACACTTGAGATTTTGCACAGGAATATCAATGTCTTGTGCAAGAAGGTCCAATTTTATGTGAAATTTAGCTGTCCATAGATAAAGGTCCATCGTGTGCTTTTCTCCATAAGTCAGAAGAAGACCTAAAAGAAGGAAGAAGTGGTGAAAGTATCATTAAAAATATCAGTTCTAAATAATAAGAGACATCAGTAAGAGTATCAGTCTAAACCAGGGTGATATGTTTGCTAAGGAGGCGCTTAATGAGTGAGGCTCATTAAGTTCAAGTTCAAGTCTTTACTTGGGGGCTTTGGCCCCAGCTAACAAGTGACTCGCTCCTTGTTAATATCTGAGAGAGAGAGCGGCAACCTTTGGTGTGAAAGCTGTCAACGGCTTAGCCAATCCCAGGCCAGCAAACCCCCGCTTTTGCAGGAGATGGCCTAAAACCAATCAGCTAGCACCTTCTTGGTCACGTGGTTGCACCAGATGTGACAAGGGGTGTCATACTCAAGGCCCAGGAGCTGGATTCAGCCAATGGGGTGGTTAGATCTGGCCTGTAGGGTTGCCCTGGAAACAGGGAAGGACTGGGCTGAAGTGCCTTTGCCAGTGGAAACGGAGCTTGAGCAGCCCATATGCAGCCCTCCTGAGCTCCATTTTCACCGGCAGAGGGTCGCAGGAGGCCGTCGCAGCCGAAAACAGAGCTTGGGAGCCAGTTTTCACTGGCAGAGCACTCAGTCCACCCCAGAGGCCCCTGACACGAATGACATTATGCTGGCCATGCCCACCTGGGCGCCCTGAGATCAAAGACAACCATGTTGCTCTGAATGAAGTTGAGTTTGACATCCCTGATCCAGGGGCGGATTACACTTACTGCCACGACCGGTGCACATTTTGACATCTAAGCATGCACAGAAGCAAAAAAACCTGCCGAAATCTCTCTCGCATGTACGTCCCCTCGCAAGATTTTCTTCCTGTGCTTGCGCACAAGCCAATGCACGCTGCGCACAAGCTAGAGATCCGAAGGTGTGCATGCAACTCAACTTTACTATTGGCGTGGCGTCCTCATCCGTACTGGTAGGAACCCGCTTCTGCCCTGATCTTAGCAATACAGTGCCTTCTTGTCCTTTAGGCAACAAAATGGCAATAAAAATGCAAAGTTCCTGTACTATCTCTTGTTGTGGTTAGCTCTGGCCCAGCTCCTGCCCCAAGGATTGTGGATGTGGGGGAGACATACACATGCTACAGGCCTGTTTTGCTCCCGGTGGAATCTGTTGGTGAAGGCTTCTCTGACCAAGAAGACATGAGTGACAGGGAGGAGGAGAGTGTGGCAGACAGCTCAGAAGGAGATCAATTATCTAGCTCCTCCTTGGATTCAGAACAAGAGTTAATGATACAGCCACGCATGCGGAGAGCAATGCATAGGCAACAACAACTGAGAGATTATTATCAAAGAAAATGAGGCCACCTGTGGTTGGGTGGGGCTGTGGTAATTAGTGAGGCTGCTATAAATAGCAGCCTGTGAGTTTGGCCATTGTGGAGGATTATCTGATCATTGTGTTTCGTGACTGCTTTACTGACTTTGACCTTTGTGTTCTGATTTTTCCCCGCTTTGAATCTAAACCAGGGCAAAGTTTGTTTCACTTTGTGAAAGAAGAAGGACTGTGAATTGCCTCACAGCTGCAAGCTAAGTATCACAGAACTGATAAGGGACTTGTACAAATTACCAGTTTGTTTGGAGACAAGTGCTCTTTGCTATACAAAAAGAAGGCTTAGTTTAAGTGAATTTTCATTATAAAGAACATTGTTTTGAATTTTCAAACGTGTGTGTGTCTGAAATTTGTACCTGTGCATTTTCGGGAGGATTCTACCAGAGAGCTCGACAGAACAGTCTCTGCATCCATTATCCTTAAAATGTCAAAAAGATGACAGGCACAGAAAGCCAAACATTGAATTCCAACAGTCCAGATCAATCTCCATCAATCGACAGGGTGATTTAAATGTCCGTGGCTCCTGCTACGATACCAGATTATCCTATAAATAATGGCTACGAGAAATTTAAAGAATGGCAAGTTTCGGTTTGTTTGGCTCAGACATTTCTGATGGTTTTCCTTGGAAATTTCCTCACCACGTTGAAAGCGGTCCACACAAAATTGCAGGAGAACAAAACCAAGAAGTTGTGAAAGTAGGCAACTGAAATGGTGGACAAGACAAGTCAGTTGTGGGAGGGAATTCTAGCTCGTGGTGGCCTTCTTGGCATGTCTTCTAACTAGTTGTTGGCATGTCTTCTAACTACAAATAGATGGTGAGACCACACTTGGAGTATTGTGTACAGTTCTGGTCACCTCCCCTCAAGAAGGATATAATGGAACTGGAAAAGGTGCAAAAAGGGCAACTAGTATGATCAAGGAAATGGAGCACCTACCTTATGAAACCAGGTTGCAACACCTTGGTCTCTTCAGCCTTGAAAGATGGCGTTTAAGGGGTGACTTGATCGATGTGTATAAAATCATGCATGGGATAGAAAATGTGGATAGAGATTTTTTTTTCTCTCTATCACACAATACTAGGACGACGGGGCACTCCCTAAAGCTCATAGGTAGCAGGGCCCTGGGTTCATGTGGTCCGTTTTGATGACTCTCTGACAAGCACAGTCAAGGGGGAACCCAGATTCAATGGAACAGCCATTGTGACTTAACTAATGCAGCGATTCGCTTAACAACTGTGCCAGGAAAAGTCATAAAATGGGGCAAAACTCGCTTAACAACTTTTCTCACTTAGCAACAGAAATTTTGGGCTCAATTGTGGTCATAAGTCAAGGAGTACCTGTGGAGGGGGTTGAAGTAATAGACCTCCAAGCAGGGCCGCCATCAGGAATTTTGGGGCCCCATACAGCCGAAGTGTCTGCCCCCCCCATTTTAAAACTACTTTATTTTGCGACATACCAATTATGTATTAAATTTACCTTTCAAAAAATTTTTTAAACCCTGCCACTACAAGGTACACTTGTTTGACAGATTAATAATATGTTAATAATGCAGAAAATATATTCAAGTGACATCAACATATTACATACATATAAATAAATAAATAACCAGAACAGTGCAAATACACCAAATTAACAAAATATTATTATTTTTGCCATCAACAATATTAAAAGCAGCAATAAGATGGCACAAAGGATAAAGACAAAATACTCCTGCATCACACTAGAAAAATATTTGTTTTCACAATAATACCAATAAATAATAGGTAACCAGAAGATAAATTATATGCAATAACATTTAAAACTACGTAAACTCCACCATAGGTGTAAAAAGCACAGTGCAAGAAAAAAGAAGAGAAAGAAGAGGGAAGAGCAAAAAACCCTTCCCTCTTCTTCTCATTAACCTCTCCACCTATCTCCTTATAGCATTTTCCAAAGTTTGCAAAATTTTAAAATTGCTTTATAAAAAAGAACATACCCTCAAGTATTATCAAATCCACATTATGAAGCAAATGTGCCAAAAATCCAAGATTTTTTTCTCATACACGTACCTGCTATTGAGTTCCATAACTTAATATATTTAAGCTTTTAAATGTGTAATGTATAATGTCTCTTAACAAATAGCATGTCGGTGGCTCTAAGAGCAACACCTTTGTTTTTCCTATTTATTATTTATTCTTTTTTTTCCTAGGATGTTATCATATCTATTAAACATATGGTGAGATATTACTCTGTATGCGTTTAATATAATTTAGAAGGTACAATGTAAAATAACTCCCGCTTCAGATCTTCTCTGTACAAGTGTCAAAATATGATGGTAGTTTTGTTTTTTTGAAAAGACCATAATAGCATTACCCAGCTTCTCCTTTGCATATTCAAATCATTCCATTTCCCACAATGCTTGCTTCTCGAATCCAGGATGGTGTTTTTGATTCTCAAATCTAAAATGGTGAGACGACTCCAAAAAACATGTCAACTCCAAAGCAACACATCTTACCCTCACACTTAGAAGGGAACAATTTTGAAAAAAATCTAACGCCATAACCAAAATGTATACCAAATTAGGTCTGATCCAAACTTCATGTTGAGCAGCTATGAAGCTCTTCAGGCAGATTAGAGAAAACTAGGCATTTTTGCTGATCTGTGCTGTGCCGACTGTAACAATTTTGCAACTGAATAATTTTTCAATTTCGCCGTTGGGGCTT
This sequence comes from Erythrolamprus reginae, assembly GCF_031021105.1. Taxonomy (NCBI): domain Eukaryota; kingdom Metazoa; phylum Chordata; class Lepidosauria; order Squamata; family Dipsadidae; genus Erythrolamprus; species Erythrolamprus reginae. The sequence continues at coordinate 24,528,947 of NC_091958.1, forward strand.
CGAGTCCTGCCTCGTGAGGGCCAGAGGGCCCGCCTTTTTTGTTGGTGAGGCAGGCAGCCGGCAAGAGAGGGCCGGTACTGTGCATGTGCGACAGCGGGCAAAACCGGCCCCCCTCATGGCCGGGCCCGGTACCCCACTCCCAGTAGTACCGCCCTATCGGCGGCCCTGCCTCCAAGGTCCCTTCCAACTCTGCTATTCTATTTACTTACTTACTTACTTACTTACTTACTTACTTACTTACTTACTTACTTACTTACTTACTTACTAGTTCAATTTCTAGGCCGCCCTTCTCTTGAGACGCAGAGAGGCTTACAACATAAGTGATACATAAAAATCTACGTTGTCAATGTTGGCTGTTGATGATCTAATGACCCTTGGTGGAAAAGAGACAATCTCCAGAAGAGCAAAGAGACCATAGGTTTAGCAGCAATTGCTCCCTTAAAGTGAAGCCGGCAAAGGAGCGAAACATCTGTTATAATAGATCCTGCAAAAACTAGGTCATATCCCTGGACATTTTAATAATAATAACTTTAAAAATCACTTAGCTTTAATGTAGCTATCGCCGTTTTGTTTTAAATTCCAGATCTGCGGTTCCGCTCAAACCCTCACATAGTCCTGGGGACACTTGAGTTAATGTAAACAGGGTGAGGTGTAACTGAAACGCGCTCTACATTTTTGAGGCTACAATTGAAAAGCATTCGGAGACTACAACTAGTCCAGAATGCAGCCGCACGAGCTGTTGTGGGTGTGCTTAGGTACACCCATATGACACCAACACTCTGTGAACTGCACTGGCTGCCAATAGGTCTCCGGATGCAATTTAAGGTGTTGGTTATCACCTATAAAGGCCGACATGGCTAATGTCAGGCTATTTATGGGACCATCTTCTGCCGCATACCTCCCAGCGACCGATTAGGGCACACAGGGTTGGCCTTCTCTGGGTCCCATCGGCCAAACAATGCCGACAGGTGGGACCATGTGGGAGGGCCTTCTCTTTGATGGCACCAGCTCTCTGGAACCAGCAACCCCCGGAGAGTCGTACCGCTCCACCCTCCTGGCCTTCCGGAAAGCCGTGAAAACTTGGCTCTGCTGGCAGGCCTGGGGCCATTGAGTAATTACCATTTAACTCTGGCCTAGAAGTAACTAACGCTTTTATCTAAGGGGTTTTAAATTGGTTTTACATTATTTTTACTTGTTGTTCTCCACCCAGTCTGTAAGGAATTGGGTGGTTTATAAATTTAATAAATTAAGTTAAATTAAACCTGCGAAGCCTGCTGGAGACAGGCTTGTCCCTTGAAAGAAAGATCATTCTCCAATGCATAGGTTGTTAAGACCTTCCTTCCTTCCTTCCTTCCTTCTTTCCTCATCACCTCAAGGTTCGACTACTGCCATGCTCTCTACATGGGGCTATCTCTCAAGAGTATTTGGAAACTTCAGATCGTGCAGAATGGGGCCTTCCCAGATATGCCCATGTCTCGTCAACACTCCACGGCTTGCACTGGATGCTGATTAGTTTCCAGACACAATTCAAAGTGTTGGTAATGACCTATAAAGCCCTTCATGGCATTCGGACCAGAATACCTACAGGATCATCTTCTGCCGGACAAATCCCAGCGGCCGATTAAGTCCCACAGAGTTGGCTTTCTCCAGGTCCCATAGACGAAACAATGTCATCTGGTGGGACCCAGGAGAAAAGCTTTCTCTGTGTCGGCCCTGGCCCTCTGGAATCAACTCCCCCCGGAGATTCGAACTGCCCCCACCCTCCCCGCATTCCGCAAGATGTTGAAAACCCATTTATGTCGCCAGGCATGGGGGGACTAATCCCCCCCTTTCTGGCTTCTAGCATTTGAGTGTGGTGTGATTGTGTAGCATTGATTGTTTTTAGTAATAATGGGTTTTAACTTGTTCTTTTTAATATTAAATTTGTATTATATTGTATTGTTATTGTTGTTGTGAGATGCCCCGAGAATTCGGAAAGGGGCAGCATACAAATCTAATAAATAATAATAATAATAATTATTATTATTATTATTATTATTATTATTATTATTATTATTATTCCATCTTTCCTTCCTTACCCCTCTCTCCTTCTCTCTGTATCCAGTCCTTTTTTAGTATTATACACCCTGATTATAACCAGTGTTCTTTTAATCATACGTTATAGTTTCCTTTAAATGCATAATGTTGTACGTCATACTGTGTTTCCCTGAAAATAAGGCTCTGTCTTATATTTTTTTTGAACCCTAAAATAAGTGCTTGACCTTATTGTCATGCACTCAAAAGCCCAACTGGGCTTATTATCAGGGGATGTTTTATGGGGAGGAGGAACAGGGTAGTTATAACCATTATTTTCATAATTATACCAAAATCTTCTATATATTTATCTCTATATACATTTTAATCTATAGTCACATACAGTTCAATGGTAATATTTTTTACAGTATATATTCTTATATAAAGGTTATATAAGCAGGATCTAGAGGTATTGGCAAAAATTGCAAGCAATGGACATCTAAGTGAAGAGACCTTCCCTGCCTCTGTCTCTCCGTCCTCACATGCCGTTTACTACAGTGGTGAAATCCAATTATTTTACTACTGGATTGGTGGGATGGGGTGGCTTGGTGGGCATAGCTTGGTGGGCATGGTAGGGGAAGAATACTGCAAAATCCCCATTCCTACCCTACTCTGGGGCCAACTAGAGGGGATATTTGCTGGTTCTTTGAACTGTTTTATTTGATTGATTGATTGATTGATTGATTGATTGGTTGATTGATTGATTGATTGATGGATGGATGGATGGATTTTTTCCAATACACAATGAGGGTTTTAGTGGGTATACATATAGTAAAATACATAATGAAGGTTATAGGGGATATACTCATAGTAAAATATGTCTAAGAAAGAATAGAAGAGAAGATATAGGAATAAAACATATCAATGAAAGAATAGAAGAAGAGATATAGGAATAGAAGAAAGGTATAGGAGATATAGGAGAGCAATAGGACAGGGGACGGAAGGCACTCTAGTGCACTTGTACTCGCCCCTTACTGACCTCTTAGGAATCTGGATAGGTCAACTGTGGATAATCTAAGGGTAAAGTGTTGGGGGTTTGGAGATGACACTATGGAGTCCGGTAATGAGTCCCATGCTTCGACAACTCGGTTACTGAAGTTGTACTTTTTACAGTCAAATTTGGAGTGGTTAATATTAAGTTTAAATCTGCTGTGTGCTCTTCTGTTGTTGCGGTTGAAGCTGAAGTAGTCACCGACCGGCAGGACGTTGCAGCATATGATCTTGTGGGCAATACTTAGATCATGTTTAAGGCGTCTTAGTTCTAAATTTCTGCTATCGGTTCTCCAGAACCTGTCAGCACCTGCTGGATTTCACCCCTGGTTTGCTCCCTTTCCAACATGCTTCAAGTTGAATTTGGGCCAGGGGGCTTGCAAGCATTTGGTTTGAATTGACAAGCTAGTGTAGAGATATGCCCACCTCTTGGGCGAAATCCTAAAGCATACAATAGAAAGCAATGTTCTTACGTAGCGCTCTAGCCATTGCAAGCTCTTCCCTGATTAGGAATGGACAAGAATAGCCATTGTCCACAGAGTGCACCCGCCCACACCCCAAAATTGAATGCGGAGAGCCCATTCGAGGCCTGGAAAGCAAATAGCCCTTAGTTTCAGCAACTCCTTGTACACTCTTCGGTTGCCATAGAAACCCAGCCCTGGAAATTCTTCAAAAACAAGCCTGGACTTTTTGGGGCTTTTCGACAACAGTGTGTGTGTGTGTGTGCACGTATATGTGTATACGGGGAATGAATTGTGCCATTGCCTGGTAATCCAAAACCTCGCCATGAAGTTGTGTTCTTTTCCACTGAAGAAGCACCTTCCCTGAAAAAAAATAAAAATAAAAATGGGGAAGCTTCCTTTATCACAGCTATTCATCTCTTGCCATGTGTTTTTAATTTAATTATTCATTCAATTTGTTTGCTGCCCATATTGCTCTGGGCAGTTTATGATATTTGCTTTTTGGGAGGATATTTGGAAAAGTAAAGTATTATTTATTTTTATTATTTATTAGACTTGTATGCTGCCCCTCTCCGAAGACTCTGGGCAGCTCACAGGACACAATACAAAAACAATATGCAAATCTAATAATTAAAAACTACAAACTCAAACCCCATTACATTAAAAAACAGTCAATAACTCAATCACATCCACACATAACATTTAATGGTCAGAAAGGGGGGAACATAATCTAACTGCCCCATGTGACATAGATAGATCTCCAGGCTCTTGCAAAAGGCGAGGAGGGTGGGGGGAGGGAGGGAGATGATTCTAGAAGGCCGGGGCTGCCACAGAGAAGGCTGTTCCCCTAGGTCCCGCCAGATGACATTGTCTGGTCGATGGGACCTGGAGAAGGCCAACTCTGTGGGACCTAATCAGCCGCTGGGATTTGTGTGGCAGAAGTACTTGGATCAAATCTTGCCAAGGCAGAGACTGGGGACCTGTATAGTGCATGAGTCAAAAAGAGGACAGTGAAAATATTTACTGACCCCTCGCATCCTGAACATAAATTGTTTCAACTCCTACCCTCAAAACAACGCTACAGAGCATCGCATACCAAGACAACCAGATATAAGAACAACTTTGTTACACCAACACTCCCCAGTCTGCATTGGTTGCCGATCAGTTTCCGGTCACAATTCAAAGTGTTGGTTATGACCTATAAAGCCCTTCATGGCACCGGACCAGATTATCTCAGGGACCGCCTTCTGCTGCACGAATCCCAGTGACCGGTTAGGTCCCACAGAGTGGGTCTTCTCCGGGTCCCATCAACTAAACAATGCCGCTTGGCGGGACCCAGGGGAAGAACCTTCTCTGTGGCGGCCCCGGCCCTCTGGAACCAACTCCCCCCAGAGATTAGAATTGCCCCCACCCTCCTTGCCTTTTGTAAGTTCCTTAAAACCCACCTCTGCCGCCAGGCATGGGGGAATTGAGATGCTCTTTCCCCCTGGGCCTTTACAATTTCATGTGTGGTATGTCTGTATGTATGTTTGGTTTTTTATATTAATGGGTTTTTAAATCATTTTTAGTATTTATTGGATTATTATTGTACATTGTTTTATTACTGTTGTTAGCTGCCCCAAGTCTCTGGAGAGGGGCGGCATACAAATCCAAAAATTAAATAAATAAATAAATAAACTTTTTCCTAAACACCATCACTCTGCTAAACAAATAATTCCCTCACCACTGTCAAACTATTCACTAAGGCTGCATTACTGTTACTATTAGTCTTCTCATCGTTCCTATCACTCATCTTCTCCCACTTATGACTGTAACTTGTTTATTTATTTATTTTATTTATTTACTTGGATTTCAAGGCCGCTATCCTCCAGGGGACTCAGGGCAACTTTCAAGATAAACTCAATACAAAATTTATAAAGCCAAGTATAAAAACCTAAATCTAAAACCCCCAACAATTCAAACCCATTCAACTAGACAGTCATACTATCAGCCAGAGCATGTTTTTGCTGTGACTCCCGGTGTTTTCTTTTCTGTGGGAAACGGGTCCAAATGGCTCTTTGTGTATTTATGGTTGCCGACCCCTATCCTAGACCAAAGGGCCTCTAGCTTTGTGTGTACATCTGGCAATTTGACATCTGACTTCTGATTCTGCAACAGTTGGCCTGCCCTAAGTGAGAAATCATGAGGAGGTTTGGAAGACCAGGAGCCAAACTGATTTTACCTTGCGCTGGCTGGGAAGGAATTATTTACATTTGCCTGTTCATCTCTTTCTTTTCATCTTTTCATCTTTCCATTTTCCTTCCTTCCTTTCCTCTCTCTTCCCCCTCTCTCCCTCCCTTTTCCCTTTCCTTCCTTCCTTCCTTTCCTCTCTCTCTACTCTCTCCCTCCCTTTTCCCTTCCCTTCCTTCCTTCCTTCCTTTCCTCTCTCCTCTCTCCCTCCCTTTTCCCTTTCCTTCCTTCCTTCCTTTCCTCTCTCCTCTCTCCCTCCCTTTTCCCCTTCCTTCCTTCCCTCTCTCTCTCCTCTCTCCCTCCCTTTTCCCTTTCCTTCCTTCCTTTCCCCTCTCTCTCCTCTCTCCCCCCCTTTTCCCTTTCCTTCCTTCCTTCCTTTCCTCTCTCTCTACTCTCTCCCTCCCTTTTCCCTTCCCTTCCTTCCTTCCTTTCCTCTCTCTCCTCTCTCCCTCCCTTTTCCCTTTCCTTCCTTCCTTCCTTTCCTCTCTCCTCTCTCCCTCCCTTTTCCCCTTCCTTCCTTCCTTTCCTCTCTCTCTCCTCTCTCCCTCCCTTTTCCCTTTTCTTCCTTCCTTCCTTCCTTCCTTTCCCCTCTCTCTCCTCTCTCCCTCCCTTTTCCCTTTCCTTCCTTCCTTCCTTTCCTCTCTCTCCCTTCTCTCCCTCCCTTTTCCCTTTCCTTCTTTCCTTCCTTCTCTCTTTTTCTCTCTTTCTTTCTCTCTTTCTCCCTCCCACAGCCGAGAGCTCTATTTTTAGCCCTGTGCAGATGAACCGTCAAAGCAGACGCATATAATAGGACAGCCTAATATAAATGCCAACAAGTCTTGGAGTCCAAAACAGCCGATCTGCAAATTCTGTAGGCCGTGTGCACAGGTGTGTTGAGGAATGGCACCGTAGAGGTTAGCAGGAAATCGGGGTGGAGATATGGGTCTTTAGCATCCATCCGGGTAGAGAAGAGCTCTGTTATGGTCACTTGCCGCAGATGGTCAGGAGAGGCAAGGAAGCAAAGAAAAGTTGCAACCAGGTTAGCCTCCTCACGGTGACTGATGGAACCCAGGGTCAAATTTTGCCATGAGTGTTTCACTTCTGGTGAAGAGGATTGATGGATGCCAGCAAAGCCAAGGATGCACCTGCAGTCTTTCTTATTGGGGAGACAGAAATATACATGCACACGTAGACATACACAATGCATGTATGCACACCCAGAGAGAAAGGTTGCTAGGAGACTGCTCGGTGCCTGCTTACTTACCCAGCCTTGAAATAGATCTCAGGCAGAAGTCACCATTTCTGAAAGAGGGACCACCTCTCTTTCCCAGGGCGGCTTCGGCAAGGAACCTGGGCAGGCCACGTAACATCCTGGAACCATGAATTGGTTTTTTTCTCCTTCCTTCCATCCTCCTGACTCTCCTGGAGGTTTTTCTCCCCTGCTCCATTTTTCTGCAAACTCTCCCTGGCTGCCTTAGGGGGCTGGTGCGGAGGACAATTCCTTATTTCGGTTGTAGGTCATCCATCAATGTACAAGGTTCTCCATCAGCAGCACTTTCTCAAGAATAAAACTTGAAAATAATTCACCTGGGTGGAAACAGGGCAGAGGAAGCATATTATAGAACAAAGATTCTGGAGTCCTTTCTATTCCATTTTATTGGCAGTTAGGAAGTGTGTGTCAGAGAGAGAGAGAGAGGAAAGGAAGGAAGGAAAAGGGAAAGAAGAGGGAGGAAGGGAAAGAGAGGGAGAGAGAGGGAAGGAAGGAAGGAGAAAAGAAAAGGGGGAAAGGGGAGGGATAGAGGGAAGGAGGGAGGGAGTGGGAAAGGGGGAGAGAGGAAAGGAAGGAAAAGGAAAGGGAGAGGGAGAGAGAGGGAGAGAAAGAGAGATCTTGGTGTGTTTGCTGATCAGTACAGGGAAGCATGGAGTGGGCTGCAAAAAATCCACCTTGCATCATCTAAACGAGGAAGGGGGAGAGTTTGACAACGGAGCAATCACTAATATCCTGATATATTGCCTAGGTCCATGTCCCAGAGAGCAAGAGAAATAGGGGAGGTTTTTTCCTCTGTAACCTCAGCCTCCTTGGGCTCTCTTTCTTTCTTTCTTTCTTTCTTTCTTTCTTTCTCTCTCTCTCTCTCTTTGCATATACACCTGTCTCTGTGTGTGTTTGTATAAAAATATTTATAGTAGAATGGGGGGGAGGTGGAGGAGGAGGAAGAAGAAAAAGAGGAGGAGGAGGAGGAGGGGAAGGAGAAGGAGAGGAGGAGGAAGAGGAGGAGGAGAAGAGAGGAGGAGGAGGAAGAAAAAGAGGAGGAGGAAGAGAAGGAGGAGAAGGAGAGGAGGAGAAGGAGAGGAGGAGGAAGAGGAGGAGGAGGAGAGAGGAGGAGGAGGAAGAAAAAGAGGAGGAGGAAGAGAAGGAGGAGAAGAGGAGGAGGAAGAAAAAGAGGAGGAGGAAGAGGAGAAGGAGAAGTAGGGGGAGGGGGAGGAGAAGGACAACAAGAAGAAGGAGGAGATGGAGACGGAGAAGAAGATTAGGAGGAGGAGGAGGAGAAGAAGAGGAGGAGGAGGAGGAAAATGAAACCACTTCTGCCACCCTCAGTCGTCTTGAGAAGGGCGGCATAGAAATCTAATTAATAAATAAATTAAATAAATAAAAATGTAGAGGTTGCCTCGAGCCAAGTCCCTGCTGACAATCCAACAATTTGGCATCTGAGTTCAAGGCTCTCCCTGCAATTTCCTGGGCCAGGTTTTTCAGGAATGATTGACTGCTGTCATTCATTCTTCATCCCAGGGCTTCGAGAGAGGGACCGGCCCAAGGTCACCCAGTGGCATTGTCCCTAAGGTGTAAGTAGAATTGACGGTGTCTCCGTTCCTAGCCTGAAGCCTTCACCACCAGACCAAGATGGCTCTCCCAAAATAGGCCTAACGTACCGTTATAAATAAGCAACTTCTAAAAATAACTTTCCCCCTCCAAAATCCCAATAAAGAGATCCCTGTCCTTGCCAAAGTCCATGACATGGTCTCACCTACGTTTGCATTCTCTTCCTCCCGCTCTCTTAATCTAATGCAGAGATGCCTTCTTTCAAAATACAGGTTGGGGTTTCTCCCCTCTTCCCACTCCAGGGGCTGCAACTGACTACAAAGTCTCCCGTGTGACTAAAACTAGTTCAAATCTAAGATCAGCCAACGTTTTCTAAGATCAGCCAACATTCTGGGTCCAATTCAAGGTGTTGTCCATGGAGATTCTCAGTCATCCGCGTCATGGGTTGTCCCCAAAGTGCTTTTTCAAGAGGCAACTGGACTTTTCTGGTTTTTCTTTGAAGACATTTTGTTTCTCATCCAAGGAGCTTCTTCAGCGTCTTCATCCATGAAAGCTTCTTCAGAGCTGAAGAAGCTTCTTGCATAAGAAGTGAAAAGTCTTCAAAGCAAAACCAGAAAGTCCATTTGCCTCTTAGAAGAAGCATCTCTGGGATATTCAAAGGTGTTGGTTATCGCCTTTAAAAGTCTTCATGGCATGGGTCCGGGTTACCAGAGGGACCATCTCATTAGACCTGCATTGGCAGAGGAGACATGCCACAGCAGACCCTGTCAGTCAAGGAATTCTGGCTGTCATAATCCAAGAGAAGAGTTTTTTCTGCCATGGCTCCCATCCTCTGGAACCTCATCCTGGAGGTGTGATCCATAGATCCACCCTTTCAGCTTTTCAGAAGAGTTTCAAGACCTGACTTTGTGTCAATTTGGCTTGGGACATGTCATACTTGTTGCTTGTACCTTAGGATTTATATTGATTGTTTCCTAGTATGATTTGATTGCTTATTTGTACCCTATGACAAATAAGAGAGGGGTGGCATACAAATCCAATAAAATAAATAAATACAGTGATTTTTAACCTCATGATTCTTGATGAACGTTATCTTGTCTTTTTTATGTACACTGAGAGCACATGAACCAAAGACAAATTCCTTGTGTGTCCAATCACACTTGGCCAATAAAGTATTTATTTGTTTGTTTTATAAGACTTGAAAGGGACCTTGCAGGTCATCCAGTCCAACCCCCTCCTCAAGCAGGAAACCCTACACCTCCCCAGCCAGATGGCAGTCCAATCTCCTCTTGAAAATGTCCAGAGTTGGGGCGTTTACAACCTCCACTGGCAGGCTGTTCCACTGGTTGATCGTTCTGACCATCAGGAAGTTCTTCCTTATTTCCAAGTTGAATCTCTCCTTGGTCAGCTTCTATCCGTTGCTCCTTGTTTGGCTCCTGTTCTATTCTATTCTGTTCTGTTCCGTTCCGTTCCATCCCGTCCTATATTCTATATTCTATATTCTATATTCTATATTCATTATTCTATATTCTATATTCTATATTCTATATTCTATATTCTATATTCTATATTCTATATTCTATATTCTATATTCTATATTCTATATTCTATATTCTATTTTTTTTCTATATACCTGGCCAATAAAAATTCTAACATTCTAACATCCTGGAGGTGGCTATTGAACTGAGATAAGACCTTTTCCCCATGTGCATCTTGCTCCCTTCCTCCTCATCTTTGCCAACCTTTAGTCAATTTTAATGTTGATATTTATTATTTTAATACTTTATAATACTGTATCCTAAGATTTTTATTAATATTGATTGTTTCTTCATTGCTTATTTGACCCCTATGACAATCGTTAAGTGTTGTACCACATGATTCTTGACAAATGTATCTTTTCTTTTATGTACGCTGAGAGCATCTGCACCAAGACAAATTCCTTGTGTGTCCAATCACACTTGGCCAATAAAATTCTATTCTATTCCATTCCATTCCATTCCATTCTATTCTATTCTATTCTAATATTTTATCAAGGAACCTTGATAAATTTTCTGATAGTAAGAACGCTTCATCAGTGGAAGGGCTCATTCTCCAGAAGTTGTGGGTGCTCCATCACTGGAGGCTTTCAAAAAGAGACTTTGTCTGGAATGATATAGGATCTCCTGCTCGAGCATGAGATTGGACTAGAAGACCTCCAAGGTCCCTTCCAATTCTGTTATTCTGTTATAGATTAAGAACTATAAATAATACACTAGAAATCACAGATTGGAAGTATGAGTTATAGTTAGTTCAATCAATACTAAAAATTTAATTTCCCATAAAGTTGAAATAGAAACATAGAAAACTGAGGGCAGAAAAAGACCTCATGACCTTATACTATTTGCTGTATTTTGTCTTAGGATGGATATATGTTTATCCCAGGTATATTTAAATTCAATTACTGTGGATTTATCTACCACGTCTGCTGGAAGTTTGTTCCAAGGATCTACTACTCTTTCAGTGAAATAATATTTTCTCACATTGCTTTTGATCTTTCCCCCAACTAACTTCAGATTGTGTGCCCTTGTTCTTGTGTTCACTTTCCTATTAAAAACACTTCCTTCCTGGACCTTATTTAACCCATTAACATATTTAAATGTTTCGATCATGTCCCCCCTTTTCCTTCTGTCCTCCAGACTATACAGATGGACTTCATGAAGTCTTTCCTGATACGTTTTATGCTTAAGACCTTCCACCATTCTTGTAGCCCATCTTTGGACCCCTTCAATTTTATCAATATCTTTTTGTAGGTGAGGTCTCCAGAACTGAACACAGTATTCCAAATGTGGTCTCACCAGCACTCTATATAACGGGATCATAATCTCCCTCTTCCTGCTTGTTATACCTCTAGCTATGCAGCCAAGCATCCTACTTGCTTTCCATACCACCTGACTGCACTGTTCACCCATTTTGAGACTGTCAGAAATCACTACCCCTAATATAACTATTTGTAGGAGGGGGGGGAGAGGGAAGACACAGAATTTTCAATGATCCCATTAAAGGGGTTCTGGGAAGGGGAGACACTCTTAAGAAATGGATTGAGACAGGAAAGAACTTAACTCCAATTCAAAATAAAAATAAATGAATACATACAATATACACGTACACAGGTGTAATCTACAACAGAGAGCCAGCATGGTCTGGCTATTAACCTGGGAAACTGTTCTAGTCCCGCTCTAGGCTCAAAACAGCTGGATGAATCTTGGGCCAGTCACTTTCTCTGGGCCCTAAGAAGGAAACAATGACAAACCACTTTCAAAAAGCAACAAAGCTGTAGGGAGTCTGTCCAGGCGGTTGCTAGGAGTGAGCATTGACTCAAAGGTATACACAGCAAATGCACAATAAAATAAAATTACCGTATATCTATCTATAGCTACATTACTCAACACATTCTTACAGCAATAAGAATAGTAATGGCACAATATTGGAAACAGAACAAAATACCAAGCGATAGGACTATTATTAAAAAATATTAGAGTGTGCGGAACTGGAGAAATTAACATATACATTGAACAACAAAGAAGACACGGAATTCTATGAAAGCTGGAATATGTTCTATAGCTGGATAGAGAAAAGAAAGGAAACAAGGGGATTAGAGGAAACAGGAGAAATTTGTAGAGTGTAAAAATATTGATAGAGATAGAGAGTTAGGGAATGGATAATAATAATATCTTAATGTTTGCATGTTGATTGTAATATATAAAATTTAGATATTGAAATACTGATACTAATAAGGAAATATATTGAAAGTAATACAGTTTAACCATATGAAAGAAATACAGTTTAACCGTATGAAATATGACAACTATAGTTTACTGTAAAAAGAAGAGATTTAAAAGTTGAATTTTCTTTTCTTTTTTTTCTTTCTCTTTTTTCCAATTTTCTTTTTCTCATTCCTTTTTTCTTTTTTGCTCTGTTTGTATGTTTGTTTATATGTATCTATGTTATGTGAGTATAAGTCTAATCAATGTTCTAAATGTATTTTTAATATTTATATCCAATAAAAATTATTTTAAAGAAATAAAATTATATCTAGCTAAATATATCACCCGCAAGTATTTTACAACTTTCCCCCTTTAGATCAGGGATCAAATGCTACTGATTTGGCCCGGTTCGGGCATATCGGTAGCCGTAGGTACCGGCAGTATGTTGAACTGGTAGCAACGGTAGCATAAGGATCCGCCCACCCAACTGGATGTCGCCATTTTCTTTTTTTAACCCTCTGCGCATGCTTGAAACTTTTTGCCCATGACTATTTCAGCTTCAACCGCAACAACACAAGAGCACGCAACAGATTCAAACTTAATACGAACCGCTCCAAACTTGACTGCAAAAAATATGATTTCAACAATCGAGTTATTGAAGCGTGGAACTCATTACCAGACTCAATTGTGTTAACCCCTAACCCCCAACATTTCTCCCTTAGACTCTCCACGATTGACCTCTCCAGGTTCCTAAGAGGCCAGTAAGGGGCGTACATAAGTGCACTGGTGTGCCTTTCGTCCCCTGTCCAATTGTCTTTCCTTTCTTTCATCTATCATATATATTCTCTTCCTTTCATATATCCTCTCCTCTAAGTTCACTTTTACCCTTATATGTATTACCACATGTCTATTTTTCTTCCTATGTATTTGTGTATTGGACAAATGAATAAATAAAATAAATAAAATAAATAAAAATGATGGTGGCGCACAGAGGTGGGTTGCTAAGGTGGAATGGTGACGTGTGCTCTCCCCCATGGCTCTGAGTGCTAGCAGAGTCCAGAGCAATTCTGCTACTGCACCTGCGTGTCCGTGCGCGATTTCGCTACCTGTCCAGGTGCAGTAGCATAATTGCACTGGATTCCACTAGCACTCAGAGCCATGGAGGAGAGCACATGTCACCATTCTACCTTAGCAGCCCACCTCTGGTGGCATGTACAAAGCGTGCACTTCGGAACCATTAAGGAAGGTAAGTAGATTTCACCGCTGTTTTAGATGCATAAGAAATTATAATTCAGTGGGGCGGTGCGCAAAGGCACTGAAGAGCACAGAAAGAACATTCTTATTCTGGTCACTGACCAGAATAATATATAGTTATGTAAGGGTTTACAGAGTTCCAATGGAAATACATTTTAAAAACCTGATATAGCAATAAATACAAGTACCAGCATACTAAAAGGATACAAGACTACTGAAGACTAAATTATACTAAGTCATTGGGGGAAAAAACCCTTTGCAACAGCATAGAAGAAAAACATATTAGAATAAGATGTGACACAAAATAATCTTATTACAAAAATAATTTGCCCCATAACCTCGTTTGCTTCTCATAATTGTCGTGCACTGCTATCAGTGGGCTAATGACACGGGGATTTTGAAACAATGTTGTTGATTTTAAAAGTGTCAGGAGCGCACAGTTGCGTACGCCGAATATTTATGAACCCATCAAGTGTGTAATAAAAGCCAGAGGACCATGGAAGAATTCCGATCTGCATTTTGTTTATATGTCTTAACAAAGCAGATTTTTTTTTTATTAGAGGACAATTGCCGGCGAGGACCAGGAACATGTCAGATTCTGCAATGTCATATAGTCCTAAACATTCAATATATTCAATGCAGCATACATTTATTCTATAGTCATTAAAACTTCTGGAGATGTCAACAAATGCTGAACATTATTTTATTGATGTGGTCCCTTCTTTATAAGTGAGGAAAACAGTTAAATTGTATCTGTTAACTCTTTTGAGTCAGCTTTACATAAATAATTGGTTTTAAAAGCCATAGTCTTGGAATTGTTTCTTCAAACTTATCTCACCATTATTGCTACTTTTCAGATTTAAATAAAATGTTTTGCATTAATAACTGACATTTTATAGTCCATGTTACCTGTGTATAAGAATGATTGAGTGAATGAATGCATGGTTTCTAATGTTATTTATGTATTTTATGTCATTTTCTGGTTTTCTCGTGTCCTATTTTATATTATTTTTAGTAGTTGTGATTATTGTGAGCCACCCAGAGTCCTGCTGGAGTTGGGCAGCATATAAATATCACTTAATTAATTAATTAAAGTGGGAGAACATTACCATAAATTAATTAATTAATTAACATATTAGAATAAGATGTGACACAAAATAATCTTATTACAAAAATAATTTGCCCCATAACCTTGTTTGCTTCTCATAATTGTCATGCACTGCGATCAGTGGGCTAATGACACGTGGATTTTGAAACAATTAATTAATTAATTAATTAAGCTTCATTTCAGCTTCTCTATTGCGTCTGGTTAACTTGATTAACTTGCAAACTGGCTTCATTACATTAGACATAGACGTAGAAAAGTAGAGTTGGAAGAGATCTGGGAGGTCTTCTAGTCCAACTCTGTCTTGGACTGCACATTAGATAACAGAATAACAGAACAGATTGCTACTACCAGTTCACCCAAACCGATCCGAACCGGCTGAGTTCTGCCTCAGGCTTCAGTTTGGTTCATTCACAAATCAATTCCACATTTTACTTCCCCAGGAATTATTTGTGTCTGAAAGGACTCACACATCCAAGAGTCTTGATGGTGTCCACTCATTTAGGAGAAGTTCAGACTACCTGGAGCTTGTCTGATTCCAACATTGTTTTAATCATAGAAGGCTTGATTTTATTTTCGGGAATTGCCTCTTCCCATGGGTGTCTTTATTTACTCCTTCTAGCTGTTCACACTTTTCTGACTGATCCATAGTTTTAAATGTTATAGTAATTTTATTTTTTTCTCTCTCTTAGGTGTCAACTTGCATACCGCCATGTAATTACATTGTAGATTCCCAGTGCTTAAATGTGATCAGATGTAAAAGCATTCTCTTAAATATAGGTTGTATTTTTAAGGCTGTTTATTTTTAATTATCTGTTGCATGGCTGTTCTGTTAATAGAAAAGTGGGAGAACATTACCATAAAATAAAGACACTGACAAAGAGGGGAGCAGATCAATGCCAATAAAGTTAATATTTTTTTTTAAAGAATATGAAAATTAGGGGAATTATTGACCCAATGAAATGAGCAACAGCCAAAAGGCTTAGCCTAAAGTCACTGGAAAGCTACTCCATTCTCACTAGCCTAGAGCATTTCCATCATTGAGAGGCTTAACTCTGGTAAACTGACAGGTTTAAAAGGCAAGGAATTAACAAGGCAAATGGGCCTAAGGCAAGTTACAATGTTGTGTCTGATTTCTTTTAATAGAATAACAGAATTGGAAGGGATCTTGGGGGTCTCTAGTCCAGTCCACTGCTCAAGCAGGAAGCCCTATGCCCAGGATGGCAAGCAATACGTGCCACAAGTGGCACACAGAGCCATATCGCTGGTCATGTGAGCTTAGGTTCAGTGCATACATGTGCCTGCCGGCTGATTTTTGGACCTTCTGGGCCCACTGGCAGTCAGGAAACAATTTGTTTCCAGCCTCCAGAGGGGTTGGGGAAGGCCTGTTTTTTGCTCTCGCCAAACACCAGAGCCTGGGGAGGTCAAAAACAGCCTCCCCCTGTGTTGTGGTAGGCTTCAAGTTAGCTCCTGTGGCTGCTGATTTTGACCCAGAGGAGTGAGGGCCACCTGTTCACAGAAGACCAGTCTGGCTGCAGGACAAATGACAGTGAACCAGAAGCAGAGACAGGGAGAGACAGGGAGCAGGAAGAAACTGGAGAGACAGAGAGGGGAATGGATTCAGTCAGCTCTTCAGCCAGAGGTTCATCTGAATCAGAAGGGGAAGAGTTAATGAACAAACCTATTCTTAATGCTCGGGTCCTGAAAATGTTGGGAAGATAAGAGTAGCTGTGCAAATGCAGAAACAAATTATAGGGCACAGATGATAAGATTTAATGATGCTGCTGCAACCTTGTCAAAAGGGGAGGGTTGGACAGATCTGTGTGGGAGATTATCGTTCAGCTTTGGAGAGAAACATCAATGCATCGTGGTTTTGTTTTGGCCTTTGGATCTCTGTGACATTCTGACATTCCAATTGTGAGTTATTGCTTGTTGCTGTAAGCCTGAAAGGCTCCTGTGCAGACTGGAGTAGTTAACTCTGACCTATTGCCTATTAACCTATTAACTCACATTGCTCTGAAACTTCATGATTTGCAGTTTTCTGAACATAAAGAACAATTCTTGTTTGATTTTTACAAATTTGAGTGGGTGTGTTTGATTCATTACTTTGTTCTTGGGTGGCTTGAGGCCAGACAGAACACTCCAGAGACCCCGGAGGCCAGAAATGGCCATTTCCCAACTTGAAGAAGTTGAAGAAGTTGGGAAACAGGTCATTTCTGGCCTCCAGAGGGCCTCCAATGGGGGAGAGAGGACGTTTTCTCCCTCCCCAGGCTCCTAGAAAGACTCTGAAGCCTGGGAAGAGCAAAAATAAAAAGGAACTTCTGGTTCAACTGGAAGTCAGCAAACAGAACATTTCCAGTCTCTGGAGGACTTCCGGGGGGCGGGAGGAGAGGCCATTTTCACCTTCTTCAAGCTCTTGGAAAGGCTCTTGGGCAGAGCAAAAAAACAGGCCTTCCCCACCCCCTCTGGAGGCTGGAAACAACCTGTTTCCCAACTCCCAGAGGACCCATAAGTCCCCAAAAACAGCTGGTTGGGCCTGAGCTTGCGTGCCCACTGATATGGCCAAATGTGCCACTTGTGGTATGCATGCCATTAGTTCACCATCACAGGTATAGGGTCTCCTGTTTGGACTAAAAGACCTCTAGGGTCCTACCAACTCTGTTATTCTATCTCAGGACTCTGTCCATGGCACACAAGCGGTATTGGGAAGGAGCATCAATGTTTAAATGGTGGGAAACATGCCATTTCCTCCTTGATATCGTTACCAAAATATTAGTGTTGTGGTTCGCTCACATCCTGCACAAATAATCATGGACTCAGAGTACGCAGAGACTATGGAGGTGTGCCTCTGTCACCTGAGATTGACAGTGAAGAAGATGTGGGAAGAACAATCAGGGTCTTCTGCACTTCCTGGGATGAGTGAATTAGCACTTCCTGTGAGAAATGATTTTGTACTTCCTGTGATGAGTGATTCAGGGGAAGAGGAGCCTCTCTTTGATGCTAGAGTATGTAGGGCAGTGAGCAGGCATGATTGGCTCTGTAGGAGGAGGTTTATTCATGAGTAGTACTGCTGGCTAATGGGCCACACCCTCGGGGTATTTAAGAATAAGTTGGGCCATGCCTCATTACAGAGAACAACGCATTTCATTCTGGTTTCTAGTTTTGTGATATTTCAGCTTGTGTTTAAAGAGACACATTCCTGGCTTTCAGAAGAGCTCTGGACTTACTTCTGTACATCTCTGCTGCTGAACATAATTACAGCTGGATAATTATTACTGTGCTTATCTCTCTGTGGGACTCTAGCCAGCTGATAAGACTCTGCTCATTCTGGCAAAGCTTTGTATAGACTTTCATTTTGTTTGAAAAGATTTAATTTGTAAATACAGTATTCCTTGTACAAAGTAAATCCCTTTATTATTTAAACCCAGTGGTCTGCATTTGATTCCTGGGGGGCTTGGTGCTGGAACAGAACAATTAGTCTGGCCAAATAGGGATTCATTATATGGTGTTTCTCAAAATTGGCAACTTTAAGGGATGGGTGGACATCAACTCCCAGAATTCCCCAACCAGCACTGAATTCAGTGCATATATTGGGAGGAGAGGATTGTTCCCCATGATTTTAATGGCAATCAGAGAAATAGAAAAAGATAGACAAATGTAAAATTTGGATTGGAAAGCCACAGGTATGCATTTGAAGTTAAAACATTCCTTACTTTGACGAGAGTTATGGTCATTCATGAGACCAGGAAGTCACAGTACTATACAGCTCCACCTCTAGTGTGGAAGCCAAAATATTTAAACAAATAAACTTACTTGGTTCAGTATTTTGCATATGCAAAAATAAAGGGCAGCCTGTGTGTTACAAGGTACTGGTAAATTTAATCATTTTGGACCCTTTACCCTTTGCCCGCTTCCAGAAGTCCTTGCTCAGTGGCATCTACAAGTGATGGTCAAAATATATCCATGTTCTGGTATGATAATCCCCCTCCCACCCACCCCTTTCTTAATAAATCTTGTTAAACACCATCTGTGAAATTGTGCTCAGAAAAGAACCACTTTCAATTTAGGCAGTGGCTAATGGACCTCATGTTGGATTTAATTTCAACATACAGAAAATTAAGCAGGATTAATTACGTAACATGATTATGGTTATGTGCCCCCAGTGCTTGATAATTTTCCATTTCTGTTACATAAAAAAAAAGGACAACAGCAAACTTTCAAAAGGTCTGTGAGAGGGACAGGGTAAGAGATCAATCCATGTTTTATGTAAATGGCACCTAATTGGCAGAAGAAGGAAGGAAGGAAGGAAGGAAGGAAGGAAGGAAGGAGATGAGAGAGTAAGTAGGTAGGTAGGTACATACCCTGTTTCCCCGATAGTAAGACACCCCCGATTGTAAGACGTATCGGGGGTTTCAGGGGGGTCGGCTAATATAAGCTGTACCCCGAAAGTAAGACATATGTCTTACTTCCGGGGAAACACGGGGGGTATTGCCGCCTCCCTCTCATCTAGCTGCGCACCGCCTCCTGCCCACGTCCGCACTGTCCCCCTCTCCATACGTTGCCGCGCCGTCCCCTGCACTTGTCACTGCCGCCTCTGCAAATTTACTCGGGCACGTCCCTACTCCAAAGAAACCTCCCCCCCCGCCCGTCACAGAAGGTAAAATGCATATGCACTAAAAAAACACATTTTACACAGTTTTTTTAGCTGTCAGTGCCCCTTTAACAATATAAGACATACCCCGAAAGTAAGACATAGTGGGGCTTTTGGGGATAAAAAGAAAGTAAGACACTGTCTTACTTTCGGGGAAACACGGTACCAGTGATGGGCTACCAAAATTTTTACTACCACACTGTGGGCGAGGCTTATGCATTTTGTTCCAACATCTTTCAGTGCAAATTGAGTGCTCTGGGGTGGAGCTCCAAATTTTGCTACCAGAACTGCGTTCCTGACTGTTCACTGGTACATAAGTACATAAGTAGGGAGGGAGGGAAGAAGGGAAGGGAGGGATGAAAGATGGAAGAAAGGGAGGAAGGGCAGAAGAAGGAAGGAAGGAAGACAACAATGACGATGAATAGAAACAAAGAGAGGAATGAGAGAAAAAGGAGAAAGAAAGGTAGGAAGAGGGGGATAAAACATGGATGGATGGAAGGAAGGAATCCGCTCTTTATGATTTCCATAGCAAAAAAGCAAACAAAACCATTTTTCCCTGAAAAGGGCTCCCAAACTCCATCCTTCCCTCTATTTAACTTTGGCAAGCTCCTTCCAACTTCAATTAAATGCAGTGCATTTTTGGGTAATGGTAGGAAATTAGCTCCTCCAATAGATTGCCAGTCTGTGAGAATAATGACTTCCCTCCATAGTTTAATGAACTCCTCTGATCCTTGTTGGCATCCAGAGAAGCATTAGACAAGTAGCAGGAGAGACCTGGGGTAGAGGGGTTTGGAAGGAACTGATACAAAACCAGGGGTGAAATGCAGCAGGTTCTGACAGGTTCTGGAAAACTGGTAGTGGGAATTTCGAGTAGTTCGAAGAACTTGCAAATACCACCTTCTGGCTGGCCCCAGAGTTGGTGGGGAATGGAGATTGCACAATAAACACTCCCACCAAGCCACAGCTACAGAAGAGACAGGGGGGGAAATTGAATTTCACCCCTGTAACAAAACCAACCCATTTTCATTCTTCTACCCTTGTGTCCTCTTTGAAAATCGGTTGAAGCAGGAAAGATCCTAAGTATCCAGCCCCTCTTTTGGCCTCTGCCTCCTTGTTCTGATTGATTGATTGTCTCAGTCGAAGCCATCGTTTGAGTCAGAGACTTTGGCCTGCCACAAGTAGATTGGTAGCATGGGAATTGGGAGAGGTGGTTGCATAAGGGGGATAGATACTAGCCACAACAAACTCCTTCTTGAAAATTCAAGATCATCCTTTGTTCAGCCCCAGCCAGAAGTTCAGAGGAGGCCCGTGGACATGCAGACAACCGGAGTGGTCCACAGGATGAACGTGTGGGTGTGGGGACAAGGGATGAACCTTAACCTGGGTGGGGAACTGTAGGAACAGTTAGACTACAGTTCGTAACCCACATGGCTCTCTTAATAAATTGGAAGTTGGAAGAAGACTAAGGTTTTGCCAGGATCAGGGCATTTTGTATAGTATCTTCTAGAGAGAGATAGCTACAGTGTAAATAGTTAGTGTGGGTTTTTGCTACCAAAGAAGTAAATATTTTCCTAAGAAACTCTGCAGTTTCTTAGACACATAGAAACAGAACATTGACGGCAGAAAAAGATTTAATAGTCCATCTATACTTAGTGTTGGGCGAACTGTATCTGCAAAGTTTTTTTGCAAAAGTTCGGGTTCAGGTTCGAGAGAGTGCCGGGAAGCGCCCCGACTGTTCCGGAAGGTGACAGCTGGGCGGCAGCACTTCCTGGCACTTTCCCGAGCGCCGAACTCAAAAGTTCGGCAAAAGTTCGGGTTTGGGTTCGTGTGCCGGACCTGAACTTTTAAAAAAATTTGGGAGCCGAACCCGAAATTCGTTGGGTTTGCCCAACACTACTTATACTGTTTCCTGTATTTTATCTTAGGATGGATCTATGTTTATCCCAGGCATGTTTAAATTCAGTTACTGTGGATTGACCAGCCACGTCTGCTGGAAGTTTGTTCCAAACATCTACTTTCAGTAAAATAATATTTTCTCTTAATAATATTTTCTTCTTAATCACAAGTTTCAGATCTGCATGAAAAATAATGTACGGGATCTCAAATTTCATTTCAGGTCGTATAAACCCGAACAGAAGAGCAGGATTAAGAAACAGCCAGACAAGGAGCAACAGTTGGAAGTTGTCCATGGAAAGATTCAACCTGGAAATAAGGAGGAACTTTCTGTGAAAGCGATCAACCAGTGGAACGGCTTGCCTGCAGACGTGATGAATGCTCTAAGACTAGTGACCATCAAGAAAAGACTGGACAGCTACTGGACTAGCGTGATGTAGGGTCTCCTGCACCAGCAGGGGGTTGGACTAGATGACTTGCAAGGTCCCTTCCAACTCTAATAATAAATAAATAAATAAAAAGTACTTGTCTTCAATTATCTTCAAGACTACTGTTCCTGATATCCTGGTCTGAGGCAGACTGGTTAGCTGCTTTGGCTATCTCAGTGGGTTAGCTTCTGCAAAACACTATTCCAACAGGTTTGGACCCTGATTTATTTCTCAGATTCTTATTGGGACACTGGCAAATTGATTGATTGATTTGTTAAATGGACTATTGGTTAAAAAACGAAGGGCTGAGGACAATGTATGGGGATGGATTCAGCCATTCCACTGTTCTTCTAGCTCAGCAATGCTGGACATCCAATATTAATAGAAAGTGGCACAGGAAACACCGCAGTGTTGGCCTCCCCTCCCCTCTTCTGCCTCGATATAAAAAGAGAGACTCCATTTGCTTAATGCCGGGAGCATCTGGCACAACTGTCTCTTCCAGAAGATATTACTGCCAGACTGAGCGGCACAAGGAAGGCTAACAACAGGCATACGCAACTAGCTTAAAGGGATTTCTTTTTTAAAAAAAGAAGAAGATAAACATTGTTAAAAGGTTGATGGAAACATTTTAGGCCCCAGGCGGAAGTGGGGATGGGAGGGAGGAGGGGTCCTTTGGAAGGAGAAAGAAAGCATGTCACTGGATGCGAAGGGGTTGGTAGGTTTTGCCAGCGGGTTCCAATGGCCATCCTTCATTCAGAGGGACATCCTAAGGACCAAATGTGTGGCTTTGAATAACAGAAGGATGAAGCTGGAAGGGATCTTGGAGTTCTTCTAGCCCAAACCCCTGCTCAAGCAGGAAATCCTATACCCATGGTGGCTAACCTATGGCATGTGTGCCACAAGCGGCATACGGAGCCATATCTACCGGCACATGAGCCGTTGCTCCAGCTGAGCTCCAGCATGCTTGTGTGTGCCAGCCAGCTGATTTTTGGCCCAACTGGAGGCTGCCAGGGGGGCAGGCATTTTCATTTTTCCCAGACTCCAAGAAAGCCTCTGGAGCCAGGGGAGGGGGAAAAACAGGCCTTCTGGGCCCACAGGAAGTTGGCAGCAGAAATCGGTGCACTGTGCACACGTCTTCATTTGGCAGCGTGTGCATCCATGTGTGATTTTGCTTCTGCACATGTGCAGGAAGTAAAATTGTGCCAAAATCTCACAAAGGGATGTTCACGTGCATGTGATTTTGACATGCCTGGAAGAAAAAAATTGCCAAAATCAGACGCACATGTGCATCACCTCACAAGATTTTGCTCCTGCGCATGCAGAGAAAATTTTAAAAAGGAAATAATCAAGAAACAAGATGCCGTTGCCCAAGGGACTTGCACCAAATGGTTGTGCAAAAATTGTGCAATCTGGTGGCCGCCACCAGTGTGGGGTTGCCTACTGCACTGGTAGGAACCCATCACTGGAAGTTGGGGAATGGGCTGTCTAATACCACTTTATAAAGTCTTAGTAAGACCACACCTAGAATTCTGCATCCAGTTTTGGTCACCACACTACAAAAAAGACGTTGAGACTCTAGAAAGAGTGCAGAAAAAAGCAACCAGGGTGATTGGGGACTGGAGGCTAAAACATATGATGAACGGTTACGGGAACTGGGCATGGCTAGTCTAATGAAGAGAAGGACCAGGGGAGACAGGATGGCAGTCTTCCAGTATTTAAGGAGCTGTCATAGAAAGGAGGGGTCAACCTATTTTCCAAGGAACCCAAAGGCCAGACTAATGGATGGTAACTGAACAAGGAGAGATTCAACCTGGAAATAAGGAGGGACTTTCTAACAGTGAGAACAATCAACCAATGGAACAGAAGTTGCCTTTGGAAGTTGTGGGAGCTTCATCACTGGAGGCTTTGAAGAAGAGATTAGACTGCCATTTGTCAGAAATGGTGCAGAGTCTCTTGCTTGGCCAGGGGGTTGAACTAGATGACCTATAAGGTCCCTTCCAACTCTCTTAATCTGTTAAAAAGCAGGTGCAAGATAGATCTACTGCAAGAGTAATATAAACAGATGTCCTGGGCTCCTCTGGAGGATGCGGTTGGCTGGCCCCAGGGGAGACATTGGAGAAACACAGCTTGTTTCCCAAGACTGGGTCACTGGAAGTTCGATGCCTTCGTTTTTGTATGCTATTTTGTGAATCCCTTTGGAAGGGGGTTATGATGAAGACTACCGGACACGACTACTGAAAATGATTAAAGGGTTTTGCACTTTGCAGAGATCTCCTAAAGTGAAATCAGGCATTGCCAGATCCTCAGAAATAGCCACGCCGACTATCTCTGCTGCCATCTCAAAACAAAGCAGTAAACAAGAAGATCTTGGGCAAGGCACATGTCCAGGCACGTCTCTGCACCACGAAGAGGAGAAGAGTGGCCCATGGAGACCTCTTCTTCAGCAGGTCCCAGGTGGTTAGTGGACCTGTGCCAGTAACTGCTGCAAGGAATCTGCTACAAAGCTGTGTGTAGAGCACAGAATGGCAGCCCTTACACCACGCACGTACACATTCTCCTTGGATTCTTGTCTTTGAAGGCAAACTGCCTCTGAAGGACTATGTCGACTGTCCTTCCTTGGTTCTGGTGGGCAGAGAGATTAACCCTCTCAGAATGAGTGATCTTCATTTTATAATTGCTGGGATTTATTCTATTGTTGGCTTGAAAAAAGGCCAAACCGTCATAACATATTAAACTGTTAAAGTATAAAGGAAAATTACCTGGTGACAAAGTATAATGTATAAAGGAGATTAAGATATTTATATTAATTAAGATTGTTACCTTTTTTCTCTTTATTTCTTGTTAATTAATAATTATTCATTCCTACTTAAGATAGGCAATAGAGAATGTACATCGTTAATACCGCTATACAGACTTTCTATTGTGAGTTTTAATTGTGTATGTTTGTATTGTTTATATATGTAAATAAAATTTAATAACAATAAAAAAAGAATGAGGGATGGCGAATCTATAGCACACGTGCCGCAAGTGGCACACAGAGCCATATCGGAGGGCACACAAGGCGTTGCCCTATGTTAGCTCCAGGGTGCCATAGCCAGCTGATTTTTGCCCTTGGGGAAGGCTGCTTCACCTCTACAGGGTTCAGGGAAGCTTCCTGACGCCCTGGGCTGCAAAAAACTGCCCAACAGGCAAACCAGAAGTCTGTTTTTCCAAACTTCCGGTTTGTCCATTTGCCCATTTTTTCACTGCCCCATGCTTCCATGAGACCTGTATGAATGCGCAGGTACAGGGGGGATTGTGCACTTGTGTTGGAGCAGTGGGGATGTGTGTGCATGCATGGGGGGAGGAAATGGATGCAGGCACATGCATGAATGCTAGCACACATACACCCCCTTTTGGCACATAAACCAAAAAAGCTTCGCCATCACTGTCCTAGACTCACAGCGAAGACTAGGTCAACACCTGACAGCTGTAGCTAGGGGGGACCTTTGCACAGGTTTGACTAGTGCACCAATTGCAGCCCTACTTGGACCCAGAAGCTCTTCTCACGGTCACTCATGTCCTTACCAACTCACGGCTGGACTATTGCAATGCGCTCTATATGGGGCTACCTCTGAAGAGTGTCCGGAGACTACAGTTGGTCCAGAATGCAGCTGTGTGAGCTGTTATGGGTGTCCCAAGATACTCCCACTACTACAACACCAATTCTTTGCAAGCTGCACTGGCTTCCTATTGGTCTCCGGTCACAGTTCAAGGTGTTGTTTATTACCTTTAAAACCTTACATGGCTCAGGGCCAGAGTATCTCCGAGACCACCTTCTACCACATACCTCCCAGTGACTGGTAAGAGTTCACAGAGTTGGCCTCTTTGGATCTTGTCAGCTAAATAATGTTGGCTGGTGAGTCCGTGGGGGAGAGCCTTCTCTGTGGTTGTTCCGACTCTCTGAAATCAGCTACCTCTTGGGAGCTGCACTTCCCCCACTTTATTGGCCTTCAGAAGACGCAAAGACCTGGCTCTTCCAACAGGCCTGGGGCCATTGACCTCGGGAGGATGAATAGTAAGATCGGCCCATGAATGTATGGATGACTGTAATTGTTTTAAATTGAAAGGTTTTTTTAATATTGATCTATACCTTTTTTTGTTGCGAACCACCCTGATTCCCTAGGGAGTTGGGCAGCATAGAAATTTAATTAATTCTAAAGGCAAGCTGTTCCATTGGCTGGGGGCTGCTTATCTAAATGCTGTTTTTCCCTTGTCACATTTCAGAATAACGGAATTTGAAGGGACCTTGGAGGTCTTCTACTGCAATCTCCTGCTCCAGCAGGAGATCCTACCCCATTTCAAACATTCTTCTTAAAAGCCTCCACTGATGGAGCACCCACAACTTCCTATGCTCAATTGTTCTCACTGTCAGAAAATTTCTGTCTAGTTCTAGTTTTCTCCTCTCCTTGATTAATTTCCACCCATAGTTTCTTGTCTTGTCAACATGATAGTGCTTAACTGATCTATTTGCTAGCAAGATTCAGGTCTGGGATTTCTTTGGAGGTAGAGGAGGTTACAGGATGCATGGTCTTCTTACATTTTCATGTTGTTGTTGTTGTTGTTGTTGTTGTTATTATTATTATTATTATTATTATTATTATTATTATTATTAATTAGATTTGTATGCCGCCCCTCTCCGAAGACTCGGGGCGGCACACAACATGATAATAATACAATGCATTACAAATCCAATAATAAAAATTAAAACCAATATAAAACATTTATAGCATAGCCAATATTATAATAAAATCCCCAACTACACAGTCATACACATTCAACCCAATCCAGTAGAGGTCAAAAACATAACAAGGGGGGTGGTAATTATCCCCACCCCTGGCAACAGAGGTGAGTCTTCAGAATTTTACAGAAGGCGAGGAGGGTGGGGGCAATTTGAATCTCTGGAGGGGGTTGATTCCAGAGGGCTGGGGCTGCCACAGAGAAGGCTCTTCCACTGGGCCCCAACAACTGACATTGTTTAGTCGACGGGACCTGGAGAAGGCCAACTTTGTGGGACTTGATCAGCCGCTGGGATTCGTGCAGCAGAGGCAGTCCCAGAGGTATTCTGGTCCGATGCCATCTAGGGCTTTATAGGTCATAACCAACATTTTGAATTGTGACCAAAAACTGATTGGCAGCCAGTGCATTGTTGGGGCAATGTTGTTGTTGTTAGTTGCGAAGTCATGTCCAACCCATAGCAAACCCATGGACAACATTCCTCCAGGCCTTTCTGCGCTCTACCATCCTTTGGAGACCATTTAAACTCATGCCGACTGCTTCAGTGACTCCATCCAGCCACCTTACTCTCTGTCATCCCCTTCTTCTTTTGCCCTCCATCTTTCCCAGCATCAGGCTCTTCTCTAGTGAGTCCTTCCTTCTCATTAGGTGGCCAAAGTCTTCGAGTTTCATCTTCAGGATCTGGCCTTCTAAAGAGCAGTCAGGGTTGATCTCCTCTAGGACTGACTGGTTGGATTGCCTTGCAGTCCAAGGGACTCACAGGAGTCTTCTCCAGCACCAGAGTTCAAAGGCCTCAATTCTTTGGAACTCAGCCTTTCTTATGGTCCAACTTTCACAGCCATACGTTGCAACTGGGGAAACCATCATCTTGACAGTGCCAAAGCCCACTGTAACAACATCGCCAAGAAGGCTTCAAGAGTTGTAAACCTAATCCTACATAGCTTCTGCTCTGGCAATCTCACACTACTTACCAGAGCTTACACAACTTTTGCCAGACCCATCCTCGAATACAGCTCATCTGTCTGGAACCCATATCGCATCTCAGACATTACCCTTGAAAATGTCCAAAGATACTTCACCAGAAGAGCCCTTCACTCCTCCATTCGAAACAGAATACCTTACGAGACTAGACTTTCAATCCTGGGCCTAAAAAGTTTAGAGCTAAGATGCCTTAAACAAGATCTAAGTATTGCCCACAAGATCATATGTTGCGATGTCCTGCCTGTCTGCGACTACTTCAGCTTCAACCACAACAACACAAGAGCACACAACAGATTTAAACTTAATATTAACCACTCCAAACTTGACTGTAAAAAATATGACTTCAGTAACCGAGTTGTTGAAGCGTGGAACTCATTACCGGACTCCATAGTGTCATCCCCAAACCCCCAACACTTTACCCTTAGATTATCTACGGTTAACCTATCCAGATTCCTAAGAGGTCAGTAAGGGGCGAGTACAAGTGCACTGGAGTGCCTTCCGTCCCGTCCTATTGCTCTCCTATATCTCCTATACCTTTCTTCTATTCTTATATCTCTTCTTCTATTCTTTCATTGATATGTTCTATTACTATACCTTCTTTTCTATTATTTCTTAGATATATTTTACTATGAGTATCTCCTCTATAACCTTCATCATGTATTTTACTATGTGTATATAAATATATACCCACTAAAGCCCTCATTGTGTATTTAAGTAAGTAAGTAAGTAAGTAAGTAAGTAAGTAAGTAAGTAAGTAAGTAAGTAAACAAACAAACAAAAAATAAAAATAAAAATAAAAAATGAAATAAATAAAATAAGATAAAATAAAATAAAATAAAATAAAAAATTAAATTAAATTAAATTAAATTAAATTAAATTAATTAAATTAAATTAAATTAAATTAAATTAAATTAAATTAAATTAAATTAAATTAAATTAAATTAAATTAAATTAAATTAAATTAAATTAAATTAAATTAAATTAAATTAAATTAAATTAAATTAAATTAAATTAAATTAAATTAAATTAAATTAAATTAAATTAAATTAAATTA
Source organism: Erythrolamprus reginae (assembly GCF_031021105.1). Taxonomy (NCBI): domain Eukaryota; kingdom Metazoa; phylum Chordata; class Lepidosauria; order Squamata; family Dipsadidae; genus Erythrolamprus; species Erythrolamprus reginae. Next base: position 24,557,382 of record NC_091958.1, read on the forward strand.
AATTAAATTAAATTAAATTAAATTAAATTAAATTAAATTAAATTAAATTAAATTAAATTAAATTAAATTAAATTAAATTAAATTAAATTAAATTAAATTAAATTAAATTAAATTAAATTAAATTAAATTAAATTAAATTAAATTAAATTAAATTAAATTAAATTAAATTAAATTAAATTAAATTAAATTAAATTAAATTAAATTAAATTAAATTAAATTAAATTAAAGTAAATTAAAGTAAATTAAATTAAATTAAATTAAATTACTATATGCACTTTAGTTTACTATATGTCTCTGCTGTTTGGCATGCTGTCTAGATTTGCCATAGCAAGATAGCCACTCGGGCGATATTGAGTGGTAAATTCAGCAAGAGAGTCCATTTGAAAAAGCGGTCCAAGGCAGGGAAGCTCCACCTAGCCGAGAGTTTGGCAGACAGTGAACTGGGGACCAGATGTTTCCCCTCGAGGTTGTGCTGTGTGGTTCCTAGAGCTTCTTTCTGATCAACTGCCAAAATCTGTGACTCGCTTGCCAGATAGAAATCGATAATGCAGCCTTTACAAATAAGCTGGTGGAAACTTTGCAAGATGCTTTCTTTGAAAGTCCTGGGAGAAGATTCTGGCTACTTCATTTCCATGGATTTCTCAGAACTGAGATTTCTTATTTTGATTCTACTGTATTTAAAATATTTTCATCATTGCAGCTTCATAGTTTTGCATTTTCTGTGGTCAGAATGAAGGTCTAGCTTCTACCAACCCTCTCCAATTCCTTCCTTGCTGTCTTACTCCTTCCTTCCGTTTTCCTTCCGTCCCTTGCTTCTTCTCTCCCTTTGTTCTCCTTTCCTCCCTTCCTCCATCCCTTTCTTTCTTTCTTTCCTTCCTTCTTTCACTCTCATACCTCTCCTTCCATCCATCCATCCATCCATCCATTCATCTCTCATTCCTCCCCTCTCTTCCTTCCTCTCTTTTCTCTCATTATTCTTCCTTCCTCCCATCTATTCTTTGCTCATCCCCTTCCTTCCTTCCATCCATCTCTCATTCCTCCCTCCCTTTCTGTCTTTCTTTTTTTCCCTCCCTCTCTCTTTCTCCTTCTTTCGCCATCATATAAAGGCCCCTAAAATGAATCACAATTCAAGAAGAACAGCAAAAGAGATGCCGACATCCAGCTGAAATGGCAGGTTATGGTTTTTTAAAATCAATTTAGCTTGAAATTCTGCCAGCGTTCTTGAATTGGGTTGAAGAATCGAAGACAAACATATACTTAAAGCACACATGAAGCAAATTGGCACACAACAATTCATTACATTAACGGAAATTCTTCCAAGAATATGTCAAAATGGATATGAATACACGGCTTGTGAAATAACATTGAGAAAAGATACAGAAATAAGGTAGAATGAAGCTAAGGACAACGAAAGAAGACAGCAATCCCATCTGTGGGATTTGGCCTTCCTTACGCAACAGTTTCTCAAGCCATGCAGTCTCTTCTCCATTATTGCTCATCAAATAGCCTTTAAAATATATATTTTAAATATCCTTTCATTATGACTGCAACCCAAGTATAAATTGCAAGTTGATCAAGGGTGGTTAGCACTTAGCTCTGTAAACATATTCTTTTGGCCTATTTCCAAGCCAGTTTTAATGAGTTTACATGTCTGCGTATAACTTTCCAATACTCGCCCATCTGCTCATTGATAGAATTCCTTAGTGTATTCCTTTTGTTTCCTTCCCAAAGTGTTCATTGTAATGTCTCCACAGATCTGTGTGATAGCTTTCAAACTGAACACAATGCATGCGCTATAACATATTCCTCTTTTTTGCAGTCAAAGAGTCCAGAGGACTCCAAACACAAGAAGACAATACATCCGATTGTGCAGTCAAGACTGTTGGACAACAGGTTCTCTGTGAGGGCACCATCACGTATACTTCTGGCACTTGTGTCTACCCTGAGGTTCAGTCTCCTAACACATTGGTTCTCCGTCCCTGACTTCACCCTCTTTAACCTCTTCCAACTTCCCTGAAGGATGCTGTTTGCTATTTTGTTTAGCAACACAGCTAGCCTGCTATGAACATTAAGTATGGGTGGTGTTTTTGCAGCCTGGTGCTCTCTTGTGATGTATTGTTTGAGCTGTGGGGGTTAGTAGGGAGTGCTGCAGGCTAACTCTGCCAATTGTCAGCAGTTCGATCCTGACCAGCTCAAGGTTAACTCAGCCTTTAATCCTTCCAAGGTCGGTAAAATGAGGACCCAGATTGGTGGGGGCAAGAGGCTGACTTTGTAAACTGCTTAGAGTGGGCTGAAAAGCACTGTGAAGCAGTATATAACTCTGTGCTATTGCCCTTCTATCTATCTATCTATCTATCTATCTATCTATCCATCCATCCATCCATCCATCCATCCATCCATCCATCCATGATGAGTAGTGGCTAGAATGAAATATTGCAGGCTAACTCTGCCAACTGGCAGCGGTTCCATCCTGACCGGCTCAAGGTTGACTCAGCCTTCTATCCTTCCGAGATTGGTAAAATGAGGACCCAGATTGTTGGAGACAATAGGCTGACTCTGTAAACCACTTAGATAGGGCTGAAAAGCACTTTGAAGCAATATATACTGTAAGTCTAAGTGCTATTGCTATTGCCCATCCATCCATCCATCCATCCATCAGTCCACCCATCCATGATGAGCAGTGGCTAGAATGAAGTATTGCAGGCTTACTCTGCCAACTGTCAACAGCTACACCAAAACAATGGTAGTGCGATGGTTGGAATGTAGTATTGTAGGCTGACTCTGTCCACTGCCAGCAGTTTGATCCAGATTGTTGGGGGCAATAGACTGACTCTGTAAACTGCTTAGAAGTCTGTAAAGCAGTGGTATATAAATATAAATGCTATTCCTTGTGCTATTGTCCTTCCTTCCGTCTTTCCTTCCTCCCTTCCTTCCTTCCTTCCTTCCTTCCTTCTTTCCTTCCTTCCCTCTGGTTAGAAAGGAGAATTGCAGGCTAACTCTACCCACTGTCAGCAGTTCGATTCTGACCGGTTCAAGGTTAACTCAGCCTTCCATCCTTCTCCTGAGGTCTGTAAAATGAGAATCCAGATTGTTGAGGGCAATAGACTGACTCTGTAAACTGCTTAGAGAGGGCTGTAAAGCCCTGTGAAGAAGTATATAAGTGTAAGTGCTCTTGTTAATACAAACTCTGTTTCTTTATGTGGTTCAGTAAACTAGGATTATAATAGCCTTAATATATCCCGGCTCGATCAGATTGTCATTCACCAGCCCATTTTCTACAGTGACAGCCAATGCCCTTCTAAAACTCTAAATCTATCAACAACCCTTTTTATGCAATAAATAAATAAATAAAATACTGTGGTTTGCTTTCCTAAATCAGTGAAAACAGGACAATGCAAATGAAGAATGTTTGAACATGTTGCTTGGGAACCTTTGATGAGTCAAATGCCATGTCTCCCTCCTCTTCCTCTTCCTCTTCCTCTACCCTACCCTACCCTACCCTCACCTGGGGGATAGTAAGTCTGCCACCTATGATCAGATATTGCATATATATTAAGCTTTTGCAAATCAGCCAGGGAGAAAAATAGGTCAAAAATCAACTAAGACTCTTCTGCTCATATGAGTCACCTCACTTCAGAAATTTTTTTTTGACAATGCCAATCCTTCATCAAAGGCCAGATTGAAATAAATCCATTGCACAAAAGGATGTATTCTATCCCTAAACTCAATTGCTAAGAAAGGCAAGGTAGAAAAAGATGAATGCCAATTTTTTAAAAAAACAAAATAACACTACAAAGTGGTTTCACAGGCTGTAATTGTAATAATTTAGGGAAAGCAACAGTAATTGTTATCCGTCATAATTGTTGATGGTTGGAATTGGGTGATAGATCCAGTTATTATTGAGCCTAGATTCTGATTTTTATCAATATTTTGCCTGTTGTAATTGCATTGTCAAGATCATGTGAAGTTCTAGTTCCCCTTTACAAAGCCTTAGTAAGACCACACTTGGAATTCTGCATTCAGTTCTGGCCACCACAATACAAAAACGATGTTGAGAGTCTGGAAATAGTGCACAGAAGAGCAACAAAAATGATTAGGGAGGTGGAGGCCATAGTTCCCTCTAAGCTGAGCAGTGAGCAATCGCTCACTTAAAAATCATCATCAACTCAGAGTTTTCCAAACCTGCCCAGAAGCCGAGAGGGAAAGAGTGAGAGGGAAGGAGAGAGAGAGGAAGAGAGGAAGAGAGAGAAACAGATAGAAAAAAGAGAGGAAGGAAAAGAGAAAGAAAAAGAATGGGAGTAAGGAAGAGAGATAGAAAATCAAAATCTAGTTTGAAACTAGCTCAACTATTTAAGTGGCATTTTGATATTGATAGAGTTGCCCTATTATGAGCTCACTCTTATAGACACACAGTACAGTATTTTATTTTGAAATTCTCAGAGGCAAAACAGGGTGGGTTTTTATTTGTTTGTTTGTTTGTTTATTATTTCTGTGCCACCCAGTCCCGAAGGGACTGCCGCTCAGACACTATACTTTTCCGCCCCCCCCCCAAAAAAAAATTAGAGGGAACACTGGTGGAGGCTAAAACATACAAAGGAATTAAATATGTCGAATTTAAGTAAAAAAGAAGGGGGTAAGGAATGATGGGAGGGGTAGATCTGCATATGACACAGACCTTTTCCGGTGAAACGACATAGTGTGGTAATAAAATAGGGGGTGTATATGTAGGGTATAGTAAATATGTAATTATGTAAGAAAGTATAGAAATTTGATATAGGAATTAATAAGTAGTTGTATTAGAGTGTTATGGTGGAAGTACGTATTTCTATTAGGTTCAGAGACGAATAAAGAGAAGTATGATATAAAAATTGTTCTCAAATTAGGCTTTATGTTGGTCGGTTTTGGAATTGTTTTGTAGGTCGATGTTGTTTCGATTTAGAACGGTCAAAGATGAGATAAGTTTATTACTTTTAAGACATGAAGGATAGATATTTTTTTGCTGTAGTCCATTTATACCAGTTGTCCCATATTTTATAGTACTCTGAATCTTTTTTATTTTGAATCTCCATTGTGATTTTGGACATCTCTGCACATTCCATAATTTTAGTAATGACTGCTAGTATTGATGGGGGGGGGGGTTGTTTCCAAAGGAGGGCATATTAAATTCTTCCTGCGGCCAAAATCTGTAAAATGAGGTATTTTTGTGGTTGGCTAAGGTTCTGCCTGGATATGCCCAAAAGGTATGCTTCAGGTTTAAGAAGTAAGTTAATTGACATGACTTGATCTATTAGTTTTTTTAATATTTGTCCATTGTTGTAGTTGTTAGTTGTGAAGTTGTGTCCGACCCATCGCAACCCCATGGACAACATTCCTCCAGGCCTTCCTGTCCTCTACCATCCTCTAGAGTCCACTTAACTTCACTTATAAGTTTTAGGTAGGCAGGTAGTGTTAGTATTGTGTGTATAACTAGTTGGATTTTCCAATATATAACTTAAGCCAGCCATGTATGGTTAAAGGAATTAGCGCATTACTGCTTTAAGAGCTGGTATTGCAATCAGCTATAAGAAGGAGTCAACTGTGTTCTCTTTCTGGGAGCCTAGAGCTTTGAGATTCTCCCTGATATCTCTCCGATTCTATGTTGGTTTGTCTATATGACTATTCTATTGTAAGGACTATGTGTAGTAAGAACTATGTGTTCTAATGTTAGCCTGTATACGTATTGATTGAGGCTTGCATTGTATATGAATTGAGAATATTGATTGCTGTATTTGTGAATGACTTGGACTGTTACTGACTATGATATTTGCGTAATGTAAATAATATTTATACATTTAATGTACCATGTTTTCAGAGTATAAGATGCACCAGAGTATACGACGCATCTTAGTTTTGGGGGAGGAAAATAGGGAAAATAATCTGCTTTCCAGGTATTCATCTGGCTGGTGTCCTTAGTCTGGTCGGCTTCAGCACATTATTTTATCCCTTGGTTAGAGCTTTAAAAAAACTTTATTCGGAGAGAGTAACAGTGAAAGAGCTTGCAAGCCAGTAAGAGCTGGGAACATTATTGGCATCTGGAAAAAAACATTCAGAGCAAGTAGAGTAATGGAAAAAACCCTGCAAAGACTTAGGGCTTGGAAAACATTATTTGCAGAGAGCAACAATGATAGAGCTTGCAAGGTAATAACTGGGAACATCGTTAGCACCTGGTTAGGACTGGAAAGAAACATTTGAAGCAAGTAAAGCAATTAAAAGAAACCTACAAAGACAGGGCTTGGAAAACATTCTTTGCAGAGAGTAACAATGAAAGAGCTTGCAAGCTGGTAAGAGCTGGGAACATCGTTAGCACCTGGTTAGGGCTGAAAAGAAACTTATTCAGAGCAAGTTAGAGCATTGAAAAAAAAACCTGCAAAGACTTAGGGCTTGGAAAACATTCTTTGCAGAGACAAACAATAAAAGAGCCTGCAAGGTAAGAGCTAGGAAGATAGTTAGCAGCTAGTTAGGGCTGAAAAAAGGCTACATTCAGAGTATAAGACGCACCGAAATTATCAGCCTCTTTTAGGGAGGAAAAGGGTGCATCTTATACAGTACTCCAAAATATGGCATATGGCCTGGTTATTTGGAGTACTGCTCATATCTCTGGAATATTAGCTGGATATCCTCCACCTCCATGTTTTCCATTAGGCAGGGGTAACACAGCTTATCCTTATCCTCTAACAAGTAGATAGGTAGACAGACAGATAGTTTGACAGTGTTTTCTTCTATGAGAGAGAGAGGGGAGGGAGAGCGAGAGCGAGAGAGAGATGGGAGGAAAGAGTTTTTATTAAAATTTCAAGGATTTATCCCATCAAAGTTCCCTAGTCCAGCCCTTCCTTACCTTCTCAAGATCTGCCAAGCTCAGCTACCTAAACAGAAATGTTAAAAAAAGGGTCCTATAAAAGCTGGGGACAATTTCATCCACTACATAAATCAGGGTTTGCATTTGCCCCTCTTGTAGCAATAGAAATGTTCTCAGTTAAAAATAACTCCCCACCCTGGCATTCTCAACAATGGGTGAATAAGAGCCCTCCAGGAGCTCGGAGGCAATGTCTAGAGTTAACTAGCTAGGCAACCCTCAGCTTCAATATTCTAATTGGACATTGGAAATCCTTGTTATTGCTTATCCTTCTGGCAGATTCCGGACTCTCCTCTGGACCACGCAACCATAATGAGCACAGTGGAACATAAAGAGGGAACGTTCTCCAGCTTGTGTCTCCTCATCTAGGGCTAGGAAGGACCCTCATTCCTCACACATTCAAGGACCCACGGAGAGACCATTTTAGAGGTATCTGTTCTGTTCCAGCACCGAGCCCCCCAGGAATCGGATGTAGACTACTGGATTTAAATAATAAAGGATTTACTATCTACAAGGAATATTTACAGTTAAAGTCTTTTCAAAGTCTTTTAATTTTATTTATTTATTCAATTTTTTATGCCACCCTTCTCTTTAGACTCAGGGCGGCTTACAACATGTTAGCAATAGCAGTTTTTTAAAGCAGAGCCAGCATATTGCCCCCACAATCCGGGTCCTCATTTTTACCCACCTCGGAAGGATGAGATTTGAACTGCTGACCTGCAGATCTAGCAGTCAGTTTTAGTGGCCTGCAGTACTGCATTCTACCCACTGCACCACCTCGGCTCACAATGGCTTCACCGTATTGCTATTAAAGTCTTATCAGGAGATAAGCATGGCAATAATTACCCAGCTGGAATAATATGCAGAAACAGAGATGTACAGAAGTTAGCTGGAAGTCCGGAACTCCACAGAAAGCCAAGAGGGTGTCATTTTAAAACACAAGCCAAAAGAAGTGGAAACTAGATGCTAGAATGAAACCACGTTGTTCTCTACACAGAAGCAGTGTGTTACACCATCTTAAATACCCTGAGGGCGCGGCCCGTTAGTCAGCAGTGCTAGTCATGAGCAAACCTCCTTCTGAGTAACCACTCCTGCCTCCTAGAGTCCCTGCGAATCCTGGCATCAACAAGAGGCTCCTCCTCTTCTCCTGAGTCACTCATCTCAGAAGGTGCAGAAGGCCCTGGTTGCTCTTCAGACTTTGACACCACGTCTTTTTTGCTGTCAATCCCTCGTGCCAGGAACGCAGGATGCCTTCACCGCCCCTCCACTGTCTCTGCATCCTCTTGGTCCATGAGTAATTGTGCAGGAGGCGAGCGGACCACAACAGCATCTCAAGTTGATCCCTGTTTCTGACCTGCAACTGATTTGGGAATACATGGCTGACAAGATGAGATCTTTAAGAGTGGGTGGTTCCTTGATTTTTTTCCCCTCTTAAGACAGAGAGGTCACAGAGAAGAGACAACATGCTTTACAGTATCTCTTCTTTCCTTCTACAAAGTTGAGATGCTAAAAACCCAAGAGGACAAAGAGAGGGATAAAACTGCTGAGGTTAACTTATATTCTGTGTAAGAGGAGGAAACGTACCAGGATGAACTGCGTGGAGTTAAGTCAGGAAGGTCAGTGTGTCAAGTGAAGTGAAGCTTTGAAGTTGATGTCAAAGAGCTCCATTAAGCCTTTGAAGGAAAGTCCTTTGAGGTTATGGAAGTCAGTCAGTTGAGATGCTAAAAACCCAAGAGGACAGGAAACCAATACTTGGAGAATCAGAAGCTCAATGATATTGAATTGACATACAGGCTTTTTAATTTTGCGACCTGATCTTCTAAGAGATTTCACCAATATTCCTGACTCAATTTAGGTTTTTGGGTGACAGTTCAAAGGCTGGGATCATAACGCAAAACCTCCTACTGACATCAGTCATTCAGAAGTCTTGTTGATTTAGGATTTAAAATTGACTTCTAATATGTCCACTAATCTCTCTGAGATTTTGTAAATGATCCAGCTGTTCTCCTCTTCCTCCTTTTCTTCTTCCTCCTCTTCCTCTTGTTCCTTCTATTCCTCTTCTTCTTCCTCTTCCCTTCTTGTTTTTCCTCCTCCTCCTCCTCTTCCTCTTTTCTTCTTCTTCTTCTTCTTCTTCTTCTTCTTCTTCTTCTTCTTCTTCTTCTTCTTCTTCTTCTTCTTCTTCTTCTTTTTCTCCCTCTCCTGCTTCTTCCATATTTTGCCTTTCTAATGAATGATTTATAAATCCAGAAGTATTATGCTTGTTTAGATAATTATGGCGATAATTATCTGCTATTATCCCAAGGACTTAAAAAGGCTGACCGATACAAACGTTACTTCATAATAAACTGAAGCAAGCAGAAACGATCATTTTAAAACAAGGATGGTCCTATCTCTCACCTTCACACTTACCTGTACTTTTGCACAAATATATGAATCCATATATGCATCTGCAGTGAGGCTTTATCTACCCCAAATCCCATCATTGATTTTGCAGAACTAGGATCCTTCTTTTATTTCTTATTTTTTTTAATCCTATACAAAATTTATTCTAAGACTCCAGTCCACACTATTATCTTTCAAAGACTCAGCTTCAAAGGCTTCTGAACCGGCCCTCATTGGTTTCTACACAACGAGAGAAAAGGGAAACAATTGAAGAACCTTTGAAATTTATTGCTTCCATTTGGATTAAACGATGGCTCTTCCTCCAGAAAAGCTTTTATAGATCCAGCACAAAACTAGGAGAGTGCAGAGCCTCAAAATGTGCAGTGTTATTATTTATCCATCTGCGTGTAAAATGGAGGAGTCATAAAATGTTGAGCCTGAGCTGCTCTTGGGAATCTGAACATACTATTGGCCTTGTTTTCTATTGGCCTTTGCTTGGAGGGTCTCTTCTGGGGATGGAAGATGCTTCGACTCATGTGCTCATGTGCTCTGCTTCTACTATTGGACATGGAAGGCTAATAACCACAGTAGAAGATCACATTACAGGAGGGGTCCCCAAACTTGGCAACTTTAAGACTTGTGGACTTCAACTCCCAGAATTCTCCAGCCAACTATGTTGGTTGGAGAATTCTGGAAGTTTATTTATTATTACCGGTATGTATGTGTGTATGTATGTATGTATGCATGCATGCATTCATTCATTCATTCATTCATTCAGTAAGGGGCGAGTACAAGTGCACTAGAGTGCCTTCCGTCTCCTGTCCTATTGCTCTCCTATATCTCCTATACCTTTCTTCTATTCCTATATCTCTTCTTCTATTCTTTCATTGATATGTTCTATTCCTATATCTTCTTTTCTATTATTTCTTAGATATATTTTACTATGAGTATCTCCTCTATAACCTTCATCATGTATTTTACTGTGTGTGTGTGTGTGTGTGTGTGTGTGTGTGTGTGTGTATATATATATATATATATATATATATATATATATATATATATATACACACATACATACACACAGTATATATATATATATATAACGTTTCGGTGAAATCACATTCACCATCATCAGGCTGAAGTTTCAAGCTTCGTGCTGTTGTAAATATATTTACAACATATTTCCATATTTACAACAGCACGAAGCTTGAAACTTCAGCCTGATGATGGTGAATGTGATTTCACCGAAACGTCTCATAGACACTCAAAATATTACATGGGGCAAAACCCGAATTCAGAACAATCTACATACATATACCCGTGAAAATCTACGAAAACACACACACACATATATATATATACACCCACTAAAACCCTCATTGTGTATTGGACAAAATAAATAAATAAATAAATAAATTCATTCATTCGATTTTTATGCTGCCCTCCTCCTTAGACTCAGGGCAGCTTACAACATGTTAGCAATAGCTCTTTTTAACAGAGCCAGCATATTGCCCCCACAATCCGGGTCCTCATTTTACCCACCTCGGAAGGAGGGAAAGCTGAATCAACCTTGAGCCGGTGATGAGATTTGAGCCACTGACCTAGAGATCTACAGTCAGCTTCAGTGGCCCGCAGTACAGCACAATGACAAGAATACATTTTAAAATTGTATAAAGTGAGGCAGGCCAAAGACCCCAGCTAAAATGGGTTCGACCTCTCATCCCACTTGGGCAGGGGGTTGGATTAGAAGACCTCCCAGATCCCTTCCACCTTGTTATTCTATTCTGTAAGGGTGAACAAGGATAAGATTCAAGGCGTGCTATCAGCTTATTATTTTTTACTAAAGAGAAATGTCCTGTACTTTCGAACTCCTCCCAGCTCCTGACTCCAAAATATTGCCTTAATCTCATTGTGGAATCAAGTTGGAGGACCTCATTCTTGGTTACCTAGCAACCTAGTTTGTTCCAAATGGCATTAGATTGCAATGGAGCATCAGTGCTCAGGATCAAAGGCAAGCCATGCTAGAGTCACATAAATTAAGGGTAAGATAAATGTCTGTGGAGCCTCAGCAAGGAAAAATAATGCCTCCCCCTTGGAGAGGGCGAACCAATTTCTCCTGGCAATGCCAGCAGATGTTCTTACTGATTTCATTCCCTTCCATTTTATTTCTTGGCAACGGGTTGTGGATTCTGCCTGAGTTTGAGAAGTGAAGCAGTTGGGGGCTAGGGAATTCTTGGTGAAAGAACCTCAAAACAAACAAAGAGGAAGGGGAAGGGGAAAGAAGAAGGGGAAGGAGGGAAGAAGGATGAAGAGAAGGAGAAAGAAAAGGAGAAGAATGAAAGAAGGAGAAGCAGAAAGAGAAAAGGGAGAAGAGGGAAAGGAGAAGGAAAGAAGGGAAGAGAAGGAAGAGAAGGAGAAAGAAAAGGAGAAGAAGGAAAGAAGGAGAAGCAGAAAGAGAAAGAGAAGAGGGAAAGGAGAAGGAAAGAAGGGAAGAGAAGAGGGAAGAGGAGGGGGGAAAGGAAAGGAAGAGAGAAGAGAAAGAGAGAGAAGAGACTCTCCACGATTGACCTCTCCAGGTTCCTAAGAGGCCAGTAAGGGGCGTATATAAGTGCACTGATGTGCCTATCGTCCCCTGTCCAATTGTCTTTCCTTATCTCATATATCATATATATTCTCTCCTTATCTATATATATATCATATATATTCTCATCGCTTATATCATATATATTCTCTCCCTCCCATCTACTTCTCTTCTTTTTACTTTCTATCATTATATATATTACTTAATGTCTATTCTCTTCCATATGTATTGTATATTGGACAAAGAATAAATAAATAAATAAAAATAAGTTATTATTTCAATTCCATTGATCAGGTTCCACTACAACACTGCAAACCCACTGGTTTGCTTCTTTACAATTTAATTCTGGCCCCAAATGCTAGAATTAGAAAAAAGTAGCAGCCTTGTTGCTTTTGCTATATAAAACTATAAGCCAATCCTTTCATGCACACATCAGTATTTCTATAAGAAGCGTTTTCCTAAGCCTACAGATTCTGTAGGTCGCCTTGGGAAAATGGCATTTCCCAGGTTGCTGCTGGAGATTTGATGTCTCTGCAGCGCCTGCCTATGCCTCCAGGCCACGTCGGATGAGCTCATATTGTATTGAGAACTGTTTATAAGGCCCGTTTCAGGCAGATACCATTCTGCTCTGTATTGGTAGCCATACCCAGCCTGGAATAACGGATGCAATTTTTATTGGCAGAAGCTCTAAGAGCAATCTCGGGCAAGAGATAGAGATCAACCTGCCAAAGGAATTGGGTTGCAGAGCAGACTAAGCGGCCCCAGAATGCTGACAGAATTGGAGGTTGGCATGCAGTAACAGGCAGCCAAAATTTTTACTGCTACACTGTGTGTGTGGCTTATTTTGTGGGTGTGGCTTAATGGTCATGTGACTGGGTAGGAGTGGCTTGCCGGCCATGTGACCAGGTGGGGTTGGCTTGAATGATCATCATCGTTAAAGTGAACTGTTAAGTCCTTGACTTACAACCTTACAGTGTCTCTTGCTGGGGTGACAATTTGCTTTGTGTTTCCTGCACTCTCCTTCCGGGGTCGCCCCCCTCCCCACCTCAGGCTGGGTAGCTAGACGAACCAGTGCTGCCAGAAGCATAAATGCTGCCAGCGCCGCTTCCACCCACGCTTTCTGCTTGCATCTCAGGTGGGAGGTGGCCGTGTGAGGCCAGAAGGGAGTCAGGTGGGAGAGAGGGAAGCTTGTCTGAGTCCAGGAAGGAGGAAAGAGGAAAAAAGCAAGGAGCGCAGCTGCAGCAGCAGCAGGGAGAAAAAGGAGAGCCGAGCCAAGACCAGCAATCCAGGAAATGACAGCTGCCCTAGAACAGTGATGGCGAACCTATGGCATACATGCCACATTTGGTGCACAAAGCCATCATCATCATCATCATCATCATTATGTAGGTCCGATGTCCTACATGGCATCGGACCAGAATAGCTCCGGAACCGCCTTCTACCGCATGAATCCCAGTGGCCGATAAGGTCCCACAGAGTTGGCCTTCTCCAGGTCCCGTTGACTAAACTGTCGTTTGGCGGGCCCTGGGGGAAGAGCCTTCTCTGTGGTGGCCCCAGCCCTCTGGAATGAACTCCCCCCAAAGATTAGAACTGTCCCCACCCTCCTTGTCTTTTGCAAATTACTTAAGACCCACCTGTATCGTTAGGCATGGGGGAACTGAGACACCTCCCCCAGGCTTTTATATTTCATGTTTGGTATGTGTGTGCTGCATGGTTTTAAATGATGGGGTTTTATATGTTCTTTGTTTCATTGTAATATTGTTTTATTGTTGTTGTTGTGAGCTACCCCGAGTCTTCGGAGAAGGGCAGCAAAGAAATCTAATAAATATAAATAAATAAATAAATAAATAAATAAATAAATAAATAAATAAATAAATAAATACATTATTATTATTATTATTATTATTATTATTATTATTATTATTATTATTATTATTATGTCAATACAACACAGCAAATGAGATCACTATGCTGGATTTCGTATTTCATCACCAGTCGGGCACTTCCCAAGCACCTAGGACTGCGTGATGTAGTGGCGAATTATGTTTGCCGATCCCAGTAAAGTGGCCTTTTGCAATTGACAGATGGAGATTTTGTCAATTCCGATGGTTTTCAAATGTCCGCTGAGATCCTTTGGCACTGCATCCAGCGTGCCAAGTACCACTGGAACCACTTTCACTGGCTTATGTCAGAGTCGTTGCAGCTCGATTTTTAGATCTTCGTATTTCACTAATTTCTCTAGCTGCGTCTCCTCAATTCTGCTGTCCCCTGGGATTGCAATGTCGATGATCCATACTTTCTTTTTCTCCATAATCAGGATGTCTGGTGTGTTATGTTTCAGAATTCGGTCAGTCTGAAGTCAGAAGTCCCACAGTAGTTTTGCTTGCTCATTTTCGACCACTTTTTTGGGCTTATGATCCCACCAGTTCTTTGCCACTGGTAAATGGTAGTTCTGGCACAAGTTCCAGTGAATCATCTGTGCCACAGCATCATGTCTATGCTTGTAGTCAGTCTATGCGATCTTTTTGCAGCAGCTGAGTATGTGATCGATTGTTTCATCTGTTTCTTTTGAATTGTTATTATTATTATTATTATTATTATTATTATTATTATTATTATTATTATTAATTAGACTTGTATGAGGACCCGGAGCGGCTCACAACATGCAATACAAAAAAATATGTATACAAATCCAATAGTTAAAACATTAAGCTAAAAATCCCATTATGTTAAAAAAACAGTCAGTCTACTCAATCACATCCACACATAACATTTAACGGTCAAAGAAGAAGGGGGCATGGTCGAGCTGCCCCAGGCCTGGCAACATAGATGGGTCTTAAGCAGTGATAGGCTATCAACGTTGCATGCACTGAATATAGGGGATGAGGCTAATTTAATTAGAATCATTAAAATATTAAATAGTAAAGGGGTAATGAGAATGGAACAGTTATATGAGAAAGATGGAAGAGTTAGTAGAACTAGATTGGAATGGTTGATCGGTAAACAGCAATGGTTGCAGATTAATGCAATGTGTACATGTTTAAATAAAAGTGAGAATAAAGAAGCCTTCTTACGAGAAGAAAATAACTTGGAAAAAATAATAAGGGTAAAGATAAATGAAAGTAAAGGACAAGCCAGTAACATATATAGAATGCTATTGCAGAGGCAAGAAGAAGTAGTTAAAAGTTTAACAAGATGTTGGCAGGATGACTTACAAATAGACGAAAGAGAAATGGAAGAAATAATAGTAAACATATATAAGATTAAAAACACGAGAGTTAAAGAGATGAGAAGAAAAATCTTACATAAGTGGTATTATACACCTGCACAACTTGCATACTTTCAGGGGAAAGAGAAAGGTAAATGCTGGCATGGATGCCAGAAAAAAGGAATCTTTATGCACATGATCTGGGAATGTATAGAAATACAGAAATTCTGGAAGGTAGTCCAGAATGAAATTAATAAAATGTTAAACATTAATTGGATAATTACAAAAGAAACAGCAATCTTAATTAAATATAGGGAACTAGGAGAATCTAAAGAAATTAAAACTGTAGCATTGGAAAGTGCTCAAGCGGTGATAGTATTAGGATGGAAAGACTCTACAAAATGGACACTACAGAATTGGTATTGGTACATGGTGGATTACATACATTTTGAAATTATGGAAATAAGATTAAATAATTTTGATGAGAATAAACTAGAGAAGCTGATGGTGCAATGGAACAAGGTAAAAGATTATATGTTAAGTAGAATCTGTGATGTAAATACGAAAAATAAACTACAATCACTCTTTTAGTAAAAAAAGCGTTCAAGATAGAGCCAAGGATCAATAGATAGACAAATAACTTAAAAGTCTTTGAATCCTCCTATAGGGGTGGTGGGGGTGACGGGGTGTGTGTGTTGTTTGGTGATGGGCACATGCACTGTGCACTGTTATATGTTTGTTTTTTGTAAACCTATAAAATCAATAAAATTTATTTAAAAAAAAAAAAGCAGTGATAGGCTCCTACGGGAATGGTCAGGAACGCAGTTCCAGTAGCAAAATTTGGAGCTCCACCCCAGAGCGCCCAATTTGCACTGAAAGATGTTGAAACAAAATGCATAAGCCACGCCCACAGTGTGGTAGTTGAAGAATACTCGAGACAGGCAGGTTCAAAGACGGTTCCTTTATTAAGCTCTTTTTGGAAAGTGACATTCAGCAGGGAACGCGTCTGGCTGTCAATGAGAAAAGCCGCTCTATTTATACGTTTGCGGCTCGCGCCAAAAGGAACTGTCATGCGTCTGAACCAATCAGACGCGACCTCTTGTTATTTACATTTTCTGCCCAGAGACAGCTTTGTACAAGGTTTAAACTATTTACATGGACTCAACACCCCCTCCCTCCTTAGTTCAGAATATGTCAATCAGTTAACCATGTGATATAGTCCTCCAATCTGCTTGGTCTACGCGAGGCTCTCTCCGACCTGCGCAGATCAGTTGAGTCCTCGTTTTCAACGGTGGAGGTCGGTTCGCCTGTACCTTCCCAATGCGGCTGGGGCCGAGTTTGAGCTCCGGCCCGCTGGGTTGAGTGGGCAGGCACAACACCGACCTCCGAGGACGAAGATGGCTCGGCGTCGCTGGAGGACCTTTCCTGGCTTGGTAAGTCCATTTGTAATTCCAGTAAATCGGGTTGTGAGTAAGATTCTGATAGGGGGGAAGAGTTTTCATTAGCGGTTTGTCCCTGGGAGGATTCAATGCGTCCTCTTAAGTGATCAATGTGCCGCTTCCACATGCAGCCATCCTCTAATTGCACATAATACGTTTTGGGAGCAGTTTGCTGCACAATCTTGCCCTTAATCCAGTTTAACCCCCCATCAAAGTTTTTAGCAAAAACATTTTGTCCCAGGTATAAATTCCTTTCAGGAGTTACAGACACATCATCAAGACATTTATTATTACAATATCGTGGGTGTAATCTGTCCAGAGGTGATCTGAGTTTTCTCCCCATTAAGATTTCTGCAGGACTCTTGTGTGTAAGGGAATTGGGTGTGATGTGCTGCATTAATAAGAATTTGTCCAGATGTTGCTGAACTTCTCCAGGGCCTGCTCTGCGCAAGGCCTCCTTGGCCACCCTTACGTACCGTTCCGCCAGACCATTAACCCATGGCGAGTAAGGTGATGTGAGTGCGTGTCTGACCCCCAAGTTACTTAAAAATATTTCAAATTGTCTGGCTGTCAATTGGGGCCCATTGTCTGACACCAAGATGTCAGGACAACCATGAGTGGCAAACAAATGGTATAAAACCTTTATGGTGGCACAAGTAGTTATATTACTCATTGGAATTATTTCTACCCACTTTGAGAAAGCATCTACCACAATCAAAAAATACTGAGACCCCATTGGACCTGCGAAATCAATGTGTATCCTGGACCAAGGCCCCGCAGGTTTCTCCCATTCTACTGGAGCTGTTTTGGAGGGATTAGGTCGTGACTCCTGGCATGGGTCACACTTGGCTACCCACCGTTCAATGTCTGTGTCCAGACCTGGCCACCACAAGTGCCCCCTGGCTAAGCTCTTCATCCTGACAATCCCAGGATGGCCCACATGTAACATAGTGAGTACTTTAGTCTTTAGGCTTTCAGGAATGATTACTCTATCACCCCACAATAGACAACCCTTAATGTATGATAATTCCAACCTTTTGGTTTTAAACTCACTTAATTTTGTCTCTTCGGGATCTCCCAGCCATCCCTTTAGTACACAATTTATAACTTTTTGTAGAGTTGGGTCTTGCTGGGTGTGCGCTGCCACCTCCTTTGCTGTGGTTAGTGAATTTTCCTCAACATCTATTATTAACACATCTGCAGATGGGGCTGGGTCCTCCACTAATTCTGGCATAGGACACCTACTTAGACCATCAGCGTGGTTGATGGTTTTGCCCCCTTTGTGAATGAGCTCATACTGATACCCTGACAGAAATAAGGCCCACCTAATTAATCTGGGGGACATAAATGGAGGTGTTGGCTTGTTAGAAGCCAGAAGGCCCAATAAAGGCTTGTGGTCAGTGATTAATTCAAACCTCCTTCCAAACAGATAGTTATGGAACTTTTTAACACCAGCCACTAAGGCTAAAGCCTCCTTATCTAGTTGGCTATAATTTCTTTCAGTGCTGGTCATTGTTCTGGAAAAGAAAGCGATTGGGGCTTCAGTATTATTGGGCAGTACATGAGCTAATACCCCACCTACCCCATAAGGTGATGCGTCGCACGTAAGCCTGACAGGTAGTACTGTACTATATTGAACCACCACGCTTTTGGAGGTTAATAGTTGTTTAATTTGAAAAAAGGCTTCGTGCTCAGTTTTGCCCCAGGTCCAGGGAATTCCCTTCTGAAGCAGCCGGTGTAGGGGTTCTGCTGCCGTTGCCTTCTGTTTTAGAAAGATAGAGTAAAAATTAAGAAGGCCTAGAAATGCTTGTAATTCTGTTTTATTTGTTGGCTCTGGCGCTTCCCTGATTGCTTTTAATTTTTCAGTAGTGGGGTGGATGCCATTCCCATCTATTCTATATCCTAAGAATTCCACACTCTCAGTTCCCCACACGCATTTGTCAGGTTTGATCCTCAGCCCTTTAGATTGCAGCCTGTACAATACTTCTCTTATTCTTTGGTTTAGTTGTGATTGGTTTTCCCCAGAAATAATTATATCATCAAAGTAGGGAATAGTTCCCTTAACCCCAGACAATAAACGTTCCATTATGCTTTGAAAAATCCCAGGGGCTATGCTTACCCCAAATTGTAGTCTGGTGCATTTAAAGGCACCCCTGTGTGTGACGATGGTCTGTGCCAGTGATGTTGGTTCATCGACTGGGAGTTGCTGGTAAGCCTGTGCCAGGTCGATTTTTGCAAACACCCTCCCTTCCCCCAGGGAGTGAAGGATTTGTTGTACCACTGGAATGGGGTAAGGGTGATGTTGTAGGGCTTTGTTGAGTGTGGATTTATAGTCCGCACAGACTCTTAAGGAGCCATCTGGTTTTAGCGGGGTGACTATGGGTGTTTCCCAAAGCCCTTGCTCAACGGGAACCAGGATGCCCTGGGCGATGAGTTTATCAAGCTGTAGGTCAAGCTTGGGAAGAAGAGGTAAAGGCACTCTTCGGGGCTTGAGTCTGACAGGGGGAACCTGAGGGTCAATAGAAAACAATATAGGGGGCCCTTTATAAGTACCCAAGGTGGGGCTAAAAAACTCTGGAAATTCCTGTAAGAAATTTGGAATGTTATCAGAGTTAACCGTACAGATACCCGAAATTTCAATGCCCAATGGTTCCATCCACGTTAAACCTAGAAGAGAGTGTTTAGCCCCTGCAACCACAACCATAGGAAGGGAACATTTAACATGTTTAAAGTTAATAGGTACAGATACTTTCCCCAAGACAGGTATGATGTTCCCTTGAAAATCTCTTATTACCAATGTGGTTTGCGATAGATCAGATTTTAAGAGGTTAGGCATGTAAATCTTAAGTTTTTCCCATGGCATAATAGTATATTTAGACCCCGTGTCCAGTTCCAGATTGCATGGTCTGTTGTTTAGGAGCAGCAAGATTACGATTTTGCTCCCATTTTTCGTTGTTGTGCTATTTACAGAAAATTGTTCATTACCTCTTGAATAGTCGCGGTTAGCGGTTGAGTAGTTTCTGCGGCTGGAACCTCGGGGAAATCTGTAGTCTTGCGGTTGGGGTGTTTGGTTGGAAAATCGAGGAGGACGAGGAGTGGAGAAGGATTCCTTGGGCAGGGGGGCTCTGCAGGCCTCAGCGATGTGGCCACGGTGGTTGCAGCGGCGGCAGATGGCATCCCGGAAGGGGCAGCGTTGGCGCGGATGGTTCCCTCGGCAACCGGAGCATGGGGCGGTGGGGCGAGGGTATCTGGGCTGTCTGGATTGGTCACTCTGCAGTAGGAGACAGTTGTCCTCGGCGATGGCAGGTGGGCTGAGGTCATCTGGGGCCTCGGCGCGGGAAACAGAAGAGACGATTTTGGAGACGGTTTCTCTCTTGTCGTGTTCTTTCAGCTCTTTGGCGGCAGCGTCGGCGACCTCGGCGGTTTGTGCCAACTTGATTACCGCCTGGAGAGTAGGCTCGTCTTCGGTGAGGAGCTTGTTGCGGACTGTGGAATTTTTCATCCCGAAGATGAGTGCATCGGTGAGGCGAGCTTCCGGGCTGTCAAACTTGCATTTTGACAGCACCGTTCGAAGTCGCGTGGCGAATTGGTTGATCGTCTCGGAGTCGAGTTGTGTCATTCTGGAGAACTGGTGCCTGAACACGACGGCTGGCTTCGTGGGTTTGAAATGGTTGGCGAGCCTTGTTTGTAGGTTGTCCCACGGAACGGATTTTGCTGGCAGCGGGTCAGTTAGAGTCTGGGCGAGGTCAAAAATTTCTGGACCGCAGTAATTCAAGAAGATTGCCCGCTTTCGGTCGGCGTCGGCGTCCCGCATTCCGGCGGCTTCGAGGAAAATCTCGAACTTGGCCATGTAGGCGTCCCAGGATGACTTCTCCGGATCCAAGAATTCAGGAGCCCGGCCGATTTGAAGGTTGTTCATCTTGCACGCGTGGTTCCTCCGTCCGTCGTCGCCAGTGAAGAATACTCGAGACAGGCAGGTTCAAAGACGGTTCCTTTATTAAGCTCTTTTTGGAAAGTGACATTCAGCAGGGAACGCGTCTGGCTGTCAATGAGAAAATCCGCTCTATTTATACGTTTGCGGCTCGCGCCAAAAGGAACTGTCATGCGTCTGAACCAATCAGACGCGACCTCTTGTTATTTACATTTTCTGCCCAGAGACAGCTTTGTACAAGGTTTAAACTATTTACATGGACTCAACAGTAGTAAAAAGTTTGGTAGCCCATCACTAGTCTTAAGCCATATGAGCCATATCAGAGAGCACGCAAGATGTTGCCCTATGTCAGTTCCAGTGCAGATGTGTGCACTGGCCAATTCATTTTCGGCCTTGGGGAAGGCTGTTTCACCCTCCAAAGTCTGAAAAATGGCCCAATGGGCAAACTGGAAGTTTGCAAAAACAGATATCCGGTTTGCCTGTTGTGCTGTTTTTCACACTCTGGGGCTTCAGGAAGATTCCCCAAAGCCTCCGGAATGCGAAAAACAGCACAACGGGCTAGCCATTTTTCTAAACTTCCAGTTTGCCCATTTGGCTGACTTTTCACCAAGCCTGAGCACATGTGTGGGGGCTGTGTGTGTGTGCGCGCATACTCAGGGACAGTGCGGGGGGTGCGCATGCGTAGGGGGAGGGAACAGCACTTGCACACACAGCCTTTTGACATGCAAACAAAGAAAGGTTCGCCCTAGAATATTAGAAGACACAGACTGTGATTCCCTTTGGCATCTCACTCAGACATTTCCATCCTGTCTGGATACTGATCTCCCACAGCATCCTCTGATGAGTATGGAGGATCACTTCGCAACCAATGCCAAGCAAAAAGGGATCAATTGATTTCCCAGGAGGCCCCAGAGATGGACCAGAGCTTGGCTCATCCTGTTTTTGTGCTGAGTTGGTGGAATGATACCATTACGTTGCAGGAAGACAGAATCCAATTAAGGCTTAGGAAACACTCCCCGTCAATAAGAGCTCTTAGGCAACAGGACCAAATCTACAGGGAGGGCAATGGACTTCCTCTGGTGGGACAGAACCAGCGGTGGGTTCTAACTTACCTCGACACCAGTTCGCTTCTTCCCGTGTGCACATGCACAGTGCTGAAAACTCTGCTTCTCTGCATGCGCAGAAACCAAAAACAAGATGGTGCTGCCTATTTATTTACTCATTCATTCATTCATTCGATCTTAATTATTATTATTATTAATTATTTATTATTATTATTATTAATTATTTATTTATTATTATTATTATTATTATTATTATTATTATTATTAATTAGATTTGTATGCCGCCCCTCTCCGCAGACTCGGGGCGGCTCACAACAATAATAGAAACAATATAACAGTCAAACAAATCTAATATTAAAAATAAAACGTATCTAAAACCCCAGCAATTTAAAACCATACAATACATACATACCAAACATAAAATAGAAAAGCCTGGGGGAGGATGTCTCAGTTCCCCCATGCCTGACAATAAAGGTGGGTCTTGAGTAATTTGCAAAAGACAAGGAGGGTGGGGGCCGTTCTAATCTCTGGGGGGAGTTGATTCCAGAGGGCCGGGGCCACCACACAGAAGGTTCTTCCCCTGGGTCCCGCCAAACGACATTGTTTGGTCAACGGGATCTGGAGAAGGCCAACTCTGTGGGACCTTATTGGCCTCTGGGATTCGTGCGGTAGAATATTATTTATTAGATTTGTATGCCGCCCCTCTCCGAGGACTCGGAGTGGCTCACAACAAATAATACATGAGATATAAATCCAATATTAAAAACAATTTTAAAACCCTTATATAAAACAATCATACAGTTCAGACAAACCATACATGAAATGGAACAGCTAGGGTTAGACTCTCCTTAGACTCAGGGCGGCTTACAACATGTCAGCAACAGCACGTTTTTTAACAGAGCCAGCAAATTGCCCCCACAATCCGGGTCCTCATTTTACCCACCTCCGAAGGATGGAAGGCTACGTCAACCTTGAGCCGGTGATGCGATTTGAACCGCTGACCTACAGATCTACATTCAGCTTCAGTGGCCTGCAGTATAGCACTCTACCTGCTGCGCCACCCTGGCACTACTGCGAAAGCAGATTCAGGGGCATGGCCAGCTGGCCATCACTCCCAGTTCGGTGAGCAAGGAGGAAACTCCCGCTACCAGTTCTATGGAAACCAGTCCGGTCCAGGAGCAACCCACCTCTGCAGAGGATGCCTCCCTGCATAAAACTGGACCATGTTTGAAATGGCGCAAATTAGCTCACCTCTATAGACTTTTAGCTACACAATTTGAAACGAATGCCCTTTGAATGGTGTGGGACTTCAGATCGTGCAGAACGCAGCCGCGAGAGCCATCATGGGGCTTCCAAGATTCGCCCACGTTTCCTCAACACTCCGTGGCTTGCATTGGCTGCCGATCAGTTTTCGGTCACAATTCAAAGTGTTGGTCATGACCTTTAAAGCCCTACATGGCTTTGGACCAGATTACCTCTGGAACCGCCTGCTACCTCATGAATCCCAGCAACCGATAAGGTCTCACAGAGTTGGCCTTCTCCAGGTCCCATCGACTAAACAATGTCGGTTGGCGGGCCCCAGGGGAAGAGCCTTCTCTGTGGCGGCCCCGGACCTCTGGAACCAACTCCCCCCGGAGATTGGAATTGCCCCCACCCTCCCTGTCTTTCGTAAACTACTCAAGACTCATTTATACCACCAGGCATGGGGGAGTTGAGATATTCCTTCCCCCTAGGCCATTACAAGTTATGCATGGTATGTTTGTATGTATGTTTGGTTTTATAATAAGGGTTTTTAGTTGTTTTATTAATTGGATTGTCACTTGCTGTTTTTATCATTGTTGTTAGCCGCCCCGAGTCTACGGAGAGGGGCAGCATACAATCCAATTAATAATAATAATAATAATAATAATAATAATAATAATAATAATTGGGCTGCAGCCAATCATAGTTGGAAAATGCAGCTTGGTTGGAAAAATGGACCAATAGGTTGGCATGCATGTCGTTGTGAGATTCGGCTTCTGTGCATGCGCAGGAAACCAAATCTTGAAGTGGAAGCAAAGAAATCACTGAAAATCAATGAAATCTCATGCATCCTCACATGAAATTCAGCTTCTGCACATGCGCAGGAAACCGAATCTTGTGCCGGCGTTCCCGCCCACCTCCGGGAACACACCAGGAGTGCCAGTGACGGGCAGCCCTTCTCTGGGGCATAGGAATGGATTTCCAGAGGGGAAAAAATTGCAGACTGCAGGAACCATTTCCACCACTCAGGTGACCCCAAGAACATAGATAAACCTCCAAGTGGCCTCAATGAACCCTTAAAAGGATGCAAATGACCAGCTGTCTCCAAGGAGTATAAATCCTTCCATTCCCCACCATCCAGTCAGAGCTGAAGAAGCTTCTGGGATGGAAAGCAAAACGTCTTCAAAAGGGGGAAAAAAACCCCAAGAAAGTCCAGTTGCCTCCTGAAAAAAAACACCTTTGGGACATCCATGACCTGGATGGGTGAGAATCTGTACAGATTTATCTCTAAGGCCAACGTGGGCCTTTTGTGGCACGCTGGATAAGCCACTCTGGATTTCTATCCTGGATTTTTTGTTTCTGAGGGTTTTCCTTTAGGTTGGGTGCCCCCCCCTCCCCCTGTTTCTCAGTTGCTGTGGTCTTTGGGAAAACAGCATCAAGATAAACCAATAAATGGCAAGGTTTTTTTCTTCCTAGAGGCCTTGCTTAAAGGCTCTTGCTCCCTCTTCTGATAATGAAAAACATTGCAGCCTATTTAAAAAAAAAACTTTTTAGCAGACAGGAAGAACAAGTGAGATAAGGAAAAAAGCCACAAAACCAAGAGGTAGGAAGCTTATCCTCTGCATTTGGGAGAGGCCTGGGGAGGTGTTAAGGTAGTGATGGTGAACTATAGCACGGGTGTCACAGGTGGCACATGGAGCCGTATTTGCTGGCATGTGAGCCACAGCTCCAACATGCATGTGTGTGCTGGCCAACTGATTTTTAGCTCACACAGAGGCTCTGGGAGGGCGTTTTTGACTTCCAGAGAGCTTCCAGGGGGATGGGGGAGGGAATTTCTACCCTTCCCTGGTTCTAGGGAAGCCTTTGGAGCCTGGGGAGGGTGAAACATGAGCCTACTGGGACACCAGAAATTGGAAAACAGACCATTTCCGGCCTCCAGAGAGCCTCGGGGGGGGGGATCACAGGCTGGATCTGGCCCCTGGGCTTTGAGTTTGACATGCCTGATCTACATTGTGCTGCCTCTTGCTCCTCTGGAATGCAGACCCTCCCTCCTAGGAATCCAGACTACATTCCATCACAGTAGTTGGTTGTATTCCTTTGTATGATACTTTGGATTTGTGATTAAAGGCTATCAGAGGCAGTCTATGTGATGGATCATTTTTTGATGAAGCTCAATAGGCATCCCAAGCAGCACCGAAAGAAATATATACCAGTCATGTCTGCACACTGTGTGAGTGTGTCTATATCCACACCTTCAGAAGAGTGTGCCTCTTTTTCACAGTTTACCAATATTCCATTGTGGTCTAGTAAAATTCTTGAATCATTCTGACAGTGGTGATTAAATTTATTGTGCATAATGGATCATTATGCTACTTTGGCAGTAATGGATTATTGCAAATGGACTGGAGGATTTATTAAATAAACTGAGCATGGATGCTTAAGAAGAGCATTTAAAAGGCATGCAAAGTAATTTAGTTCTGTTGATATGTGCATCTTTTACAATGATTGAAGGAAAATCGGTTTTGGCAAATTACTTGGTGTGTTAAAGTGTTTCTGGTTTTCGTTTTACAGTAATTTACAACATGCAGAAAAGTTTGCTTATAAAAACAATTGTTAGCAGGATTAGGCCAGGGAATAGTGTAGTTACATAAGTAGAAAGAGTTTCAACATTTATGGTAACTTTTTTCTGATGATAATATTGTTTCTTGTTCAGGGAGTTGTCTGTTAAGGAACATAAATTGTAAAGTAACTAAAAGAGCATTTAGAATGTCCGTGTTTTTCTCCCTATAGTTGGAAAAAATTGTCAGGCATAAAGCAACTGTTGTGAGTGGTCCACGTCCGGCTCATGGATTTCGAAGACCAGAAGATGGATGAGTACTGGCATTGCAGGCCAGTGTTCTTGTCACCTGAGTCTGAGAGTGAGAGTCAAGGGGAGTTTGAAACTGGGGAACCACTAGAGACTGTAGAGCCCCCAGTTGTGGTATTGTCTGACTCAGAGGACGATGGGGACTTTCAGGATCAGGACCCCCTTTTAGATGCAAGGGTAAGGAGAATGAGATCTAGACGTGAATATCTCACAAGAAGGGGTTCTTGGCATTAAATAGATCTATGGAACATTTGGCCACACCCTGGCAGTATATAAGGACAGGCTGATAGGAAAGGGGGTGTTGCAGACAATGTTCCCCATCATGGAGGAAGGTGCCTCAGAGCTGAGAGACTTCTTCTGCTTCCATGGACTTCAATTCCTGCCTGTTGCATGGGCTGTTAAATCCTCTGGACTGTCAGTGTAGTTAAAAAACCAGGGACACATCATCAACAGAGATTTATGACTCCATCTGGCTGGCATCCCAGACTTTCCTTATCTCCTGCTAATTAGAGAAATGCCACCAGCATGACATTCCTTGCGTTAACCCTTGAATTTACCAATAGACTTTGCCTAAGGGTACTTTTGAAACAACGTGTGTGGGTCTTTATTTCTGATAATTGATCCGGCAAGACAGAACACCAACCAGGAGCATTTGCTGAATTCAAAGCACAGAATAATTTATTATTGCTCCCTAAACTCAAAGAATCTAGTCAACTTAATGATTCAAGATAAATTAGCACTAGATTTAGAGTCAAAGAAATTCACAGAGGGCTGTACTTGGGTCTCTTGTGGCAACACAGTGATTCCAAACTATTGACATGTTTAACTCCACTTTCCCACTCAGCCTGATCTTCTCCTTTATAAACACTGCACTGATGCCATACCACCTTTCTCCCAGAGAAAAAAAATCCCTACTGTCAGGAGCAGAAGGGAGTAATACCTATTTTCTAAAACTCAAGGAAACTCAAAGGATAATTCTTCCTTTCTTTAATTTTTGAAAAAGCTTGACATGCTTACAACAGAAGTACTGTAGGTTCTGTGAATTAAGAGTTTTTCCTAATATTTGTATTTGTATTTATTAGATTTGTATGCCGCCCCTCTCCGAAGACTCGGGGCGGCTAACAACAATATAAAAAGACAATGTAAACAAATCTAATATTAAAACAATCTTTAAAAACCCCAATTTAAAGAACCACTCTTACATACAAGCATACCATGTATAAATTCTATAAGCCTAGGGGGGAGGGAAATTTCAATTCCCCCATGCCTGATGACAGAGGTGGGTTTTAAGGAGCTTGCAAAAGGCAAGGAGGGTGGGGGCAACTCTGATATCTGGGGGAGCTGGCTCCAGAGGGCCAGGGCCGCCACAGAGAAGGCTCTTCTCCTGGGTCCTGCCAAACGACATTGCTTAGTCGATGGGACCTGGAGAAGGCCAACTCTGTGGGACCTAACTGGTCGCTGAGATTCGTGCTAGAATGCCAAGATAACCATAGGACATTGTCAAAAGTGGAAGCCTGCCCTCCCAAACCGAAGAAGATCTAGCTTGGTTTACTCTTTGAGGAAGGAGTGCTGCCTTCCCGCTTTGCTCATTGCTGATGAATTGCCACGGACCATGGAAGGAGGGAGCTATTTACTTGGAAGATGAGTGAGAGAAGCAACAGAAACTATCACTTGACCGACCACAGATTGGGAACAGATCACCCAGCCCACCAAGAATCAGAATATTTGCCCTAATAATAAATTTGAATCTAATTGGACCCTGGAAAGATAATGGGGTGAAGGATCAAGAGAAAGAACCCTATCTAACAAATGAAATTCAATGTAGAGAAAAGTAAAGTCTTACACTTTGGTAAGAAAAACCAAAAGTCCACATATAGGCTGGGCGAAACTAGTCTTAATAGCAGTGATTGTGAAAGGCATCTAAGATTCTTGGACAACCAATTAAATATGAGCCAACAGTATAGGATGGCAGCCAAAAATGCCAATGCAGTACTAAACTGCATGACCAGATGAATACAATCAAGATCAAATGAGTACTAATACCACTCTATAAAGCCTTAGTAAGACCACACTTAGAGTACTGTATCCAGTTTTGATCACCGCACTATAAAAAAGATGTTGAGACTCTGGAAAGAGTGCAGAGAAGAGCAACCAAGAGGATTAGCCCCTGAAATATTGGACCACTGCTACCGTGTCTCTCCTGGTCCTTCTCTTTGCTAGACTGTCCATGCCCAGTTCCTGCAATCGCTCTTCGTATGTTTTAGTTTCCAGTCCCCTTATCATCTTGGTTGCTCTCTTCTGCACTTTCTGTACAGTTTCAATGTCTAGTGAGGTGACCAAAACTGAATGCAGTCCTCTAGGTATGGTCTACCTAAGGCTTTATAGAGTGGTATTAGTACCTCCTTAGTCCTAGATTGTACCTTTCTGTTAGAGATTTTCAAAAAGAGATTGGACAACCACTTGTCTGAAATGAGCGGAGGTTGGACTAGAAGACCTCCAAAGTCCCTTCCAACTCTGTTATTCTGTTATCTAATGAAATGTTTTATTGTGGCTCTAGAGTGACAGGTCAAATCAAATTTGTAGAGTTGAAAGAAACCAACCAGTAAACCAATTATTTGCAGTGTGTAGGAAAACTAATTAAGTCAACTTTTAGAATTGGCTCTCCGACCTTTTATTAAAACCTCCAGAAATTGAAGAGCTGTATTTTTCATAGGTAAACTGTTAGGAAAATATTTTTAATGAAATCTAGGTAGCTACAACTTGATGCATACTTTGTATTTCTAGCCCTGGTTACTATGGACACAGAATTCATTGTGATGTTTTGTTTTGTTTTTAAATTTTCATTGTGTACATTCAAGGCATTATTTTTTAAAACTTGCATCTTGACATCAGCTATAGCAAGCAAGGTATGCAGAGAAAGTGAGTTTGATTTTCAGTTTAGTTTATGGCTTGAACTATTGTTTAAAATATATTATGACCGAACACAATTGTTGGAGCAGATTTTAGATACTTTTATTAAAAGAAAACCAGTCTTAGAAACATGTTTAAAAATCATTTAAATTTAATTTATCTCCTAGTTAGAGTATAGTTAAGGAGCTTCATTCTTTAAAATGAATTGAGTATTACCAAAAGATCAAATCCAGCATTATCAAAGGGTTGAAGAGTCTCCAACACTATTTTCTCAGAAACCTAGAGTTATTTATTTCTTTTTATTTATTAGATTTGTATGCCGCCCTTCTCCGAAAACTCGGTGCGGCTCACAGGATACAATGTAAAACATAGCGTACAAAACAAATCTAATAAGTTAAAAAGCCACAGCTAAAAACCCAATATGTTAAAATCAGTCAACCAGAAAGTTCCTAACAATGAGAACAATCAACTAGTGGAACAGAAATTGCCTTTAGAAGTTGTGAGTGCTTCATCGCTGGAGTGTTTTAAAAGGAAACAACAGCCATTTATCTGGAATAGTGTAGGAAGAAAGTGTAGGAAGAAAGGAAGAAAGAAAGAAAGAAAGAAAGAAAGAAAGAAAGAAAGAGAGACAGAGACAGAGACAGAGAGACAGAGAAAGAAAGAAAGAAAGAAAGAAAGAAAGAAAGAAAGAAAGAAAGAAAGAAAGAAAGCCACAGGTTGCATGTGAAGCCATATTGGAGGGCATGTGCAACTTTGCGATGTTTCAGCTCCAGTGCACATGCGCGCACTGACAGCTGATTTTTTCAGCCTTGGGAAAGGCCGTTTCATCCTCTGGATGCTTCAGGGAAGGCTCTCTGAAGCCCCAGAGGCCCAAAAAAATCTCCCAATGGACAAACCAGAAGTGCAAAAAAATACACTTCCGTTTTGCCATTGTGCTGTTTTTTGCACTCCAGAGGGAAGCTTCCTGAAACCCCGAGTGCAAAAAACAGCACAATGGGCAAAGTGGAAGTGCATTTTCTGAACTTCCGGTTTGCCCGTTTGGGCATTTTTTTTCACCTACCAGGTTTCAGAAAGGCCTGTGCGAATGCGCTCGGGGTGCGCATGTGTGTGGGGGATGGAAGGGGTGTGGGCATCTGCACGCATGCTCACCCCTTTTTGGCACGCGAACCAAAAAAACTCTACTGTCACTGGTGTAGGGTGTCCTGCTTGGACAGTGGGTTGGACTAGATGACCTACAAGATCCCTTTCAACGCTCGTATTCTGTTATTCTCCCCAGAAGCTAAACTTTATTTCTATAGTTAGTGCTTTGTAGCAACAGTGGGGTCTTAACCTCTTTCGGCTAGAAGTTTGGATTGGCACAAAGTTTCTCGGCTGTCTAAAGCTGTTGAAATGTTCACATGTGGTCTTGGAAGCCATATGGCCAAGGTCCTATCCTTGAGCTTGGAGATGTCAGAGGCGGAGAAGCAGTCGCCTGAGTGTCGTTTGGCAACCTGTCACAAACTGAACAAGCAACTACTCCCTTAAGAAACCTGGCGCTCTTAATCGGGGTACTTAGAATATAGATAAATATAAACCTTGTGGGATTCAAAAGCTGCAGTGAGACTCCACCTTATGGAACCCATTAATCACAGAGAGGTGGAAAACCTTGGCTGGATTCAGTTCTTCAATCCATCCATGTCCCACTTCTCAGCATTAATTTTTTTTAAAAAAAGAGTTGTGTGAATCCTTGATGCTGTTTTTTAGTGAAGGACCTTGAGATCTTCTGCCATGATCGGAATTTTTCTGTAGAAGCTTTTGGTGAAACCACTTTATAAAACCCTTACTGTGACACAACAAATACACACTTAGAATATTGCAACCAGTTTTGGTCACCGCCATATAAAATGATGTTGAGACTCTGGAAAGAGTGCAGAGAAGAGCAACCAAGATGATTAGGGGGCTGGAGGCTAAAACATAGGAAGAACGAATGGGGTACGCCTAGTTCAATGAAAAGAAGGACTGGGGTGATATGATAGCACTATTTCAGTTTTTGAGGGGCTGCCACAAAGAAGAGGGAGTCAAATTATTCTCCAGAGCACTAGAGGGTAAGACAAGAAACAATGGATGGAAACCACTAGTGGGTTGCTACTGGAATGGTAAAGGATGCCGCACTAATAGCAAAAGTTGAGCTGCACATGAAGTTTCATTTTTCCTCCCTACATGTGCACACGGCCCAGTGAGATTTGCTTCTGGGCATGCGCAAAAGCAAAAAAATTGCCAAAGTCTCGTGTGTGCGCGTCTCCTCGCAAGATTTTGCTTCCTGCGCATGTGCAGAAGCAAATTATCGCTGGGACATGCACGCGTGCACTGAGAAGTAAAGCTGTGCGCACAGAGCACTGGTAGTGGCAGGAATGGGAATCCGCCCTGATGGAATCTAATCAAAATATAGAAAACGTAGAAAATATAATAGATGTATATATAGAAATTAATAACCGAAACAATCTTTTTTCTTATACTGACTGTATTTGCCAAAACAAGAAAACAAATGAACATAAGGGAAGTGCTTGATGGAATGATATACTTCAACTTTTATATATTTTTTATTTTTCCTTTGTTCTGTAAATGTATTAGTATTGTTATATGTATGTGTTTCCTTTTCTTTTTTTGTGTCTTGTTTGTATGTATGTTTGTTTACTTTTAAATTTCAATAAAAAATTTTTTTTTTTTTAAAGGAATCTAATCAAGGAGAGAAGCAACCTGGAATTGGGAAACTTCCTACCAGTGGGAACAATCAACCCAAGGGACAGTTTGCTTTCAGATGTTGTAGGTGCTTCATCGCGGGAGGTTTAAAAGAAAAGATTAGACAGCCGCTTGTTGGAAATGGTATAAGGTCTTCTATTTGAGCAGGGAGGTGGACTGCAAGACCTCCAATGCCCCTTCCAACTCTGTCATTCTCATCCTCTGTGTTTTTCAGCTTCATCACTCTATAATGCCCTAGTCAGACCATACCTGGAGTACTGCATTCAATTATGGTCACCCCATTACAAAAAGGACATTGAAACTCTAGAGAAAGTACAGAAAAGAGCAACTAAAATGATAAAGGGACTGGAAACCAAGACGTACGAAGAGAGGTTGCTGGAACTGGGCATGGATAGTTTAGCAAAAAGGAGGGCCAGAGGAGACATGATAGCAGTACACAGATATTTGAGGGGTTGCCACAGAGGGGGGGGGTCACACTATTTTCCAGGGCATCAGAAGACCAGACCAGACCAGAAGCAACAGGTGGAAACTGACCAAGGAGAGATTCAACCTGGAAATAAGGAAGAACTTTTGGATGGTGAGGCTGATCAACCAGTGGAACAGCCTGTCAGCAGAGATTGTGAACAATCCATCACTTGACACGTTCAAAAGAAAATTGGACTGCCATCCGTTTGGGGGGGGGGTGTAGGGTTTCCTGCTTGAGCAGGGGGTTGGGCTTGATGACCTGCAGGGTCCCTTCCAACTCTAATAATAAATAAATAATTTTAAAAAAATTCACTGATGGAGGAGGTGATGACCAAGATTGGGTCCTGGTAGTGGTGCGACGCATTTTGTAATCTGAACAAGTTCCTGCCAGCTCTCTTCTTTTCACTTCAGCTTATTTCCTTGCAATGTTGAATAAGCTTTTAAATACAAGCAGTTACGACCAAGGTAAATATAGTTATCTATGACGACAATTGGACTAGACGTTCTGTTGCCATGCCAGGCTGTTATTAAGCAAGTTGTGGCCAATTTTACAACTGAGTCCCCCCCCCCCCATGGTTGTGAAGTGTATCACTGCAATTGTTAGGTGAATAATGCAGTCATTAAGCAAATCTGGCCTCCCCCATTGACTTTGTTTTATTGATTGATTGATTGATTGATTGACTGATTGATTGATTGTTAGAGTTGAAAGGGACCATGAAGGCCATCGAGTTCAACCCCCTGCCCCTGCAGGAACCCTATAGTACACCAGTCAAGTGGCAGTTCAATCTTCTCTTAAAAATGTCCAGAGTGTTGGAGTTCACAATGTCCGCTGGTAGGTTGTTCCATTGGTTGATTGCTCTGACCGTCAGGAAGTTCCTCCTTATCTCCATGTTGAATCTCTCCTTGGTCAGCTTCCAGCCGTTGTTCCTCGTCCGGCCCTCTGGTGCCCTGAAGAATAAAGTGATCCCCTCCTCTCTGTGACATCCCCTCGTATACTTGTAGGCTGCTATCATGTCCGCTCTGGCCCTCCTTTTCTCTAGGCTATCCATGTCCAGTTCCCTCAGTCTCTCTTCGTAAGTCTTGGTTTCCAATCCCTTAATCATCTTGGTTGCTCTTTTTTGCACCTTCTCCAGAGTTTCAATGTCTCCTTTGAAGTGTGGTGACCAGAACTGAATACAGTACTCCAGGTGTGGTCGGACCAGGGCGTAGTAGAGTGGTATTAAGACTTCCCTGGTCTTGGAGTGTATTCCCCTGTTGATGCAGCTTAGGATTGTGTTGGCTTTTTTAGCTGCTGCTGCACATTGTTGGCTCATGTTTAGTTGATTATCCACCAAGACTCCGAGGTCTCTTTCGCAGTCGTTTGTCAGACACCCACTGCAAATGCTGCTCGCATGTCATCATAAATGCACACAGGCGGCCAAATACCCGATTTTTGCTACTATGTCATAAGTGCAAGGACTGGAGATTAATCACTTTCTATTATGCTGGTGTAAAACGTAGAACTGAACAATTGGTCATAAGTGGAGGATTACCTTTTATCTGGTCTATGCTTAAAAAAAATCAAATTGTATCTAGTGCATAATAAATAATGTGTCTTCCCCCCAGATTATCTCTTCATTAATGCTAATGCTTTCCAAAGCATCTGATTCTGTGCTGATACAGCTTGATCCTGAGTCAATTGCTTTCCTTTGTGCCCAAGTTGTGACCTTTGGTTGCCTGCTTGTCAAGCGCATCCTCCTCATCTTTAGTTAAGAGACATGTTCATCTGTCATTAAGGGAAGAGAAATTGAAGCCCCCGCCCCTTTCTTGGAAAGAAAGCAGAGAAGAGAATCCTTCACTATAAAAAAAGATTGAGACTCTAGAAAGAGTACAGAGAAATGGAGCTCTTGACTCATAATCAGGAGGTTGTGAGTTTGAGCCTAGGTAGAAGCAGATGTAAGGGTCTCCTGCTTGAGCAGGGGGTTGGACTAGATGACCTGCAAGGTCCCTTCCAACTTTATTAATCAGTTAAAGAGCAACCAAGATGACTAGGAATCCGGAGGCTAAAAAATACAATGAACGGTTGCCGGAACTGGCTGGTCTAGTGAAGGACCAAGGGAGACATGAGAGCATCTTCCAATATTTGAGTGGCTGCCATGAAGATGAGGGGGTCAATCTATTTTTCAAGGCACCTGAAGGCCAGACAAGGAATAAAGGATGGAAACTGAACAAGGAGAGATTCAACCTGGAAATAAGGAGAAATGTTCTGACAGTGAGAACAATCAACCAACGCAACAGAAGTTGCCTTTGGAAGTTGTGGGAACTTCATCACTGGAAGCTTTCAAGAAGAGACTGGACTGCCCTCTGTCAGAAATGGTATAGTTGTCTGCTTGGGTGTGGGGTGGGGGTTGGACTAGATGACCTACAAGGTCCCTTCCAATTCTGTATCAATCCTCAGATGATGTTGCACTGATCTAATCTTGATCTTGAGAATGTCTTCCCATTTTCCTCTTTACCTTCTGCAAACAAATTAGTCTCAAATCTATTTTCTAGCCTTGCCAGATTGCATTTTTCATGCAGTGGAGTATGTAGGACACACGTGACACGGCAACTGGTCCTCAAACATGTGGTCTTAGCAGTCAGAATAACTTTTTTTTTTTTACTGCAGGCCCACCTGGACAATGTCCCTGTAAAACTTTCGGAAGAGAAATTGGTTTTAACCTTTCGACCCTTCTGTTCCCAGAATGGTGAGGTTTGTATACACCTACTCATGAGCTGCAAAATTGCACATTTTATCAATGCATCTATAAACTGCATTCCCCAAAATGTAAATATTCTGGGAAACTGCGAAAGGCGAGTGGCAAGGGAAAGCATACACAGAAATAAAGGTTCGTTTTCAGGTTGTTTTTCTAAATGTTAAACTGTTGTTGAAATTAATTTAGCATGAATCATGACTCAATCAATTTCAAAATGTTATAGGCAGGTCAAGAAGATATATTCTTTAATGAGCACTAGCCCTTCTAGAGATTAATGCCAACTCAATTATTCTTCAAATTCTGTACTGTTTAAATGTTTGGAGGCAGTCCTTAGTTCAACAGAACAACCAAAAGATATTTGAAGACATGTTTAAAAGCAAATTCCAAGTATTTTTCATTAAGCAATACTGTGGAATAATATATACTGATGAAAGATTCATTCTGATGAGATATATATTCGTTTTTATCCAGACTACAAAAGGATAGATAGATAGATAGATAGATAGATAGATAGATAGATAGATAGATAGATAGATAGATAGATAGAGATGTATATAGACAGGCAGGCAGGCAGGCAGATAGAGAGATAGATATGTCACATGTTTTTTTGCTGAATTTGAAAATTAAGGGAGACTAGGACAGATCTATTTCGGCCTTATTTTGGCCTCATCAGCTAGCCATACCCACTGGGATTTGAACCTGCAACCTTTGCGTTGTAAGGCAGAGAATTATCCTCTAGGCTACAGTATCCAATCAGCTCTGCACCAGGGAAGGGTTACATATTTTTGTGTCGAATCACCCTGGTGTATTGAAGACATATATATATATGTCTGCATATATCTATATGTGTATTTAGGCAACATCTGCTAAGGCTTAATTAAATTCTGCCTGTGAACTTTCCAACATTTTATTTAGTAATGTATATTATCAGTTGTCTTTTGCCACCCTGGAAAAGAATATCATAGCAACTGTCTTCTCTTTTTCAAGTATAGGCTTGAGAAAATGGCACATGCATCATTTCATAGAACAGCAAATTGTTAGCAGGTCTACATATTTACTAAACGCACTGAATACAAAGTAGACTTTCCATTATTAAAAGGGGGAAAAACCGAGGAGAAACACATCCTACACACATCTTTTTTAAAAGTAGAATTCCTAGCTATATGCCAGGTTGGGTGACACACACACCTACTGAAGCCACACACCCCTCTCAGCAACAGTGTTTAACTATGATCATCAACATAGTACTGTACTTTTACAGCCCTCTCTAAGTAGTTTACAGAGTGAGCCTATTGCCCCCAACAATCTGGGTCCTCCTTTTACCCACCTAGGAAGGATGGAAGGCTGAGTCAACCTTGAGCTGGTGGTGAGATTTGAACTGCTGAACTAAAATTAGCAGCTGAAATAGCCTGCAGTGCTGCGCTCTAACCACTGTGCCACCCCGACTTATGAAAATTGCACAGGAAATCCACAAAGTTAGATGTTTGGCCTCCTCCTTCTGTGGTCCTGCAACAGACTTACAACAGTTTGCTTAAGTGGCAAAGGCACTAAAAGTGACTTACGACTGTTTTCCACATTTACAATTGTTGCCGCATTCCCAGGGTTATGTGATCAAAATTTGGACACCTGGCAACTGTCTGTCTGTCTGTCTGTCTGTCTGTCTGTCTGTCTGTCTGTCTGTCTGTCTGTCTGTCTGTTTATTTATTTGATTGCTATGCTGCCCAATCCCAAAGGAGTCATGGCAGCTTACAACAATATAAAATACAATAAATACAATAAAAAGAAGTCAAATGTACAATCTAAACTATAAAACCCTAATTAAAACCTATAGTTAAACTAAGCAGTCAACATGCATGCATACCATTCATACAATTAGACCATGATAGTTGTCAATTCACAGCCCCCATGCCTGCCAGCAAAACCAGGTCTTCATAGCCTTACAGAAGGCCAGTAGGGTGGGAGCAGTATGGATATGGGGTGGGGGAGTTGATTCCATAGAGCCGGGGCGGCAACAGAGAAGGCCCTTCCCCACGGCCCCACCAACCTGCATTGTTCAGCTGATGGGACCTGGAGGGGGCCAGCTCTATGTGCTCTTATTGGGGTCTGGGAGGTATGTGGCAAGAGACGGTCCCATAAATAGCCTGGCCCTGAGCCATGTAGGGCTTTATAGGTAATAACCAACACCTTGAACTGTGCCCGGAGACTAATAGGAAGCCAGTGCAGCTCGTGGAGCATAGATGTTAGATGGGTGTATTGAGGTACACCCATGACAGCTTGCGCGGCTGCATTATTTCATGCATGGTTTTTCTCTGGGATGTATGACTGTTTTTATATTAAGGGTTTTAAATTGCTTTTTAACTATTGGATTTGTACTGTGTTTTTGTTGTGAGATGCTCTGAGTCTCTGGAGAGGGGCAGCATTTAAATCAAATCAAATCAAATCAATCAAATCAAATCAAATCAAAAATAGACAATTGGAAGTCTCCGAACACTCTTCAAGGGTAGCCCCCTATAGAGCATGTTGCAATAATCAAGATGGGAGGTGATGAGAGCCTGAGTGACTGTGCGTAGAGCCTCCTGGTCCAGACAGGGCTGCAACTGGCAAACCAGGTGAACCTGGTCGAAGGTCCCCCTGGCCACAGCCAAGAGGTGGTGATCAAGGCTCAGCTGTGGGTCCAGGAGGACACCCAAGTTGCAGACCTTGTCTGAGGGGGGGGTCAATGTTTCTCCCCCCAGAACAATGGACGGGCAGATTGAATGGTCCTTCGGAGGACATGCCCACAGCTGCTCAGTTTTGTCTGGGTTGAGCTTGAGCCTGCTGGCCCTCATCCAGACACAGCTTCCAGGCACCGGCACATTCCAGTTTGTGCCTAACTTAAGAGCTAACTTAAGATCTGCAGTGATTCACTTAACAACTGTGGCAGGAAAGGTTGTAAAATGGGACAAAAGTTAGTTAGTAAAAGTCTCACTTAGCAACAGAAATTTTGAGCTCAGATGGGGTTATATGTGGAGGACTACTTCTATGTCCAATGCCAACAAGTAAGATAAAAGCAACAACAGCAGTGTGGATGACAGCTTCCCTATCACACATACACCCATTTGTACTAAGTAATAAATAATTAGGACATTGGTATTTGCTCCCCAACTGGCCTCTGCTAAGCTTTTATGATTTAAACCATAAATCCGGGCTTTGTTATCGAGTGTAATTAGTTAAATACTTGGAAATTATTTTTACTAATCTGGAATTGACCTCCTGTTATTTCTGAATCAAGCCGGGGCAATAGAAAGACTTGGTTAAGGCTGGAGGGAGGAGAAGATGCCAAAGAAGGAAGTCTTCAAAGAAAACATCAGGGAAAGCTCAGCTCTACTAATACAAAATAGAAAACGCAGAAAGGAAGGAAGGGAGGGAGGGAGGAAGGGAGGGAGGAAGGAAGGAAGGGGAGGAGGAGGAGGAGGAGAAAGAGGTCACTCTTCTTCAACCATGGCTTCTTTTGCAGACATTTCATGACCCAGCTAGGTAACATCAGCAGGGCTAGAAGGATGCTAGGTTTGTGGAGGAAGAGGAGGAGGTCTGGAGGGATCTTGGAGTCTTAGTGGAAAACTAGTTAAATACAGTGTTGAGCAGCAGTGTGCAGCAGCAGCCAAAAAAGCCAATGCAATCCTAAACTGCATTAACAGAGGGGTACAATCAAAATCAAGGGAGGTACTAATACCACTCTATAAAGCCTTAGCAAGTCTACACCCATAATAATAATGATGATGATGATGATGATAATAATAATAATAATAATAATAATAATAATAATAATAATAATAATAATAATTTATTAGATTTGTATGCCGCCCCTCTCCGAAGACTCGAAGCATTCAGTATTGGTCACCCCATACGTTATGACTCTAGAAAGAGTGCAGAGAAGAGCAACCAGGGTGAATGGAGGTTAAAAGCATGCAATGAACACTTGCAGGAACTGGGCATGGCTAGCCTAGTGAAGAGAAGGACCAGTGTTTCAATATTTGAGGGGCTGCCGCAGAGAGGAGGGGGTCAACCTGTTTTCTAAGGAACCCAAAGGCCAGGCTAATGGATGGAAACTGACCAAGGAGAGATTCAACCTGGAAATAAGGAGACATTTTCTGACAGTTAGAACAATCAACCCATGGAGCGGAAGTTGCTTTCGAAGGTTCTGGGAGCTTCATCACTGGAAGCTTGCAAGCATGCATGCACCTAGTCCTCATACAAAACCAGCCCCTCTGTGCCCCACCTTCTCCCTCCTTTCCCCCCTTAGTAACCCAGAGAAGTTGGGGGACGCTGTATTAACCGAATGTGTCTTTGCAAGTGGCAGGTGTGCCTGGATCTGTCTGGGATTTTACATATCCTACAATGGAGTTACCCCCATCATATATAATCATTCTTATTATTTTTTGTAGCGAATGTGTGAATCAACACTCAGACTTCGAGGGGGGGGGATATGTGACAGAAAGGCAAATGTGGCACCTTTCCTGGAAAGAGGTTTAGCAACTGAGCAGGTCGAGACATCTGGCAGACCACCAGTGGGTCTCAAGGGGATGCTCACGGGCGTGGGGTTTTGGTGATCTTTTGCTTCCTCTGCACAAGCCTCCCCTCGCAGGATTTTGTTCCTGCACATGTGCAGGAAACAAAAAAGCCCCAAAAGTTTGGGAAAAAAAGATTATTATTATTATTATTATTATTATTATTATTATTATTATTATTTGGATTTATATGCCGCCCCTCTCCGAAGACTCGGGGCGGCTAACAGCAATCATAAAACAATAATAATCCAATACTAAAAATGATTAAAAACCAAACATACATACAAACATACCATGCATAAAATTGTAAAGGCTTAGGGGGAAAGAGTATCTCAATTCCCCCATGCCTGGCGGCAAAGGTGAGTTTTAAGTAGCTTACGAAAGGGAAGGAGGGTGGGGGCAATTCTAATATCTGGTGGGAGTTGGTTCCAGAGGGCCGGGGCCGCCACAGAGAAGGCTCTTTCCCTGGGTCCCGCCAAGCAGCATTGTTTAGTAGATGGGACCCGGAGAAGACCCACTCTGTGGGACCTAACTGGTCGCTGGGATTCGTGCAGCAGAAGGTGGTCCCTGAGATAATCTGAGATAAGATGGTGCCACCCAACAGACTGGCAAAGATGGCACCAAAGCGGCCACGCGCCAATTGCGCAGTTGGCGAGCCACTACTGGAATGATGCACCATAGTGCACCAGTAGTAACCCACCACTGGTGCAACTGGGAAAACACTCCCTGTCTGGGGGAATCAATCGAGAGGGACCAGTGATGGGCAGCCAAAATTTTTACCACCACACTGTGGGTGTGGCTTATTTTGTGGGTGTGGCTTGATGGTCATGTGACTGGGTAGGAGTGGCTTGCCGGGCATGTGACCAGGTGGGAGTGGCTTGAATGATTATCATTGTTCAAGTGAACTGTTAAGTCCTCGACTTACAATCTCACCGGTGTCTCTCTCTGGGGTGACAATTAGCTTCGTGTTTCCCGCGCTCTTCTTCCTGGGTCGCCCCCTGCCTCAGGCTGGGTAGCTAGGCAAATGGGTGCCGATTAGCTGTTGAGAAAAGATGGGGGAGGAAATGGGCCCCCTGCAACTCCTGCTGGTGCTGGTCTCCCTGCTGCTTTCCGAGGAGGATGAGGATGGGAGGGTGGGATGGTCAGCTGGAGCTGGGCACACAGCTTCATTTATATTGTGAGCTACCCCGAGTCCCCGGAGAGAGGCAGTATACAAATCCAATAAATAAATAAATAAATTTCCACTGGTGGAACTGCATTCCATCCCATCCTGCCTGCTGCCCACCCCTGGGGGGGCGCCCCACTATTTTAAAACCAACTTTTAGATTAGTGGGCTTCAGGTCCCTCTATGGTTCAGGAACACTGATCTAGGCTAAGCAAATTTTCCAACAACTGCCTTTTGCTCTCCAAAATGTTTGCCCAACAGTTGAACTCCACAGGGTGAACAATTCTGACCAGTGTTACTATATGAAACTTACCTTTTTAAAAAAATGAAAAACAGGAAAAAGTGGGCCCGTGAGTTCTCTAACGTTGCTATAACCACCGTTTAAATAAATAAATAAACATTTGTCTCCCACAGATGGTGGAAATGCTTGGAAGAATCACACTTCACCTCTCCCCACACTTCTATAGCTGTTTTTGCTTCTTTCGTGGGTGCTAAAAACGAAGACGATAAAAGAAAATTCACACTATCGCTGAACTGTAGTGTGCATGGCATACAAAATTCATCCCAGTTGGTCTTACAATTGTAACTCCTTTCTGTTTTTCCAGAATGCTACACCAATATAGGATGTTTCCTTCTGGGACAAATAATGACAATCATTATGTGTTGTATCTCATGATTCTTGACAAATGTTTCTTCTTTTATGTACTATACTCTCAGAGCTTATGCACCAAGACAATTTCCTTGTGTGTCTAATCACACTTGGCCAATAAAGAATTCTATTTTATGCTGTTCTGTTCTGTTACAATTTCTCTGCAGCCACTTTTCTCTTTAGATTCCATTCATACTTAGGGATTGAATGCAGCTAACCACATCAGGA
This sequence comes from Erythrolamprus reginae, assembly GCF_031021105.1. NCBI lineage: Eukaryota > Metazoa > Chordata > Lepidosauria > Squamata > Dipsadidae > Erythrolamprus > Erythrolamprus reginae. The sequence continues at coordinate 24,598,425 of NC_091958.1, forward strand.
GTTCCTCACTTTTCCTTTGTTCTTTCGTTCTTTCGTTCTTTCATTCTTTCGTTCTTTCGTTCTTTCGTTCTTTCGTTCTTTCGTTCTTTCGTTCTTTCGTTCTTTCGTTCTTTCGTTCTTTCGTTCTTTCGTTCTTTCGTTCTTTCGTTCTTTTGTTCTTTCGTTCCCTCGTTCCTTCGTTCCTTCATTCCTTCGTTCCTTCGTTCCTTCGTTCCTTCGTTCCTTCGTTCCTGCGTTCCTGCGTTCCTGCGTTCTTTCGTTCTTTCGTTCTTTCGTTCTTTCGTTCTTTCGTTCTTTCGTTCTTTCGTTCTTTCGTTCTTTCGTTCTTTCATTCCTTCCTTCCTTCCTTCCTTCCTTCCTTCCTGCCTTCTGGAGGTTCTTCCAGGATTCCAACCAATGACCTAATTAAATAATGAGCCTGGAACCAAGCTTCAAAAGAAATCCAGTTATTTATTAAGAGCTTCATGTCGGCACATTCCAAGTTTCCAACTCTGTCACATGGTGACAGGATGCTAGCCAGATGAATACCGATGAATGGTGGTAGGCAGAGACAGAATTATTTTCCTCTCCCCAAACTAAGGTGCGTCTTATATTCCAAAGTGTCTTATATTCTGAAAAATGCAATAGATTCACAAACCTCAGTAAAAAATTTACAAATCTGGAAAATGTTGCAAAATGATTGTTCATCAATCGCACCTCAAACTCCCTCAACGACCTAACCCAAGTAGACTTCACTGAAGACCAAGTTGAAAAAGCATTATGTGACCTTAAACCTTCTCTATCAGTCGGACCAGATGGTCTATGTGCTTACTTCCTAAAAAAGCTCTCTTCTGCCATAGCTGAACCACTAAGCATAATTTTCGAAAAATCCTTCAGAACCAGCACACTGACCCAAACTATTTTCACCTTACAAACACAAGCCGCCGCCACTGGGCACTTTGCTGGTAACGGAAGTCCGGAGGTGGGGTTTCCCAGCGAGGGGAGCCTCAGTGAAATCACAGCATCACAAAAACACAGAAGTCCAGAGGTGGGGTTTCCCACAGAGGGGAGCCTCAGGGGAATTCAAGCAGCACAAAAACGGGCGCTTCGGCTGGCAAAAGGGGTGAGTTTTGGGCTTGCACGCATGAATCGCTTTTCCATTGATTCCTATGGGAAACATTGTTTCATCTTACAAACTTTTCACCTTACAAACCTCGTCCCGAAACCAATTAAGTTCGTAAGATGAGGTATCACTGTATTTAAATGATTAAGACTCTTAGAAGTAAAAGGAAGGAATGTAAAGTTGGAATATTTGATCAAGGGTAAAAGAAAATATTTTTGATATCCCCAGCAGTCCTTTATGGACTATGAATTTGCCTATCAATAAGAGATGGGATATGGATTTAAGAGATAAATATTTGTAATCTTACAGAGTGAGAAAAGTCACTAAATTTGTTTATTTGCTTGTTGTGATTGAAGTTGGAAGTCACTTCTTTATATATTTCTTTCTCTTTCCTTACCATATTCCTACTTTTTTCATTGGTCCAGTGGTCAACCTGGTGGGTGAAATCAATCTAAAGTCATAAAGCCTGACAAGATCCAGGAGTCATCTGACAAGATCCAGAAATATATCATTCAGCAACTTACCATACAGAGTCACTGTTTGCAACATACATTTCATTGCTTCTGACATGCCCTACTCCAACATTCACTGCCAATGTATATTTTATTACCAATAATGGAATTTCCGTGTTGATATTCTCCTTACCAATGTCTTTCATTTTCAAAGGTTTTTTTCAATTAAACATCTGTAGCTGACTAAGCATTACTAACTTGGAAGACAAGTTAGTTTCCCCTCTCAAAGGTTGTGTAAAAAGGATGGCCTTTGGACGGTCTCTGGCAATTCCTTGGAACGCCAAGAATTCTCCAGAGATCTTAGCTATGAGGAAGTAGAAGAGAAATTGTTTTTTGTTAATTCATTCACACCTGGAACAGGGCTTAGTAACAAGTGGGAATTATTACTGGCACAGAACAATTGAAAGATGCAATTGTTTGATTAATTTACCAGATTCGATCCAATAACATGGAATTGTAGGTTGAAGGGACTTTGGAGGTTTTCTTGTCCAACTCCTTAATCAAGCAGGAGACGTTGTACCATTGTGGATAATTGGATGTTCAGTCTATTGAAAATAGAGCACCCACAATGTGTAACCTTTCTGGCCAGCTTCCAACATGCAAACTCAACAGAGGGAATCCAGATGTGCTCAATAACCACATGATTCACTTAACAACTTTGGGGCGTGTGTGGAAAGAGGTCACAAAATGGACCAAAACTTACTTAACAACTACTTTGCTTTGCAGTGGAAATTTTGGCCTAGACTGGGGTCATACGTTGAAGACACCCTGAATATTTCTCTCCACTTAGTTTCCTCCCCTTCCCTCCCATCCTTTTCCCCAAACAAGTCAGCCCAATGGGTGAAGGGCCTCAGGATTACTGATCGCAGCTCCAAAGCCTTTTATTTTTATCCCTCTCCCCTTTTAAGATGATTGCATTTTATCTGAGTCATATTTAATAAATCATCCCGAATCTCTGCCTTCTGCTTGTTCTGAATGGACCTCCTGGCCAGCCGAGGGACATCCCTTCTCCCACCCCATGGTCACCCAGATCTCAGGCTTTTTGCTGCTCCTAGTTTAAGCCAACCCCCCTCCCCAAAATGTCTGTTTTGTATCTGAAATAACTCTTCCCATCTCCCTCCCCCAAACCTTCTACGCTGGCTTTTTTCCACCCAAATCCAAGGTTACAGAGTTCCTCCAACTCTCCACTCCAAGATCACAATCCCACTAATAGCAGAATAATCCCCTTAGAGGGGTCAGCCCAGGGCAACGAAAGCAATTTGTATATATTTGCACATTGACCGAAATTATAAGCGAGCAGCCATTCCCCCCTCCTTTCCCTAACACCCAATCTCTACTTTTGGTCACTTCTAGCCTGGTTGGGAAGCAAATTTGGAGTGTGAGTTCCATTCCAGCAGGACAATGATTTCTATTGTTATACGGATGTAGTCCTCAACTTACAACAGTTCATTTCATTTCATTGACATATGCCGTCCAGTCCTGTGGGACTCAGGGCAGCTTACAACAATAAAATAATACAATGATACAGAGAAAGTCAAATATAAAACAGTAAAAACAATAAAACCCCATTAAATGAATCGATTAATCCCTTTAAAAAAGCTATACAAACATACACACATACAGTACATGCCAAGCGAATCACAATTCGGCCGTGACTAGATGTTAAATCTCAGGGCCTGCCAGCAAACAGAGGTCTTCAAGGCCTTTTGGAAGGCCAATAGGGTGGGGGCAGTACAAACATCAGGGGTAGTTGGTTCCAAAGGGCCGGAGCAGCCACAGAGAAGGCCCTCCCCCATGGGCCCACCAACCTGCACTGCTTAGTTGACGGGACCCAGAGAAGGCCAACCCTGTGGGATCTAATTGGCCACTGGGAGGTATGCAGCAGGAGATGGTCCTCCCCGCCTTTTTAAAAAAAGTTTTATTTATCATTTTTAATACATTTAAAAAGAGAGAAGCATCTCAAAAAATCTCTTACAGATCATTTCCCATTTTATAATTTGTCTTTCCTTCCTTGAAAAGAAAAGAAAGAAAGAAAACTTACTTCAATCTAAAAGACATATAAGAATAGGTAAAATTATAAATATATACATATATTTGTAATAAACCAATTAGGAAAAGATTTTGCATGAATACAAGTATCAATATTTTTTTAAATTTTCTAACTGCATTCTCTTTGTCATATATTTTAGTATACCTGTAATCTGGTATTGCATATCATTCTGTCTTACTTCTTTTTTGGATCCATTTGTGCAATTTTTCCCATAGTTTATTAGTTTTGTTGTCTTTTGTTCCCTTAATATCGTCCATTTCTGCACATCTGTCTACTTTTTCGATAATTTGACTTTCTGAAGGGATATGTTGTTTGTTCCAATTTTGGGCATAGATTATTCTAGTTACAGTAATTATATGCGTCACTATGTATAATCCCGTAGATAGTTATCATGGCACTGAAAAAAATTGACATGACCATCAATCCCCAAAGTCACATGATCCAATTTCCAATGCTTGGCAGCTGTCTTATATTTATGATGGCTGCAATGTCCTGGAGCAGGGGGTCGGCAACCTTAGGCACTCAAAGAGGCCTTTGGACCAGTTCCCCAGAGAAAAGAAAACACCGGGAGCCACAAAACCCTTTCGACATCTAAAATGAAGATAACATTGCGTATATCATTTTTAACCTTTCTCTTATGTACAAAAAAACTATAGTGTGTTGCATTTATGTAATCAACAAACTGCTGCAGAGAAAACACATTTTTATTTCTGCGTGCAACAAAAATATTTTGAATGCCCCCCCCCAAAAAAAAGATGGGTTGAAAAGCTCAATAAATTGCATGACGGTGTGTGTCACTCAATGGCAGTTGTGACACATGTTTTGAGCTGCAGCAGAGGATTTAAAGAGCCACATGCAGCTCCAGAGCCACAGGTTGCTGACCCCTGTCCTGGACGCACACAATCCCCATTTGTGACCTTCTGACAAAATCAAGGGGGAAGCCAGATTTACTTAACAGCTGCAGTCATTCACTTAATGACTGTGACAAGAAAAGTTGTAAAATGGAGCAGAACTTGTGTAACAAATCTCTCACTTAGCGACAGACATTTTGGGCTCCGTTGTGGTTGTAAGCTCAGAACTCTCTGTGTTTGTTACTTCTTTTCTCTTTCTTTCTGTTTCCACAGAGAAGCAGTGGCATTCGGTTTTTAGCAGAATAAAAAGCAGGCAATTCCATCCAGATTTGGTAAGAGGCACACATTATATGGTTGCGGGGGCAGTAATGGGTTCCAGCCGGCACAGCTGAGATCGGGGCTCCGATTGTAAAAATGGAGATGTGCACACAATGACCCAAAAGTTAGCCATCACCGCATTACACAGTTCCGCACGGGCTGTTTTCAAGGCAGAAGCGTCTCTCTCAATATCTCTCTGAATTCTTAAGAACTTTTCAAGCCCATTAGAAGCTCTGCCCATGCTGCGTTGTTGCAAAGCCTTTGTACTCGTCTGAATAATGCTCCTACCCATGTGGGAGATTAAGTTCTTACTTTGATGGGATGGGGGAGAGAGAGAAAGAGAGAGGGAAAGGGAGAGATTCCTCTTCTGGCATACAAAACCACAAACTACTTTGTAATCTTAGGGGTGTCTTTGTAAAAAAGCTTTCGGATCTGAGCCTTCTCTACATTTCCAGTAAGTAAAAAGGGAGTGGCCACAGCACTCAAAACCTCTGGTTGCAGCTTGTTATTGTCATAATTAGCACACTGAAACTGGAGAAGCTTATTGTGTTGTTCAGAGTAGAAATAACTACAGCAAGGGTGGATTCCCATTATCGCTGTTATTGGCGCGCTGCGTGCGCAGCTTTTATTCTCCTGCATGTGCGCGCATCCCAGTGTGTTTTTGCTTCCACGCATGCGCATAAGCAAAAAAATAACCAAAATCTCTCTTGCATTTGTCCCCTAGTGAGATTTTGCTTCCTGCGCATGCACAGAAGCAAAAACACGCAGGGACGTGGCCAGGGATGGGCTCCTATGGGGACGGTCAGGAAGGCAGTTCTGGTAGCAAAATTTGGAGCTCCACCCCAGAGCACCCAATTTGCACTGAAAGATGTTGAAACAAAATGCATAAGCCACGACCACAGTGTGGTAGTAAAAATCTTGGTAGCCCGTCACTGGACGTGCCCGCCCGCACACAAGAGAACAGAAGCTGCACATGCAGTACAATGTTCGCTACCAGTGCACCGTCTTCATCCGTACCGGTAGCAACCAAATACTGAACTATAGGCTCATGGAACCATGCAGATGCAGTACCTTTTGAGTAGCAAAAACAGGGAGAGGAAAAATTCTCTTTTGCCTCCCTTGCTGCCAATTCGGACCAGTTCTTTAGAACCAGTAGCGGAAACCAGCAGTCCACATTCTCCAACTGGTCCTCTGGTTGCTGCAACTTGGGAAAAAACCTTCTCCGCATGCACAAAAGCTTCAGCACATATGAAAAGGGTCATTTCCGGGACATCCTTAGGGAGTTGGTCGGCATACAAATGGAACTATCTAACTAAATAAATAAATAAATAAAGTGACACACATGCAAAATGTGCCTTTCTGTTGCAATGCAAACTGGTAGGGAAGGTAATTTAGAACCCACCCCCGATATAAAACATCCTAGCTACTTCTACAGTAAATTGACCCAACGTTAAATTTTCATCTATATATAAACCTCATAAACTGTATTTCCTTTATGGTTTTTCTCTTTTCTCTGTTATATCCAAACTTATAGAGTCCTATAGTCATTTTAAAACTAAATATTAATATTAGTGGTACCTCTGCTTAAGAACTTAATTTGTTCCATGACTAGGTTCTTAGGTAGAAAAGTTTGTAAGTAGACGCTATTTTTCCCATAGGAAAAACCATTACGAAAGAAATAAAAGCTCGGAATTTGGGTGGGAGGAGGAGGAGGAAAAAGAGGAGGAAGAGAGTCGCTGCGGAAGGAAGATGAGATGAGGGGAATCAAAAAAATCCAAAACTTTAAGGCTTAAAAAACAAAAGAGGGACTCTGAGGCAGCGAGGAGCACATGCTTCCCATACATCGGGTGTGAGGCTGCCTCCCATACGCTGCGCCAGCAAGAGAAACCCAGTCTATGGAGAGGGGTGGCATACAAATCGAATGAATGAATGAATGAATGAATGAATGAATGAATGAATGAATGAATGAATAAATAATAATAATAATAATAATAATAATAATAATAATAATAATAATGCAAGAGGGGGGAACCTTCCGCTCCTTTGACCGAAAGGCAGCTGCTGCTGTTTGTATTTGTATTTGTATTTATTAGATTTGTATGCCGCCCCTCTCCGAAGACTCCTACCTGCTTCCTCTTCCTTACCATGCTGAAGGGCTCCCCTCTCCTCTCGCTCATTCGTTTTGTAGACAGTGCCTTTCCTTCAGTGTGGTGACTCCTCAGTTTGGCTGAAGCCGATTTGATCCAGCTGGGGCAAGGCACCCATTTTTGCCTTTCCACACCCAGACATTCCAGGAGGCAACCTTGTGCCGGATGTATGGGAGGCAGCGCAAGGGAGTCACCACAGCGAAGTGGTTTATTCCCTCTCCAAGCGCCCAGAGAAAGGAAAATGCTTCATTCGCTCTGGACTGCCAAAGCCTCCTTAAGCCCCACCGAAAGGCTCCTCTGGCAGCCCAGAAAAGCCCAAGATCGCCGGGATTAAAGGGGGAATAGCAGGAAACTGGCCGGGCCTTTGTGCTTCTCTCAAATTTCCTGGGAAATTTTTCTGGGCTCGGGTTCTTAAGTAGAAAATGGTTCTTAAGAAGAGGCAAAAAATCTTGAATACCCGGTTCTTATCTAGAAAAGTTCTTAAGTAGAGGCGTTCTTCAGTAGAGGTATCACTGAATATACATTTATACATCTTTCTTTTTTCTTTCTATTCTTCCTTTCCAACTAGGTATAAAATAAATTCCAAACTTCGAAATATTCTGAATCCTCTTTCTGGTTTACATCTATCATCAACTTATCTGATTCTGCACATTCCAATTTTTTAATAATAATTATACTGTCGGTTGATATGTCAGCATGTTTTCAATTTTGTGCCAGGTATATTCTCACTGCTGTCAAAATATGTAGTATAATATACCAATATGTCTTTTCTAGTTTTTGATCCAATATCCTTATTAAGAACATTACAGGTGTCATATTAATGTTTTGTTCTGTTATTTCTTTGAGCCAGGTGAGTATCTTTTTCCAAAAATGTTTAATTGTTGGGCAGGTCCACCACATGTGATAAAATGATCCATTTTATGTTGGAATTTGCAACATTTGGGTTTCACATTTTGATACATTTTGGCCACTGGTGATAGGTGCATCTATAGTACATTTTATAGAGATTTATACGAGCCTCCCTTGGTTAGCTTATAATTTTTACTCCAGTTTTTTCCCCATTGATCCAAATTTATATTATATACCAAATTTTTGGCCCAACTAAGAATTTGGTCCCCTATTTTATAATTTAGTAACTATTTATACATTTTTGCTATAATGTTTCCCCAGGACCCAATAGAATCTTATCCAATTCTGATTTCTCTTTTGCTATTCCAAATTTTCTTCTCTCTTCTTTTAATCTAGATTTAATCTGATGGGTGTTGCAGTTGGCTCTGGGCCAGCTTCTGCAATGGGGAATTTGGATGTTGCTTCAGGGGAATTCGTGGTTTCACAGAGAGGTGTGTTATTGCCAGAAGATTCTAATAGTGAAGATTCATTGCCAAGGTCAGAAAGTGGGAGAGGGGAGTCAGACGGAGAGATAAGTGCAGCCAGCCCATCAGTTAAAGCTCCCATTAGTGAGACGTCAGACTCGGAGGAGGATCTGTTGGTAGACACCCGTATGCGCAGGCTCATGACAAGAAGGGACCAGCTGTGCAGGTATCGTTGAAGAAAAGGGAGAACACCTGTTACTGAGGCAATTAGGTTAATGTGTTTGGTGATAAATTACGGGTGTTGGGGAGTGTGTGGGTGGGTGTTTATCCATTTGGAGAAAGACATTGCTAATGTTTGGATTATTCCAGGACTTATACTGACTTTATGGACTCTTCACAGTTAACTACCTCTTGTGGACTCATAGAAGGTGGTGGCTGTGAGGATTCATAGCTGCCTTAATTGCTCTTTTGTTTTTGCTTTTGGCCACATCCCAGGACTGTTATATGGGTGAGAGAAATTTGGCTCTTCTTAAAGTGTGTGCTTTCAAAACTGTTTTGGATAAACTATTTCCATTTTTCTTCTGTGCTGGTGTGCGTGTGTCTGAATTTGCATTCCTAATTCACTGGGGAGCTATTAGCGAAGAGCCCAGCATAACGATGGCCACCAATCAAACTGAGCAACACTATCGGTGTGGGGCACCTAATTTGGGTAATGAAATAGGTTCACAAGAAAACAACCAAGGTCAGAGAACACCAAGAGCCCTCACCCACCCACCCTGAGACAGTTATCTGTTAGAAAACAAGAAGAGCATCTTCATTATTTATATTCCAAAAATCTGATTAAAACCTTGGCTTTAAATGGGCAGCCGATCCTTTGGGACCGAGCATGTAATGAATAGAGACCTAAGAAGTACATGACATATTTATTGTGGTTTTATGAAGATTAGAGCTGGTGGGTGATTGAATTACAGTTTAATTTATGTTATGATATTATTTACATTTGGTTTATGTTGCATGCTTTATTTTGCTTGATCTGCTTAACAGAAGCAGCGGAGATGCGCTTGCAAAGAAGGCATACATAAAAAAAAATTAAAAAAACAAAACAAAATAAAACAGCCAAACTGGTCAAAACTGGTTTTTTAGTAGACTGACATAAAGCTTCAGCCCTTTGAAGTAGCCCAGATATGAAGCCAAAAGCAGCATCACTAAGGCTTCCTTTACTGTGAGGTTATTTCAGAATCTGGCTAGTCTGAAAGGACAACCCACACCCCAGAAAATAGGGAGGGTTTCTTTCCTTCTGTGGACTGAGATGTCCACAGATCTGATCATTATCTAAGCTGCAGCACCTCCTTCTGTCTCCCAAGGTTATTCTCACAGCCGCTTTAACCCAGGGGAGATCTTTCTCTAAAATGCCCAAATGTCAACTGGATTTAGAACAGAAATATGAAAATCCTCAGATTACAGGGTTATCTCAGTGAAAGCTCAACAGAGATCTCTTCCTCTCCAGCTGTTTCCCCCCGGAAGACCCATCATGACAGCAGTGGGGAATTTCTCTTGAACGATAAATTGTGGAACAGCTTCTTTAGAAAGGGAGAGAGATTCCCAAGCCAACAGCTGATTATTCTACAGAGTAGCCTCACCGGTTCACACAACTATGAATAAGAGCATGAGAATGTGTCTTTTTCTAGGAACTACGAAGTAAAAGGCAGTGGGGAAATCCTACTGGTGCACCCCAGTTTGTGCGTACTATTAGTAGCAGCTGCCAGTGGTTGAGTGAACCGGTAGCTGCGGCAGCACAAGGCTCTACCCACCCACTCGGACATCACCATTATCTTGTTTTTAACCCTCTGCACATGCACAAAGCCTTCTGCCCATGTGCAGAGGGTGAAAAAGTGCATGTGATGGTGGCATGTGTATGCAAAGCATGAGCTTCCAAACTGGTAGGGCAGGTAACTAGATTTCACCACTGGTACAAGGGTTCAATACAACAATACAGCCTCCAACTGTAGTAGAAGAGCAAGCTGAGTTGGAAGGCGGAGTTAAACAGGTCATCAGTTTGGAGACATTGTGCTGCCACAAGAGACTTAAGTGCAACCCGCCATGGATTTCGTTCACGCTCATCTAACCCAAAATTGGCTTTAACAATTAGTTGAGTAGAATCCTATATTTACACACTCTTTTGTGTTTTGAAGTCAAGAGTGCTCCTGATTGTGGCTGACAGCAATACACCTTTTCCAATAAACCTTAGTTTATTGTAGGGGAATCTTACTAAGGGAACTCTGAAAAATGTTTGCTCTGTTGATGGCATGCCAGTCAAAACGGTGCTTGTTTCATCAGACTGGAAGGCGTTCGTGGGTGGTAACTACATGAGATGTGTGGAAACGTGGAAATGGAGGTAAAAGAACTTACGTCAGGTTATGGAAGATGGTCAACTCTGGTTAAGAACTGGATATTGGTTTGTGGCATGGTCTTGTGAAACCAACTCTGCAGAGCAGGGGTGGGTTCTAACTTACCCCACCGCCAGTTTGCTTTCTCCCATGCTGCGTGGCTGCACAGACATTGCGTACTGCATTGCTGCGCCGTGCAGCCACACACTTCACATGGGTCAGTGCATGGGCAGTGCCAAAAACTCAGCTTCTGCACATGCACAGAAGCAAAACCCAGCAAAAAATAGCAACGGTCTTATTTTCGGGGGGAAGCAGAGGATACATAGAAAGAGAAATAACTAAATGCATCAAATCCAACCACCACCAACCTTCTTCCACTGATGAATATCAGATAAATGGACCTGACAGCTCCAGAATTCCCCAGAGATCAGGGTTATTACTTAGAATTCTGGATGTTGAGGAACTGGTTCTGTCTAGACAAGTCACTGACCAGAATTAAGAGTCTACACACTCACAGGATAATATTTTTAAAGGTATACTGAGTACCAAACATTCAGGGTAAAAAATGGTTAAATAGTTCAAACTCTAAGTTAGGTAGTTCATTCTGGCAGTATTTCCAGCTAAAATGTTTCTGAGATAAGAGTAGGTGCAGGCCGGAAGTCAAAACTCAATTAAAGAAATTCCTTTGAAGTGATTCTGTCAATCAACCGGACTTACAGTTCTCAGTAGTTTTTTCAGACGATGCAGATTACATGAGTTAGAGTGATCTGCAAGCAAAGTTTTTTTTGAACTCCAGAGCTCATACACGGCCATGATTTTTGGGAATGTTGTTCACCACACCCACATCTTCAAAGACTGTCACCTATACACACATCAGATGGGCCGGTTCACCCTGGGGGCTAAGGGTAACCTTCTTCTGCCCCTCGGCACTTTGATAATTCCCGCAGCCTCAAACCCGTGAGCTCAAGCTATCCACACCAGTCTCAGCCTCCACGACACGCTGGATTACAGGCTCGCGCTACCCAAGCATGAGTCATATTTTCACGTTCCATTACTTAATCTTAGCCTATCATACTGCATTTTAACTCAACTTGTTTAAATTCACTTTATCTTATTTAATATTATTGTATTTTTACCAGTTTACACTAGTGTATAGTGTTTATGATAAGTCTCCGTTTTATGATGACCGATGTGATCATTATCTTTACTTTGAGCCGCCCCGAGTTTGCGGAGGGGGTGGCATACAAATCCAATTAATAATAATAATAATAATAATAATAATAATAATAATAATAATAATAATAATAATATGGTTGATTGACTAATCAAATAAAATTGAAATGAAATGACTGTCACCTATATAGGGACAAGGCGTGGCCAAGTGTTCCATACAGCTACTAACAGAAAGATCCTTTCCTTTTCACATACTCTTGTCTGGACATAGTTCTCCTCACTCTAGCATCTAACATGGGTCCCTCCTCTATTTTCTCATCATCTTATGAGTCACTCAATACCATAACTGGAGATGCTACAGTCTCTGGCTGGTCCTCAGTCTCTAACTCCCCATCACTCTCACTCTCAGACTCAGGTATCAAGGACACTGGCCTGGATAACAATAGACCCCCATCCCCCGATCCTCAAAATCCATGACCAGCCAAGTCAGACATGGATCAGTCACAACAGAACTGACTATTTCTCACCCCCTTGGAAATGGCCTTCTTGTTCATTTATGTTTATATTTTAACAATTCATGGATTTCATGCTGATGTATTTTCTATTAAGCTACATTATCAGATTTGTTTTCCTCTCTTGTGGTATGAGTGGGAACGTTTTATTGATGGTTTATTATCGCATATATTTTTTTTGGCTCATTTTTCAAATCAGTGCTTTTAGCTTCACGTTGTTACATCCATACAAGTCTGCTGGGTGTTTCAAACTGCTGTCTGGAAAACAAAGTGAGTTATAACTCAAACATGGGAGGGAAAAATAACACACAAAATGATCAAATCTGCAAGGAAACACTGAGATCATGGCTTTTGGCAAGGGGTTGGGAACTGAAGACTTCTTTGCTGCTTCAATAATCTACAATTCTCCACATTCGTTGGGGGGAAAAACCATCCAGGCATATTGTTTGTTTTTAGTTGAATCCACAGATATATATTTAGATTCTAAATGCCTGCAAGATACAAGAAGGACTCATCTGAGGAGGCCACTTTATCACTTCCCTTGTCTTCTTTCTGGTTCTAATCCAGTGTTTCTCAATTATTTTCTGTTACGCAAAACCCCCCATCACAAGAAGAAGTAATATTTCATGCCCCCACAACTCTCAGCTGGGACGATTGTTTGCAATATTTGGCACGTTTTTCACTGAAAAAAACTCAAGTGGCTTATCAGCGTGATTGGGATGTAATGTATTTAAGTGATGCCTTAATTTATTTGGCTTCATGTTGTCCGCTGCCAACATTTTTAGACACAGTAAACATAGCGGTCTTTCCTCGTCTTCTACCATAGGCACAGTGAAGCCAATCACTACATGCATTTCATCATATTTCCTCCTCTTAGCTTTGAGGAATGTTATGTTTGTCTCATTATCTCTGTCTCTTTTCCATTCTTTTCATCCCTGTTAAATGTTTTCCCATGGTATCTCTTAAGGGTTTGTTATATGCACTTCATATCTCCTACTCTGTGCTGTGTGCTATTGTTCAATACAAAAACCTCCTGCAGCAAAAAACCCAAACCATTCCCCAGGATCACGCAATCACCTTGCATCACTTTGCACACCCCCAGGGGCGCCCGCCCCACTATTTGAGAAACACTGTTCTAATCTAAGAAAGACTAGCAGTGAGATAGCAAAGGACCACAGCTAATCTTGAGTGGCCTTCAGAATTGATCGAACGGATGAAGATACATATGTTGTCAGCTGAGGTTTCAAGGAATTGGGTGGAATTAACTGATAGTACTGGTAACTTTGACGATTTTTGTTCCCAAGTTTTTTCAGTCCAAAATGACAGGCACTGAACAACAATTACACAGAGGGTTTCGGGGTCACATGCCACTTCTTCTTTTTGTTTCTCCTCCTTCTCCTTTTCATCTTCCTCTTTATCCTTTTCTTCTTCTACCTCTTCCTCCTCCTCTTCTTCTTCTCCTTCTTCTTCTGCCAGCTTCCTTCCACCTCTTTCTTCATTTTCCTCCTCCTCCTTCACCTGTTGGTCTCTGCTGGCTACACCAGTGTTATTTCATGCTGTTGCAGTGTGCCTTCAATGTTGCCTCTCCATCTCCTGGAAAGCCCCAAATTCTTTAGCCTTTTCTCCTCTTTCAGTATTTACATCGCATGGCATCAAATCCCAAGACATTAGCCTCCTGTTGCTTTCGATGCACTTCAGCCCGGACATCCACAGCTTTGTAGACTTCAGCCACCAGAATCCCACATTCAGGCACAGCCACTGGCTGATGAAGCTTAACAAGGGTGCAAAGTGCAGGGGGAAGAGTTCCATTTGGCTTGACTTCCTCAGATTCGTCTGTCTACAGTCAACACCATTGGTTTCCCACACTAAGAAGGAGCATTAAACATAGAGTAATAAAGTTGGAAGGGACCACGGAGATCTATTCCAACCTCTGCTCAAATAGGAGACCCTATATTTGTTTTGGCGACCTATGGCAGATGTGTCAGAGGTGGCATGCAGAGCCCTCTCTGGGCACGCATGCTGTCGCCAGATGCTCTTCTCGTTTCCAGCATGCCAGCTGACCTTCACGGGTACTGGTGCACCGGAAAACGGCCCGAAAAGGGCCCCAAAATAGTCCTCCAAACACCTGAAAACAACCCCAAAATGGCCTTGGCATGCACGTGGCAGCCAGCTTGTCTTCGGGTTTCCAGCACTCCAGCATGCACACATGCACATGTGTGCCCAAAAGGTTCACCATAACTGCCTTATATCATTTTGGACAAATAGGCTGTCCAGTCTTTTCTTGAAAACCTCCACTGTTGTAGCACCCACGACGTCCATCTCACGCAACTGTGTTTTTCTTTGACCCGTTCTGCCTTTCCCCATTCATTATAAACCTCTGGCAGCACCACGTTTATTTTCAGGAGAAACGATTCACTCCAGAGGAATACACTGTGGTCCATTATCTTTTCACAGTCTCTGATTATACCTTATACCAGGCGTGTTACAGAGGGGGGGGGGGGTTAGCACTGGGGGTTCTAGGCACATGTTTCTTCTTATCGGCACACAGCAGTTGGCTTCTGAGCCACTGGGAGCCAGCGGTGCACTGCTACCGGTTCGCCCAGGGGTTGGGAAAACTGGCAGCAGCAGCGGAAGGCTCCGGCCCCCTGCCCTGACACCTTTGCGCATGAGCAGAAGCTTCTGTGCATACGCAGAAGTACCACATACATGTGCATGCTCCTAACAACGAACTGGCAGAGATGGACTTTGAAAGCCGCTACTGCTTGAAGCCTTCCGCCCCATGGAGAGGTGGTTCACGCAAGCATTGAGTGATCAGTTTCCGGTCACAATTCAAAGTGTTGGTTATGACCTATAAAGCCCTACATGGCATTGGACTAGAATACCTCCGAGACTGCCTTCTGCCGCACGAATCCCAGCGACCGATTAGGTCCCACAGAGTGGGCCTCCTCCGGGTCCCGTCAACTAAACAATGTCGGTTGGCGGGCCCCAGGGGGAGAGCCTTCTCTGTGGTGGCACTGACTCTCTGGAACCAACTCCCCCCGGAGATCAGAACTGCCCCTACTCTTCCTGCCTTCCGTAAACTCCTCAAAACCCACCTTTGCCGTCAGGCATGGGGAAACTAAACATCTCCCCCTGGGCACGTTTAATTTATACATGGTATGCTTGTGTGTGTGTCTGTTAGTATATGGGGTTTTTTTAAATCTTAAATATTTTAATTAATTGGATTATTTATGATTTGTTTTACAATTGTTGTGAGCCGCCCCGAGTCTTCGGAGAGGGGCGGCATACAAATCCAAATAATAAATAAATAATAAATAAACCACAACTTACGGGACCGTCTTGTGCCGCACAATCTCAGCGACCCGTTAGGTCCCACAGAGTTGGCCTTCTCCGGGTCCCGTCGGTCAGACAATGTTGTCTAGCGGGGCCCAGAGGAAGAGCCTTCTCTGTGGCAGCCCCGACCCTCTGGAATCAGCTCCCCCCAGAGATTAGGACTGTCCCCACCTCCTCACCTTTCGCAAGAGTCTCAAGACTCATTTATGTCACCAGGCATGGGGCAATTAGATCAAGCCCCCTTTCCCTGTTTAGGAGATGTAATGTGTGGTTGTGAATGAGTTGGCCAATTGATTTTAAAATATATGGGATTTTTAGTAGTACAGTACAGTAATTTTTAAATTAATTAGATTTGTTGTTGTGTTGTTTTTTGTTTTTTGTATTTTGTGAGCCGCCCCAAGTCTTCGGAGAAGGGTGGCATACAATAATAATAATTATAATTATAATTATAATGATGATGATGATGATGATGATGATGACAATGATGTTTGTTGTATTATTATTATTATTATTATTATTATTATTATTATTATTATTATTATTATTGAAGGGTTGACAATCCTACTCTTATGAGCAAGGGGAGCCTCATAGATAAAGATGTGAGTTTGAATAAACCAAACTCAAGCAGTAATTAGAAACAATGGAAGGGATTCTAACAGCCATGTTACAGAAGTGGGTGTCCAAATTATTGAAAGCACTTTATATAACCACAATTTAAAAAAACAATAAAAAATTCCCAGAATTCCCCAGTCAGAGCAGGACCTGGCACAGCCAGAGTGGCCGATACTATCCATATTGCAGTATTCTGCACAATTTGCATTGTTAAGCCATATTCAATGCTGTCTTCCTTTACAGCAATTAAGCCACCGTTATGACTCATTTACACACTGGTGTGTCCAACCTTGGCAACTTTTAAGATTTATGGACTTCAACTCCCAGAATTCCCCAGCCAGATGTGCTGGGGAAGAAGCATGGCTGTTTGGGGGATTCGGGGGATTGAAATCCACAAATCTTAAAATTGCCAAGATTGGATACTCCTGCTGTAGCTGTTTCCCCAACTGCTTCCTCCCATTAGATGAGTTCCCCAGATTCTAATATTTTGTCGATTTGAGGAGTTACAGTCCTATAAATACATCTTAAAGGCATCAATTTGGAGAAGGCCATTCTACAGCCTTTCTTTCTTTCAGGGGAGTGATTACTAACCAACTGTAGTTATTTCAGATGTACTAATTCAAGCTTGTTAGCAAACCTCTTACAGGATTATAACAATGTTGGATGTGCTATAGGCTAAAATTACATTCATTCCCTCCTCATTTGAAGTGGAGCGATCCCACTATCTATCTTTTTTAATTAAAATGTTCTTTTACAACTAATGGGTTACATTAAGGGCAAGTAACTAAATAAACAAGTTTATCCCAGAAATAAAGTAGTTTTCTTTGCATTTTTGGCCTTGTAAAACTCTTCAGCTGTTGAATATGTTTTTAAAAAACACAAATAAATCACCCTTACAGTAAAAATAGCACTCTGTTTGTTTTTTTTAATTTTCCACACCATAGAACACTAAATAACAGCAATTTTTGTTATTAACAAAGTATACCTATAATTATGAATAAATCTAGCATTGAATAGATTGACATAAACATGTTTTGATGATTTATTTTTCACTAAATATATTTAAAAACCAATTTAATAACTTCAAAAGCAATCATAAACATTATAATCATTATGACATAATGAATTATAAATCTTGACCATCTTTATGATGACCTGTCTAGATTTTTTAAAAATGGAGCAGTTGAAGCCTGAAAGATTGAATCCTAATTTTTTTTGTCATGTGTTTTATTTTATATTGCTTATACCTATCAATGGGTGAACAGTGCGATACCTGGGTATCATACATTGTAGTACACATAAACATAACATAACATACTCTTAGAAATTAGATTACTTTTTCATTTCATATTGTTTAAACATATCTAATACTACCGCCATTCAATTTCTAAACCTCCCTCCAGGGATGGGATTCAGCCAGTTCGGACCAGTTTGGGTGAATCAGATGTTAATTTTACATCTGTTTCTCCGAAACGGTAGTTGCAAGGACTGGCTGACCCCACCCACTCCACTCCACCCCTCCCAGGAGACACCACATTGCCTGTTTTGGATACCAGGTAAGTCCAGGGCCCGCATGGAGGCTCGGGGAGGGTGAAAAAAGAAGTAACTATCAGAAGTAACAGAAGTCCGGAAATGGGCCCGTTTCCATCCTCCAGAGGGCATCCAGACACCAGGGGAGGCTGTTTTCAACCTCCTGGAGGCTCCAAAAAAGCTTCTGGAGCCTGAGGAGAGTGAAAAATAAGGTTATTGGAAGTACTGGAAATCAGTAAATTTGTTTGTTTATTAGTTTGTTTGTTTGTTTGTTTGCTTGCTTGATGGGTTGTTTGATGGGTTGATGGGTTGATGGGTTGATGGGTTGATGGGTTGATGGGTTGATGGGTTGATGGGTTGATGGGTTGATGGGTTGATGGGTTGATGGGTTGATGGGTTGATGGGTTGATGGGTTGATGGGTTGATGGGTTGATGGGTTGATGGGTTGATGGGTTGATGGGTTGATGGGTTGATGGGTTGATGGGTTGATGGGTTGATGGGTTGATGGGTTGATGGGTTGATGGGTTGATGGGTTGATGGGTTGATGGGTTGATGGGTTGATGGGTTGATGGGTTGATGGGTTGATGGGTTGATGGGTTGATGGGTTGATTTTTATGCCGCCCTTCTCCTCAGACTCAGGATGGCTTACAACATGTTAGCAATAACACTTTTTAACAGAGCCAGTGTATTGCCCCCACAATCCGGGTCCTCATTTGACCCACCTCAGAAGGATGGAAGGCTGAGTCAACCTTGAGCTGGTGATGAGATTTGAACGGCTGATCTACAGATCTACAGTCAACTTCAGTGGCCTGCAGTACAGCACTCTACCTGCTGCACCACTCTGGCCCTATTTCCAGCCTCCAAAGGGCCTCCGGAGCCCAGGGGAAGCCATTTTTGCCCTCTCAGAGGCTTGAGGAAAGCCATGGTGCAGGAGGCCAAATAGGCCACGCCCCCAAGGCTATGGCCACAGAGCCACCAGACAGAGAACCAGTTGCTAAAATTTTTCAATCCCAACCCTGCCTCCTTATTATTACATATATCTTGTTATGTTAAAATATGTATATTGTTGTTCTCCTCTTTTTTCTACTCTAACTTTTATTCACATCACCATTGTATTAAAAAACGTTTCATTTCTGTCTTCTATCTTTCACCTCCTTTAGTTTTCATATTTCCCTTTTTAAGTCTTCATATCTGTATATATTATAGTTTCATCCTCCATTCTTTCATTTTTCAGTGTTTCAATGAACAATTCTAATATCAATCACAATATCGTTTAAACATATAGGCAGGGGTGGGCTACTGCCCGGATGGGGGGGAGAACGCAGTGGGGTAATGAAAATGGAGCTCCACCCCAAAAGCACCCATTTTGCACTGAAAGATGTTGAAAGAAAATGCATAAGCCACGCCCACAGGGTGGTAGTAAAATTTTGGTAGCCCTTCACTGCATATAGGGTAGATCTATTTATATTCCTTCCATTCATCCAATCCATGTATGTCTACTATTAATACACATACAGTGGTCCGTCTACTTATGAACTTAATTCATTCTGTGACCAGGTTCTTAAGTAGAAAAATTTGTAAGAAGAAACAATTTTTCCCATAGGAATCAATGTAAAAGCAAATAATGTGTGCAATTGGGGAAACCACAGGGAGGGTGGAGGCCCTGTTTCCTCCCAGGAGATTTCTAGAGAGGCCCCATGGAGGCTTCTCCCTGCCTTTTCCAGACCTGTTTCCTCCTCCCAGGAGATTCCTAGAGAGGCCCCACTGATACTTCTCTCCACCTTTTCCGGCCCTGTTTCCTCCCAGTAGATTCCTAGAGAGGCCCCACGGAGGCTTCTCCCTGCCTTTTCTAGTTACAGTTTCGGAGGCTCGGTTTTTTAAGTAGAAAATGGTTCTTGAGAAAGCAAAAAAATCTTGAACACCCTGTTCTTATCTAGAAAAGTTCGTAAGAAGAGGCGTTTGTAGGTAGAGGTACCATTGTACTTGCAGTAGATTTAAATATATTATTTTATTTATCTTATTGTTTTATTGTATTAATATTTATTATGAATTTTATTATTTCACTGCTAATCATATTATTTCAGCATGTTAATAATATCATCATTTATTCTCTAATTTTCCCATTAATGCTTAATTCTTATTCATAATTCCCATATTTCACTCTTCATATCTATTTGTATTGAAGTATTAATCTAATGCCTATCACAGTAATACAAAATAATTATCCAGTCTATATAATTCTAATGTTAATATACATGTTTTTGTTTGCATATGTTATTAAAAAAGATTCCCCCCCCTTTTCTATCATCTCTTGGCCTCATCAGTACCTTAAGTCTTATCTCTTTTTTAAACTTGCCTCCCGTATTCTTCTCTTGGATCCTTAATTCTATCCACATCTACATCCTGACTATTCAAAAAACCTTTTCTCCCCTCCTTACCAGGCAGGGGTTCCTACTTACCGCCACTCAGGGGTGGGCTGCTGCCCGGACAGGGGGGAACGCAGTGGGGTAGCGAAAATGCAGGGCGTCCTGCATAAGCTACGACCACAGTGTGGTAGTAGTAAAAAATTTGGTAGCCCTTCACTGACCAAAGGTAATTACGGCTATTTGCAAGTCTTATATTCATTCTATTTGCCCAGACCCTACTCAACTGGAAGCTAGCATACCCCAATGGGCTTTCCAATGAAAAAATAAGCAGGCATCGATAAACTTGCCTTCCTGTCTAGGATTAAATAGATTGGATGGCTCTAATGCTTGCTGCTGAGAGTCTGGATGCTCTATGACAGTGATGGCGAAGCTTTTATTCCTCGGGTGCCGAAAGAGTATCCATGCACACGCATGTGCGAGTGCCCACACCCATAATTCAATGCCTGGGGAGGGTGAAGCCCCTGGAGGCCTTCTAGAGCAGTGTTTCCCAACCTTTTTTGAGCCGCGGCACATTATTCACATTTACAAAATCCTGGGGAACATTGAGCGGGGGGGCGGGGGGGGCGGGGGGGTTAAAATGTTTGGACAAAAAAACCCTCTCTTCCTCCCTTTCGCCCTATTTCTCTCTCCCTCCCTCTTTCTTTCCCTCTCTCTCTCCATCCCTCTTTCTTTCCTCCTTCCTTCCTCTCTTTTTTCTCTTTCTCTCTCCCTCCTTCCCTCCCTCTTTCTCTCTTTCTTGCTTTCTCTCTCTCTTGCATTCTTTCTCTTTCTCTTTCTCTGTCTCTCTTGCTATCTCTCTTTTATTCTCTCTCTCTCTCTCCCTTGCTTTCTCTCTCTCTCTCTCCCTTGCTTTCTCTCTCTCTTTCTCTCTCTCTTGCTTTCCTTCTCTCTTTCTCTTTCTCTCTTGCTTTCTTTCTCTCTCTTGCTTTCTTTCTCTCTCTTACTTTCTTTCTTTCTCTCTTTCTTTCTCTCTCTCTCTTCCTCTCACTCGCTTTCTCTATTTCTTGCTTTCTTTCTCTCTCCCTTGCTTTCTCTCTCTCTCTCTTGCTTTCTCTCTCTTTCTCTCTCTCTTGCTTTCCTTCTCTCTTTCTCTTTCTCTCTTGCTTTCTTTTTCTCTCTCTCTTGCTTTCTTTCTCTTTCTTTCTCTCTCTCTCTTCCTCTTTCTTTCTCTCTTTCTTGCTTTCTCTCTCTCTTGCTTTCTCTCTCACACACACTCTTTCTCTCTCTCTCCCTTGCTTTCTCTCTCTCTCTCTTGCTTTCTCTTTCTCTCTCTTGATTTCTCTCTTGCTTTCCTTGTCTCTCTTTCTCTCTTGCTTTCTCTCTCTCCTCCTTTTTCTCTCTCTCTCTTTCTCTCTCGTGCACCATGCCGGCAACAGAAAGAGAAAGAGAGAGAAAGAGCAGAGAGAGAGTGGAGGGCGGCTTGCCGGTCCGTGACCCCCTGGATCAGTGGCCCCGCATGGCCCCAGCGCGGACTCTGCCGTCGCCTTCGCCTCCGCCTAAGAGGCAGCAGCCACATTCACCCCTTCTCCCTCCCAGGTGTCCATGGTGCTCAGTGCCCGGCCACGCGCTGCCTCCGCCTCCCGGTAGCGCGCCAGACTTCTACCTGCAGGAACGGGTGGTGGGGTGCCACAAAGGGCGGCACTTGAAGGCCACCACGGTGCCGTTGTTGTCATCACGGCGCAAAGCCACGCAGTCCTGGATTGCTCGCTTCTTCAGCCAGCAAGCCGGCTGCCTGGGAAAGCGGTGCGCTTTTTAAACGCGCACTTTTCAAATGCGGCGCTTTCCTGGGCAGCCGACTTTGTTGGCCAGAGAAAGGAGCGATTCAGGACTGCGTGGCTTTGCGCCACTTCAAAAATGTCTGCGGGGGGTTTTTCCTAATGGCTGTGCGGGCACACGCCCACACAGCTTAGAAGCAACATTGGCCGTCGCCCTCCCACCAGGCCCCAAAAGCTCACTTGCCATCACCGCCAGGGAAGCTCCAGCCAGGCCAGGCTCGTGGCACACCTGACCATGTCCCACGGCACACTAGTGTGCCGTGGCACACTGGTTGGGAAACACTGCTCTAGAGGACAGGAAACAGCCTAAACATTACCAGTGTCATTTGTATGCAGCTCTGGGTGATCAGTGGGCAGGACCGCACGTCAGAGCGAAATTTGGCACACATGGAAGTAAAAGATTGCTGAAAGTTGCCAAAATCTCACACACACATACCTGTCCTCTCACCAGATTTCGCTTCCTGCACATGCGCCAAAGCCAAATCTCACTCAGACATGCGCGCATGCACACCAGTTACCCAAAGCTGCGCATGCAGCTACATTTTTGCTACTGGTACACAGTGTGCAGTGACAGGCTCTTATGGGTATGGTCAGGTACGCAGAACCAGTAGAAAAATTTGGTCAGGTACGCAATATTGGTAGAAACATTTTTTTTTTATTTTTTTTTTTTCCCTTCTGGGCTCTGGGTATTATTTTTCCTATCGCAGTAAATGAGGTTGAATGTGTATAATTTTAGAAGAGCTGTGCATTTGTGTGTGTGTACATACACATATAGTTTATATAGTAGATAATGTCTATTTTTGTGTGCCTGTGTGTAATACGTATGTACACATATGGCATATATACATAGAATTAAATAGTATATTTTGGATGTTCAGTAATGGTAAATAGATAGGGAAATTGTATCTCTTTGAGGCGAGAAGAGACCAGGCACTCTAACCCAAACCCTTGACCTGAGTGACGTCAAGTTGGCCACCTTTAAGCCAGTCACATGACTTTTAAGCCATCCCCCAGTCACATGATCATCAAGCCACTCCCACCTGATTAGTTAATGGTTGTAGATTAGGCGTGATATCCTGCATAAGCTGATTAGTTAATGGTTGTAGATTAGGCAGGATATCACGCCAAATCTACAACCATTAACTAATCAGCATACCTCAGCTACATCAACGACCCCAATTGTTACCCCACTGACTCACCAGGAAGTTTCTACACAGCAGG